>NC_084828.1:89378962-89681993 GCF_033115175.1 Lepus europaeus
CAATTTACTATATACTAAGTACAGATTTCAACAGTTTTCCCCAGACAGAACATAAAGTGTAAAATACTGTTTCAGTACTAGCTATAGCATTAATTCACATTGAACAACACATTAAGGACAGAGATCCTACATGAGGAGTAAGTACACAGTGACTCCTGTTGTTGACTTAACAATTTGACACTCTTGTTTATGGCATCAGTAATCTCCCTAGGCTCCTGTCATGAGTTGCCAAGGCTATGGAAGCCTTTTGAGTTCGCCAGCTCCAATCTTATTTAGACAAGGTCACAGTCAAAGTGGAGGTTCACCCTCCCTTCAGAGAAAGGTACCTCCTTCTTTGATGGCCCTGTTCTTTCTACTGAGATCTCACTCACACAGATCTTTCATTTAGGTCTTCTTTTTTTTTTTTTTCCAGAGTGTCTTGGCTTTCCATGCCTACAATACTCTCATGGGCTCTTCAGCCAGATCTGAATGCCTTAAGGGCTGATTCTGAGGCCAGAGTGCTGTTTAGGACATCTGCCATTGTAGGAGTCTGCTGTGTACCCTGCTTTCCATGTTGGATCGTTCTCTCCCTTTTTGATTCTATCAGTTAGTATTAGAAGACACTAGGCTTGTTTATGCGATCCCTTTGACTCTTAGACCTATCATTGTGATCATTGTGAACTGAAATTGATCACTTGGACTAGTGAGATGGCATTGGTACATGCCACCTTGATGGGATTGTATTGGAATCCCCTGGCATGTTTCTAACTCCACCATTTGGGGCAAGTCAGCTTGAGCATGTCCCAAATTGTACATCTCCTCCCTCTCTTTTTCCCACTCTTATATTTAACAGAGATCACTTTTCAGTTAAATTTAAACACTTAAGAATAATTGCGTGTTAATTACAGAGTTCAACCAATAGTATTAAATAGAACAAAAAAAATACTAAAAGGGATAAAGTATTAAGTTGTACATCAACAGTCAGGGCAAGGGCTGATCAAGTCACTCTTTCTTATAGTGTCCATTTTATTTCAACAGTTTTCCTTTTTGGTGCTTGGTTAGTTGTCACCAATCAGGGAGAACATATGATTTTTGTCCTTCTGGACTGGCGTAATTCACTCAGCATCATGTGTTCCAGATTCCTAAATTATGTTGCAAATGACTGGATTTCATTTTTAACTGCTGCATAGTATTCTATAGAGTACCTGTCCTATACTTATTTTATCCAGTCTACTGTTGATGGGCATTTAGGTTGATTCCAGGTCTTAGCTATTGTGAATTGAGCTGCAATAAACATTAAGGTGCAGACAGCTTTTTTGTTTGCCAATATAATTTCCCTTGGGTAAATTCCAAGGAGTGGGATGGCTGGGTTGTATGGTAGGTTATATTCAGGTTTCTGAGGAATCTCCAGACTGACTTCCATAGTGGCTTTACCAGTTTGCATTCCCACCAACAGTGGGTTACTGTTCATTTTCCCCCACATCCACACCAGCATCTGTTGTTGGTAGATTTCTGAATGTGAGCCATTCTAATTGGGGTGAGGTGAAACCTCATTGTGATTTTGATTTGCATTTCCCTGATTGCTAGTGATCCTGAACATTTTTCATGTGTCTGTTGGCCATTTGGATTTCCTCTTTTGAAAAATGTCTATTGAGGTCCTTGGCCCATCTCTTAAGTGGGTTGTTTGTTTTGATGTTGTGGAGTTTCTTGATCTCTTTGTAGATTCTGCTTATTAACCCTTTACCTGTAGCATAGTTTGCAAATATTTTTTCCCATTCTGTCATTAGCCTCTTCACTTTCCTGACTGTTTCTTTTGCAGTACAGAAACTCCTCAATGTAATTCAATCCCAGATGTTAATTTTGGCTTTGACTGCCTGACTTCCAAGAAGTCTTTGCCAGTACCTATATCTTGCAGGGTTTCACCAATGTTCTGTAATAATTTGATGGTGTTGGGTCGTAGATTTAGGTCTTTAATCCATGTTGAGTGGATTTTTGTGTAAGGTGAAAGGTAGGGGTCTTCCTTCATGCTTCTGCACATGGAAATCCAGTTTTCCCAGCACCATTTATTGAATAGTCTGTCCTTACTCCAGGAATTGGTTTTGGATCCTTGATCAAATATAAGTTGGCTATAGATGTTTAGATTGATTTCTGGTGTTTCTATTCTGTTCCATTGGTCTATCCATCTGTTTCTGTACCAGTACCATGCTGTTTTGATAACAACTGCCCTGCATTATGTTCTGAAATCTGGTATTGTGATGCCTCCGGCTTTGTTTTTGTTGTACAGGATTGCTTTGGCTATTCGAGGTCTTCTGTGTCTCCATATGAATTTCAGCATCATTTTTTCCAGATCTGAGAAGAAGGTCTTTGATATCTTGATTGGTATTGCATTGAATGTATAAATTGCTTTTGGGAGAATGGACATTTTGATGATGTTGATTTTCCAATGCATGAGCATGGAAGATTTTTCAATTTTTTTGTATCCTCTTCTATTTCTTTCTTTAAGATTTTGTAATTCTTTAACGTCCTTGGGTAAGTTTATTTCAAGGTATTTGACTGTTTTTGTGGCTGTTGTGAATGGGATTGATCTCAGAAGTTCTTTCTCAGCCATGGCATTGTCTGTATACAAAGGCTGTTGAATTTTGTGTATCGATTTTATATCCTGCTACTTCGCCAAACTGTTCTATGAGTTCCTATAGTCTCTTAGTAGAGTTCTTTAGATCCCCTAAATAAAGAATCATATCGTCTGCAAAGAGGGATAGTTTGAGTTCTTCCTTCCCAATTTGTATTCCTTTAATTTCTTTTTCTTGCCTAATAGCTCTGGCTTAAATTTCCATAACTATATTGAATAGCAGTGGTGAGAGTGGGCATCCCTGTTTGGTACCAGATCTCAGTGGAAATGCTTCCAAATTTTCCCCATTCAATAGGATGCTGGCCATGGGATTTTCATAAATTGCTTTGGTTATATTGAGGAATGTTCCTTCTATACCCAGTTTGCTTAGAGTTTTCATCATGAAAGGGTGTTGAATTTTATTGAATACTTTCTCTGCATCTATTGAGATAACCATAGTTTTTCTTCTGCAGTTTGTTAATGCGGTGTATCACATTAATTGATTTGTGAACATTGAAACCTTCCCTGCATACCACTTGATCTGGATGGATGATCTTTCTGATGTGTTGTTGTATTCTATTGGCGAGAATTTTATTGAGGATTTTTTGCGTCTATGTTCATCAGGGATATTGGTCTGTAATTTTCTTTCAATGCTGCATCTTTCTCCAGCTTAGGGGTTAAGGTGATGCTGACTTCATAGAAAGAATTTGGGAGGATTCCCTCTCTTTCCATTGTTCTGAATAGTCTGAGAAGAATTGGAGTTTGTTCTTCTTTAAATGTCTGGTAGAATTCAGCAGTGAATCCTTCTGGTCCTGGGCTTTTCTTTGTTGGGAGGGCCTTTATTACTGTTTCAATTTCTGTCTCAGTTCTGGGTCTGTTCAGGTTTTCTATGTCTTCCTGGTTCAATTTAGGTAGGTTTCATGTGTCCAGGAATCTATTCATTTCTGATAGATTTCCCTGTATGCTGGCATACAAGTCCTTGTAGTAATTTCTGATGATTCTTTTTATTTTTGTGGTGTCTATTGTTAAATTTCCTTTTTAATCTCTGATTTTATTGATTTGGTTTTTTCTCTTCTTTTTTTAGTTAATTGGGCCAATGGAGTGTCAATTTTGTTTATTTTTTCAAAAAATCAGCTCCTTTTTTGGCTGATTTTTTGTAATTTTTTTATTCAATCCTATTGATTTCTTCTCTGATTTTAATTATTTCTCTCCTCCTACTAGATTTGGGTCTGGTTTGCTGTAGATTTTCTAGATCCTTGAGATGCATTAAAAGCTCATTTATTTGGTGCCTTTCCAATTTCTTGATGTAGGCACCTATTGCTATAAACTTTCCTCTTAACACTGCTTTTGCTGTATCACATAAGTTTTGATATGTTGTGCTGTTAACCTCATTTACTTCCAGAAAGTTTTTGATTTCTCTTTTGATTTCTTCTATGACCCAGTGTTCATTCAGGAGCATGTTGTTCAATCTCTATCTGTTTGTATATGCTCTAGGGATTCCTGAGTTGCTAATTTCCAACTTCATTCCTTTATGGTCTGAGAAGCTGCATGGTATGATTCTAATTCTTTTGAATTTGCTGAGACTTGCTTTATGGCCTAGTATGTAGTCAATCCTAGAGTAGGTTCCATGCACTCCTGAGAAGAATATGAATTCTTTAAGTGTAGGATGAAAAGTTCTGTAGATATCTGTTAGGTCCATTTGGGCTATAGTATCATTTAAATCTACTGTTTCCTTGTTGATCTTCTGTCCGGTTGATCTATTTCTGAGAGTGGACTATTGAAGTCCCCCAGTACTATTGCATTGGAGTCTAATTCTCCCTTTAAGTCCCTTAACATATCTTTTAAATAAACTGGTGCCCTGTAATTAGGTGCATATACATTGATAATCATTGTATCTTCCTGTTGAATTGATCCCTTAATCATTATATAGTGCCCCTCTTTGTCTCTCTTAACAGTTTTTGTGTTCACGTTTATTTTGTCTGATATTAAGATGGCTATGCCTGCTCTTTTTTCATTTCTGTTGGCATGGAATATCTTTTTCCAGCCTTTCACTTTCAGTCTGCATGCATCTTTGTTGGAAAGATGTGTCTCTCTTTTTTTTTTTTTTATTAAACTTTTATTTAATGAATATAAATTTCCAAAATATAGCTTATGGGTTACAATGGCTTCCCCCCTCCCATAACTTCCCTCCCGCCCGCAACCCTCCCCTTTCCCACTCCCTTTCCCCTTCCATTCATGTAAAGATTCATTTTCAATTCTCTTTGTATACAGAAGATCAGTTTAGTGTATATTAGGTAAAGATTTCAACATTTTGCCCATAAAGCAACATCGAGTGAAAAAACTACCATTGGATTACTAATTATAGCATTAAATAGCAATGTACAGCACATTAAAGACAGAGATCCTACATAATTTTTTTTCAAATTAATTAATTTTCTATGCCATTTCCATTTTAACACCAGGTTGTTTTTTTTTTTTTCATTTCCAATTCTCTTTATATACAGTAGATCAATTCAGTATATAATTAGCAAAGACCTCATCAGTCTGCGCCCTCACAGAAACGCAAAGTATAAAAATACTGTTTCAGTACCAGTCATAACATCACTTGGCTTTAGACGACACATTAGGGACAGATCCCACATGGGGTGTAAGTACACAGTGACTCCTGTTGCTGACTTAACAATTTGACACTCCTGTTCATGGCGTCAGTAATCTCCCTAGGCTCTAGTCATGAGTTGCCAGGGCTATGGAAGCCTTTAGAGTTCGCTGACTTTGATCTTATTCCGATAGGGTCATACTCAAAGTGGAGGTTCTCTCCCCCCTTCGGAGAAGGGTACCTCCTTCTTTGACGGCCCCGTTCTTTCCACTGGGATCTCACTCACAGAGATCATTCATTTAGGTCTTTTTTTTTTTTCCATGATATCTTGGCTTTCCATGCCTGCTATACTCTCATGGGCTCTTCAGCCAGATCTGAATGCCTTGAGGGCTGATTCTGAGGCCAGAGTGTTTGTTGTTTAGGACATCTGCCATCCTATGAGTCTGCTGTGTATCCCACTTCTCATGTTGGATCTTCCTCTCCCTTTTTGATTCTATCAGTTAGTATTAGCAGATACTTGTCTTGTTTGTGTGATCTCTTTGACTCTTAGACCTATCAGAGCTATCAATTGTGAGCTGAAATTGATCACTTGGACTAGTGCGATGGAATTGGTACATGCCATCTTGATGGAATTGTGTTGGAATCCCCTGGCACATTTCTAACTCCACCATTTGCGGCCAGACCGATTGAGCATGTTCCAAATTGTTCATCTCCTCCCTCTCTTTTTCCACTCTTAGATTTAACAGGGATCACTTTTCAGTTAAAATTTAAACACCTAAGAATAATTGTGTGTTAATTACTGAGTTCAACCAATAGTACTAGAACAACAACAACAACAACAAATACTAAAAAGGATAAAGTATTACATTGTACATCTAAAGTCAGGACAGGAGCTGATCAGTTCATTGTTGCTTATAGTGTCCATTTCACTTAGCAGGTTTCCCCTTTGGCGCTCAGTTGTCACCAATCAGGGAAAACAAATGATATTTTTCTCTTTGGGACTGGCTTAATTCACTCAGCATGATGTTTTCCAGATTGCTCCATCTTGTTGCAAATGACTGGGTTTCATTGTTCTTACTGCTGTATAGTATTCAATGGAGTACATGTCCCATAATTTCTTTATCCAGTCCTCTGTTGATGGGCATTTGGGTTGGTTCCAGGTCTTAGCTATTGTGAATTGAGCTGCAATAAACATTAATGTGCAGATGGCTTTTTTACTTGCCAAATTAATTTCCTTTGGGTAAATTCCAAGGAGTGGGATGGCTGGGTTGTATGGTAGGGTTATGTTCAGGTTTCTGAGGAATCTCCAGACAGACTTCCATAGTGGCTGAACCAGTTTGCATTCCCACCAACAGTGGGTTAGTGTCCCTTTTTCCCCACATCCTCTCCAGCATCTGTTGTTGGTAGATTTCTGAATGTGAGCCATTCTCACCGGGGTGAGATGGAACCTCATTGTGGTTTTAATTTGCATTTCTCTGATTGCTAGTGATCTTGAACATTTTTTCATGTGTCTGTTGGCCATTTGGATTTCCTCTTTCGAAAAATGTCTATTGAGGTCCTTGGCCCATCTCTTAAGTGGGTTGTTTGTTTTGTTGTTGTGGATTTTCTTGATTTCTTTGTAGATTCTGGTTATCAATCCTTTATCTGTAGTATAGTTTGCGAATATTTTTTCCCATTCTGTCGGTTGCCTCTTCACTTTCCTGACTGTTTCTTTTGAAGTGCAGAAACTTCTCAATTTGATGCAATCCCAAATGTTAATTTTGGTTTTGACTGCCTGTGCTGTTGGAGTATTTTCCAGGAAGTCTTTGCCTGTGCCTATATCTTGCAGGGTTTCTCCAATGCTCTCTAATAATTTGATGGTTTCAGTTCGTAGATTTAAGTTTTTAATCCATGTTGAGTGAATTTTTGTGTAAGGTGATAGGTATGGGTCTTGCTTCAAGCTTCTGCATGTGGAAATCCAATTTTCCCAGCACCATTTATTGAATAGACTGTCCTTATTCCAGGGATTAGATTTGGATCTTTGGTCAAATATAAGTTGGCTGTAGATGTTTGGATTGATTTCTGGTGTTTCTATTCTGTTCCATTGGTCTATCCATCTGTTTCTGTACCAGTACCATGCTGTTTTGATAACAACTGCCCTGTAGTATGTCCTAAAATCAGGTATTGTGATGCCTCTGGCTTTGTTTTTGTTGTACAGGATTGCTTTGGCTATTCGAGGTCTTCTGTGTCTCCATATGAATTTCAGCATCATTTTTTCTATATCTGAGAAGAAGGTCTTCGGGATCTTGATGGGTATTGCATTGAATGTATAAATTGCTTTTGGGAGAATAGACATTTTGATGATATTGATTCTTCCAATCCATGAGCATGGAAGATTTCTCCATTTTTTGAAGATGTGTCTCTTGTAAGCAGCAAATAGATGGGTTTTGTTCCTTAATCCATTCAGCCAGTCTGTGTCTTTTAACTGGAGAGTTGAGGCCATTAACGTTCAATGTGACTATTGATAAGTAGTAACTTTGCCCTGCCATGGAAAATTGATATTAAAGTACATGTCAGCTTTATATTGATATTAAAGTACATATCAGGACCAGACATGGGTATTGTTAAGGCACTTCTTGAGCAGTAATGTGGTTAAAATATGAAAGGTATAATAGATCACTGAAGGGGGAATTGTTTAGAGGAAAAACTGTGAGTCCAAGGCAAAGTTATAGAAAATAATCATGGCTTAGTGAGAAGAGAAACCTACAAAGTAGTTATAAAAAAATCAACCCATAAGGTAAAATCATACTATGAGAGAATAGTCTCAGAGAATGTAAAGGATAAGGGTATCAGATACACAAATAAAAGTAAGCAAGTTCTAATCATCTGGGTGGATCAAAGAAATTATAAACTGAGAATTGGCCAAATAAGATTCCCTAATGAAATGTAGAAGTAGTTTGAAAAGAGCATAGATTCAGAAACCAGAATTTCACATGATAACTTGAGGGCTGAGGCTTGCCTTTCTTACTAGCAAGTGCTGTTGTCTATCTCTTGGGTAGGACAAGTGTGAGGATGATCAGTGTCCTTGACCTGCTGCCAGCATGTAATGACTCCTCTTTGGCTCAAGGGATGAGCTTAGGCTTTTATAGAGCTTGATGCTATTCTGAGCTCTGCCTACCAAATTTCATGGTACTTTTATTTTTAAAGAGTCCTGGCTATTGTGCCAAGATTTAATGAGTATTTTTTCCCTAGAAGTTTCCAAGAGTACACAGATTTTCTACCATCAACTGGCAGTATTTTCTAGACCTGGGATATTTCTTAGTCTATGTTGTACTCAACCATAGCCCTATGATGATCTCTGTTAGATCCAATGCCATCAAGTGTCAACAAAATTAAATAAGGCACAATCTCTGTTGTGGAAAAGATCCACAACAAATATCAGATGAGGTGTACAGATGTATTTTAAGTGTTCAGAAACACAGAAAGAGGAAGCTAACTGCCTAAAGATTTGTATATAGAAATGACATATTTCTGAGATTCTCACAGTTCTAGGCCTCTTCTCCTTCTTCCTTCCCCTTTCTTAACCGCATCATGCTTAAATCATTTGTGGGTAGCAAGTATTTTTCCTGTACAGAAAGAAAGACATGGTTTTTGGATTATGTTCCCGATTCTCATGACTCACCAGTTAAAATCCCATCTGATTTGTGTGCTACAGGTATTTATTGCTCAACAAAACAAGTATGATAGCTCTGGGAAATCCAAATCCCCCAGCCACTTTGAAAGAATTTTCATTTAACGAACAATGTATTCCATAATTTTGGATTTTTTTTACTAGATTGAGCTGTTGCCTGAAAAATATAAGTTTTTAAAAAGTAAATATTTACTTTAAATTTATTTCTAGAAGAAAACCAGTTTAATTGAAACCTTTGGAAAAATTTTCGATTCTCCATTTTCTTGAATTTCTCATTACATGGTATTTCTTAGAATCTTCCAAAATTTTCAAAAAACTGTACCTTTAAAATGATTTTATCTGGGCCTCTTCTAAGGTTCTGGAATCAGTCTTCCTCATTCTTGTGGACAGCCAGCCTTCTAGTTTCACAACACAGGGTGGCATGTGACTACACTTATGATCAGTCCACAACACTGGGATTTCTTTGTGAAATGGCTTGTTACTTCTTTTGCATGTTATCTTTTCTGGCATTCAGAACAGAGCTTCATCAGAACAATCTTGCTAGCTGTAGAATGTTGCACAATTTTCAGATTACCTTTACTTGCATTTTCTCATTCAAATCCTACAATCTTCCCAGGGAAGCCACCGAGGTGGCTGAATTATATTCATTCCCTCATAGCACTGTCACTTTAGTCATTTGTTAACATTCCCAGAAGGCTGTCTCAAAAAGGTGAATTGACATTCAATCTATGAAATAAAGATTTTCGGAGGAATTATTATGCTTCCGTGTTCAACTTAAGTTGCTGTTCTTCAATTTGGTTGTGTGGAGTTTTTGACTGGAAACAAGTAATACAAGCTCATTATATACCATGGTGCTTTGTTGTTGCTGTGAGGAAAATAATATTCTTAATTTTTTCACTCAGTAATAAATTTGGAACCTTCAAGATGTCAAAGCTTTTTTTTTTATTTAGTAAATAAAAATTTCCAAAGTACAGTTGATGGATTACAATGGCTTCCCCCCCCCCATAATTTCCCTCCCACTTGCAACCCTCCCATCTCCCGCTCCCTCTCCCTTTCCATTCACATCAAGATTCATTTTCAATTATCTTTATATACAGAAGATCAATTTAGTATAGATTAAGTAAAGATTTCATAAGTTTGCACCCACACAGAAATACAAAGTGTAAAATACTGTTTCAGTACTAGCTATAGCATTACTTCACATTGGACAACACATTAAGGACAGATCCCACATGAGAAGTAAGTACACAGTGACTCCTGTTGTTGACTTAACAATTTGACACTCTTGTTTATGGCATCAGTAATCTCCCTAGGCTCCTGTCATGAGTTGCCAAGGCTATGGAAGCCTTTTGAGTCCACCAACTTCGATCTTATTCCAACAGGGTCATAGTCAAAGTGGAAGTTCTCTCCTCCCTTCAGAGAAAGGTACCTCCTTCTTTGATGGCCCCGTTCTTTCTACTGGGATCTCACTCACAGAGATCTTTCATTTAGGTCTTCTTTTTTTTTCCAGAGTGTCTTGGCTTTCCATGCCTAAAATACTCTCATGGGCTCTTCAGCCAGATCCGAATGCCTTAAGGGCTGATTCTGAGGCCAGAGTGCTGTTTAGGACATCTGCCATTGTAGGAGTCTGCTGTGTACCCTGCTTTCCATGTTGGATTGTTCTCTCCCTTTTTGATTCTATCAGTTAATATTAGCAGACACTAGGCTTGTTTATGTGATCCCTTTGACTCTTAGACCTATCAGTGTGATCATTGTGAACTGAAATTGATCACTTGGACTAGTGAGATGGCATTGGTACATGCCACCTTGATGGGATTGTATTGGAATCCCCTGGCATGTTTCTAACTCCACCATTTGGGGCAAGTCAGCTTGAGCATGTCCCAAATTGTACATCTCCTCCCTCTCTTTTTCCCACTCTTATATTTAACAGAGATCACTTTTCAGTTAAATTTAAACACCTAAGAATAATTGTGTGTTATTTACAGAGTTCAATCAATATTACTAAAACAAAACAAATAAAAAAACTAAAAAGGATAAAGTATTAAGTTGTACATCAACAGTCAGGACAAGAGCTGATCAAGTCACTGTTTCTCATAGTATCAAAGCTTTTAAGAGTTGCCAGATTTTAGGCATAGTGTCATATCTGATAATAGCCAAGACTGATTTTATGCCTATTCTGTGGCAGTCACCAGGCCTAGTTCTTTGTACATTTTATATCCCTTAAACTTCACAGCACCACTTCAAGGCATCACTATTCCCATTTTATAGTTGAAAAATTGGGGCTTAACAGGTTAAACAGCTCATTCAATAATAATAGCAGAGAATACCCATCTTTAGGATTTAAACCTAGACATCTCTGACTAGAAATTCTGAGCTTTTAGATCCTGTTAGTACTCCCTACAGGGTGTACAGGCCTCTTTAATTAGATTGATCTGGAATGTGCATCAATCAACTCAATGCTCAGATATTTATCCAAAGCTACAGAATCAGAATCCCTGGAGGCATGGTACAGGCATCTTAATTCAGAATAAGTCTTCACCTGAGGCACTAAGGTTTGACAAATATACACTCTGCTACACTTTCTTTCAAAAGTCTTTTATGGGAATTGAGTAGTATTACATACTACTGGTGCTCCCCCATGGTAATGATTGCAACCAGCATTTACTGGGGCTTACATCCACAAAGAGGGTTTTATATATATAGACAAAGAACAGGATGGCTTGTACCAAGTTCTGGGCAGAATTAGGAATGTATTTTACTTATTACTTAATGTTTATAGATAGTGACAAAAAGAGAAGTTTTAAAATCTCATAACTTCATGTGTAGAAAGGCTGTATAGATTTCTAAATAACTTTTTCCCTGTTTCATAGTCTCTGTAGTTGTTATTACTACTCTGCTTGGCTATTCTTACTAATATACTTTCTTCAAATATAGCATAAATCTCCCTGAGCCAGAAGTAGTGATTACTGAGTAGACAGGTACCAGGATGAAAATTATCACTTTGATATATGAGAAAAATGTGCAACAAAGAGACCATAAATTCTCAAAAACTCCTTTGAAATGAACAAAAGGAGTTGTCTATGGGAAGAGTCATAGGCGGCTCCAGTGTCTTCAGGATTTTTTTAAGATTCATTTATTTATTTGAGAGGCAGAGTTTCAGACAGAGAGAGGGAGAGAATCTTCCATCTACTGGTTCACTCCCCAAATGGCCACAACAGCCAGGGTTGGCTGAAGCCAGGAACCAAGAGCTTCATCCAGGTCACCCACGTGGGTGCAAGTGCTCAAGTACTTGGGCCATCTTCTACTGCTTTGCCAGGCTATTTGCAGGGAGCTGGATCAGAAATGAAACTGCCAGAACTCGAACCTGTGCCCATTTGGGATGCCGGCACCATAGGCAGAGGCTTACCCTACCACACCACAGTGCTGACCCCATCTTCAGAATTTTAAAATGAGCCCAATATCATATCTGAGGAATCATCCTACTTAAATATCAGTTTAAGTCTACATGTTCATTCATTTTCCTACCGGTGTTTACAGGTCCTGCCTCTCAAGCTAATCTGCCATACTCCTCTTTATTTTTTTAGATACATTTTATTTATTTGAAATGTGCAATGACAGAGAGAGAGAGAAATGGAGACAGAGATAGCAATTTTCCAACTGCTGCTTCACTCCCTAGATGGCTGCAAAGCCTGGAACTGGGCCAGATCAAATTCAGGTGCCTGGAATTCCATCACAGTCTATCATGTGAGTGATAGGGGCCCAAGTACTTGCACTATCTCCTGCTTCTTTCCAAGACTCATTAGCAGGGGCTGGAATCAGAAGCAGAGCAATCAGGACTTGAACCAGCACTCCAATATGGGATGCCTGCATTGCAGGTTATGGCTTAACACAATGCACCACAACATGAGCATCTGACACACTTCTTCATACCTTCCTTAACTAGTATAGTAAACTATGCTGCATTGGTTTTTCTGGTAGTGTTCATTATGAAAATCCAGTTGCATTTTGGCTAATGCATTAAGTTGAGAGTCTTAGCTTGCAAAAATGGAGTAAAAAGCGACATTATTATCTCTTTAAGATTATTTAAGATTTTTATAAAAATAAACCTAATGGTGTTCTAATTTAATATTTTTCAAGTTTTTCAATTGACCAAATTTTTACCTATGAATAACCAGTCATGAGGGCTACCTTCTGTAAGCCCTATGAGCCTCATATTTACTGAGGAAAAAACATGGCTCAGATACATCAAAGGTATTGCACAAAGGAGGAAAGCTAATGCCAGAGTCAAAATGGTAACTTAACACATTCCAAAACAAGGGCATTTTCCTCTCCAAGAAACCTCCGCAGAGAAATTATCTTCAAAGTGGGTTAGAAAATAGGAATTGCTATCATGATTGTTGTATACTATTGATATTATTATTCCTCATGTTGATTTAGCTTCATTCCTTCTGAGTGATAATGCATGTTCTAAGAACTTAATGATAATAAACTATAAAATATTTCCTGCTTCCCAATGTTTTGAGACAGTAAGTGCAAAATCTGCTTGAGGAGTTAGATGTTGTTTTCATTTCTTTCCTTTGTGGGAGGTTTGCTGTGTTTCCCAAGACCACCACCATTGTGGAATTAGAACAGTGGTTGATCGTGCAATAGGGAATTAAGAACTTTTGTTTGACATTCAAAACTACAGCTGAGCAAGCCAAGCCCAGGTTAATACATGCAAGTGCAACCACTCACATACACACACACACACACATACACACTCCTGCATGAAGACATTAGTCTCCAGCCTCAAATCCACCCACTCAATCGCTTCATCTAGTGTTCTTGCCTTTCTAGGGCTTCAGTTTCCACCCATAGATATTCAGATATTTAAGCTTGAAGGTCTAATATCCCAGGGACAGGCTTACAGAAAGACTTCTAGATCCAGGGACCCAATTTTTTCAAACAGCTGCCTGAGAGTAGGGTCAGGACAGTTATATTTCTCAATATGGTCTCTTGTTTTATTTTTAAAAGATTTTATTTATTTATTTAGAGATACAGTTACAAACAGAGAAAGGGAGAGACAGAACAATCTTCCATCTACTGGTTCACTCCCCAAATGGCTGCAACGGTCGGAGCTGTGCCCATCTGAAGCCAGGAGCCAGGAGCTTCTTCTGGTCTCCCATGCAGGAACAGGGGCCTGAGCACTTGGGCTATTTTCTACTGCTTTCCCAGGCCATAGCAGAGAGCTAGACTGAAAGAGGAGTAGCCAGGACTAGAACCGGCGCCCATATGGGATGCCGGCACCGCAGGCAGAGAATTATCCTACTGCACCACTGCGCCAGCCCCTGGTCTCTTATTTTGAAAACACATCTACTCTAGCATCAACCTCTAACTCTGTTCTGCAGCTTCCTGTATTCAGTAAGAACAAAAAACAATTCCCCCACCCATAATGATAGGGTTTTATTTGATCATTTACTGTGTGTCAGGCATATTAAGAAAATCAGAGGCAGGTTTGGAATCTGAGCACTCTTTGGGCTATTTCATATTTCAGCCCAAAGTCTATGTGGCTATTTAAAAAGAAATACTACCTATAACTGCCCATAGAACTTTTAAAGTGCGTTATTTTAAAGCAATCCTCTTGGCAAACAATATTTCATAGTTACAAGAGGATATGCCAGATTACTGTGGGAGCTAGCCATATTTCAAGTGAGGGATGACTAACCCAAGACTGATGGGAGGTATTTCTGTTGATTTTAGACAAACTTGAATTGAAAAAAAAAAGATGCAGTTGTATTTTCCCTTCCTTTGTTTGCCCCAGTGAACTTTTGTTCCACCAGAAATGTTCTTTCTTTGGAATCTGGCATCTGCTGCTCAAACCACCTCTCATGCTCAAACATGTTTACGAATTTTTCTCAGAAGTTTTGATGTTACCTCTCTGAGACATTTTATCAAAAGCTTTTCCTTATGTCCAAACCTGAATTCAAGACTACTCTTACAGCCAGTAGGGCCTCCTTCAGACACAACAGTATTTGAGGTCAATGCAGTCAACCTATTTTTTTTTTAAATGAGAGATGGAGGTACTGGTACTGAAACAATCTCAAAGAAGCAGTCTGGTTGTCATTCCTGGGACACTCCTTAAGAAAGCTGAAGCCTGAATCAACATAACCTCATCCTAGTTTCAGCGTTTCATCTGGGAGCTAGGTTGTCCTGAAAAGTCCCCATTGGAGGGTAAAGGAAAAAGAAAAGTTAGAAAAGATCAGAGCAAAGAGGAACAGAAGGTAGTATTTGATAAAGAAAGTTAATACAGAGGGGTAAAATGTTGATTACTGTTCAATGACTATTATGTCTTAGGTACTCTATAAAAAACACTTTAGGGATATGATCTCATTTAATTCTCATTCTATAAAGAAGGCATTATTTGTGGAATTGTGACCCTCAAAAATTCCTGTGTTGAAGTCTTTAACCCCAACACATCCCAGTGGAACCTTATTTGGACATAGCATTGCTGCAGAAGTAATTAGTTATGATGACATCAGACTGACGTATGGTGAATCAACTCTAACATGACTTATAAAAAGAGGACATGCAGACAATGAGAATGACACACGTGGAGGCAAGATAATGAGAGGCAACATCCAGACAAGGTCATCTAAAAGCCAGAGAGAAAGGCCTAAGTAGTTTTCCTTGAACAGTCCTCAAAAAGACTAACACCTTGATTTCTGACTTTCAGCCCCCAGAGCTGTGAGATAACAGATTTCTGTTTTCTGAGCAACCCACCTTGTTCTACTGTGTTACAGTTCCCCAGCAAAGTCAACAAGAAAGATGATGATTATTGTTGTTGTTGTTGTTATTATTATTATTACTACTATTATTATCATTTCTCAGAATAGGAAACTGAGGTTCAGAGAGTTTCCTTAGGTTCATTCATAGCTGGTGGGTTGGGCTTTCACACAGATCTGCCTGATGCCAATTCAGAACATTCTTTGCCATCTCATTAAAGCTTGTTGCTGGAATAGAGTGTGCCTCCTTTGAAGAGGCTAGTGCTCCCTCTGATCACAACGTGATGAAGAAGCTCACTGCATAATGTAATGGTGTTTCAGTTGGAATAGGGATGGAGCCTGTAGACTGACCTACCCATCCCTCTCTCCTGTGAGAGTTCCCCAGAGGCTCCTGAGAAATCTCCAGTGCTATACAAATACTGTTTGGAAAACACTACATAAAAAAGGAAACTACATCAGCACTAATTCAGTATCCATGTTGGGCGTAACACAAGGGAGTAGAAGTGGTCATTATGAAACAGTATTAAATCCATCCCATAAAAGCAGAAATTAAACCCTTTCCTTCAGAGTACCTAAAGGATGCAAAGTCTTCCTAGTGTTTTCTCCACTGTCAGGTTGATGGATTTTGGCAGAGAGGAAAAAAAAAACCACCGTCTGAGAATAAGTTGGCCAATTAGTAATGGTGTGATTCAGGGAAAGATCTTCCCCTTCTGACTTTGTTTCCTTCTCTCTAAGGTCTAGGCCATCATACCTGCCTTACCTCATGGGTTCAGTGAGATAACAAATGGACTAACAGATGCAAAAAGTACTTTGAAAATCATGGAACAAAATGTTACAACAGTATGAGAATTATTCTCTTATTATGTTCCCTTGCATTCAAAAAGGTCTATGCAAAGGAAGATATTTAGTTAAACATTCAGAGGAATCAGGGTGGGCTGTATGGGTGAAAGCTCCTGAGTCTGCAGCCAAACCAGTAAGAGTCAGGCTGAGCGCTGTGTCTGGGAGAATCAGCACACCATGAAATTATGAAGTGTGATCATTAACCCAGCCATTCTGCACTGGCCTTCATCTCTGCATTCAGCATTCCCTTTGAAGTCCATGACCTTCTATGTGTCACTGAACTGCTGAATAACTACTCTGAACTGAATCGAACATCCTAGCCCACCCTGCTGATGTAATCAGACAAGGCTCACCCTGCACAGCCAGAGTCCCAAATTAGCATTCAGTACAGCAATTCAAGTGGAGCACTTGGGAGCTGGTTAAGTATATATGGCTTGCATTCAGGCATAAACCATGTCAATTTCAAATATAGGAATGAGCCACCTATGGTTCATTTTTGTCCTACTAGTCCTGTTCGAAACTCTTGGGCACTCATTTATTTTGAGTGGTAAGTTCAAGTACTACTCTGCTAACAGAAAAAGGGCACTAGAACTAGATTTCACAAAATTCTGGGATGTCAATACTGGAAGAATGGAAGGTCACCTGGCCCAACCCACTCATTTCATAAATGGTGAAACCAAGAACCAGAGAAGGACACTAACTTTTCAAAATACCCTCAGAGGGTTAGTAGTGAACACGGAAAAGTTATCTTCCAACTTTGTGTTCTATTTTTGACTGTCATAGGAATGGGCTCATTAAAATGAGAGGGATGCAGGGAAAGCTGAAGATATGGGACCTAAGTTTTACTAAGACATGTTATAGTCTCAGCAACAAAAACACACAGAGTGCCTAATTGTATGGCTCTGTGCTAAGCATACACACTGAAGTTTGCATTAACTAAACATACCTGTAAAATAATACTGGGCTATTCATGACAGGTGGATGCATATGCTAATAAAACTAAACTCTAAAGTACCTTGATCTTTGTATCCTATTTATATGTAATTCCAAAATTTTTATGAATGACATGGGGACAGTCCCTATGTCTTTTATGGCAATGTACATAAATGATATAAGAACATGTTTACCTATTGGAATTAATAATAGGTTCTCTATACCTTTATAGCACTTTTGACAAATCCTTATAAAATAAAGTTTCATTGTTTTTCACATTTTATTTCAATAAACTTAGAAAGGAAGTGATTTCTCATACATAATTGCTGGCTGCATAACTTGTGCATGTGACTTAAGTAGTTATTGCCTCAATTTCTTCATCTGGAAAATGGGGACAGTAGTACTACCTACCTACCTACCTCATAGGAATATGGTGTTACATGTTACATCCTTACATTACTTAGATATTCATTCCTTTCATCACCATTCATAAATCCCACAGATGAAAAGTTGGGAAGATGAGACAAGGATCCATGTTTCTAACTCCAATTTTGCTGCCCTTACTTTTTTCCAATCTTCCCTTCCACCTTCATCCCCTTCAAATGCTGTGAATTTTAAGCATTTTGTGGATACATCTTCCCTGAAAGAATTTTTCCTCCTCAGTCTGGGGTATCTCTTTCTTTTCATTTTTTGTTTACTTTATTTTTGGCTATATTTTAAAAGTAAGTTGACATTTTTATCAAATATAATTACTTCTGAAAACATTTCTGAAAAAATGTTGTTTTTGTTATTGATTCTCTGTTGTTTCACATTTGTGAAGAGCATTTCCATATATATTTTTCACTATGTTATGTCATCTGACTCCATAACAGGAAATATATTTGGGATCTTATAAGTCTACCTTCACCTTCAAAAAAAAAAAAAAAAACAAAACAAAACTATATGGCATGGTGGGAATCATATTATTGTTATTTGTTTTTTAAATAAATTATAAGAACAGCAGATATCAAATATTTCATAGATTCAATTCTAAGATATAATGATACTTTACTTTCTTTCTTTTCATTTTTTGTGATAACATACTTTCACTTTACTTTATAACCACAAGCCTAATGTTACTCTAAATAAAGAGAACTACAAGTACAAAATAGAAAGAACACTGTTGTGCATATAGACAAGTGTCATAAACAATAATCAAATCACAAGATGTCAATTTCACACTTATACATTGACTTTTTTGTATTGTATATCTCAGCTACCATAAATCAGAGAAAACAGGCGATATTTGTCTTTCTGATTGTGGCTTATTTCACTAAGCATAATGGTCTCCAGTTGCATCCAATTTATTGCAAAACACAAGATTTCATCCTTTTTATGAATGAGTAGTATTCCATCTTGTGTGTTTACCAC
Source organism: Lepus europaeus (assembly GCF_033115175.1). Lineage (NCBI taxonomy): Eukaryota > Metazoa > Chordata > Mammalia > Lagomorpha > Leporidae > Lepus > Lepus europaeus. The sequence continues at coordinate 89,397,760 of NC_084828.1, forward strand.
ATTTTCATTATCCAATCATCAGTTGTTGGACATCTAGGTTGATTCTATATCTTACCTAGTGTGAATTGAATTTCTATAGACCTGGGAGTATAGATAACTCTTTCATATGCTGATTTTATTTTCTTTAGACCTATTCCCAGTAGTGAGATGGGTGTTTCACATGGTAGATTCTATTTTCAGATTTCTACAGAATCTCCATACTGCCTTCCATTATGGTTGTGCTAATTTATATTCCCACCAACAGTGTATTTGGGTATCTTTTTCCTCACACCCTCCCCAGCATTTATAATCTTTTGAATTGGGGATGATAGTCATTATAACTGGGATGAGGTGAAACCTCATTGTGGTTTTATTTGCATTTCTTTGATGGCTAGTGATCCTGAGCATGTTTTCATGTGTCTCTTGGCCATATGTATTTCATCCTTTGAAAAATGTCTGTTCATATCCTTAGCCTATTTCTTGACTGGATTGCTTATTTTGTTGTTGTTGAGTTTCTTGGGCTCCTTATATATTCTTGATAGTTACACTTTATCAGCTTCATACTTTGCAAATATTTTCTGCCATTCTGTCAGTTGCCTCTTCCCTTTGTTGAATGTTTCCTTCGCAGTGCAGAAGCTTCTCAGCTTGATGTAATCTCAGTTGTCTATTTTTGCTGTATTTACAACTCATATTGTGCAGTTTTAGGTCAATAATCATTTTATTCAGGGCAAATATTTTACATTTTTAAGGTTCATAACAATACATTTTTGCATGTATTATTTAACATAATTTTCAGAAGAACCCTGTTACAGCATATGTTTGGCAGTTGAGAAACAAAAGCTCTGATAAGTTAAATAACAGAAAAATATCAGGCAATCAAGAGTTGTAGAATGAAAATTGGAATCCAGCTCAAGTACCATGAACTCAAGAACCTACAAGTCTAGGAGGGAACAATAACACAGGGAATAGTAGTCGATGCAAAAATATGGAGCACCAAAGAATAGAATGTTGCCCCCATACTACTTAGCTTTCCTATTTCTAAACACTTATTTATTTATTTGAAAGGTAGAGTTAGAGAAAGAGAGAGAGATCTTCCAACTACTAGCTCACCCCTCAAATGGCAAAAATGGCCAGAGCTGGGGCAAGAGCCAGGAGATTCTTCTAGGTCTCCCACATGAGTGCAGGGGCCAAGCACTTGTGCTATCCTCTGCTGTTTTCCCTTGTACATTAGCAGGCAGTTATATCAGTAATGGAGTAGCTAGAACTTAAACTAGCAACCAAATGGGATGCCCATGTTTCAAGCCTGTGGCTTTTAATCCACTGTGCCACACAGCACCATTCCCAGCCTTCTTATTTTTAAAGAGAAGCTGAAAGTATTTTTCTGTGCAATAACCTAATATTTAAAACATGTTGGTGCTCAAATTAAACATATCTTAGGGCCACCTGTTTGTAATTTTCAAATGTAGAATAATGAATTTTCTGGCCAATATGGCTTGTTTTACTGCCCAGTCAACTTATTTTGAAAGAAATTATGCTATCAAGATGCTTTGTTTCTTTGCCTATAACAGTAAGTCAACTTGTTTTTCTTTTTTAAAATATTCACTTATTTGAAAGGTAGGGTGACAGAGACAGAAGGAGAGACAGAGATAGTGAGAGAGAGAGAGAGAAAGAAGTATTCCATCTTGTAGTTCACTCCCCAAATGGCCACAGTAGCAGGACTGGGCCAGGAACTAGATAGGAGACAAGAACCTCATTTGGGTTTGTCATAAGAGTAGCGGGGGGCACAAGCACTTTCACCACCTTTGACTGCTTTTCCAGGCACATTGACAGGAAGCTGGATTGGAAGCAGAATAGCCAGAAATAGAATTGACACTCTGACATGAGATGCTGACATTGCAAGCAGTGGTTAACTGACTGCACCACAATGCCAGCCTTAAGCCTACTTTTTCTAAAATCAAAATCTGAACTCTCATGTCTAACAACTAACTCACACCTAACATAGCTCAAATAGAATTACTGAGTCTTCACTTCCCTTCCTTCCTCCAAGTCATTTCTTCACAAGGTGTTCTTTTGTCTCAGTAAATATCATCACCATTAACCCTACTGCATGGTCCAATAGCCTAAGAATCATTCGTGATTCCTATCCTACCTTTCTATTCTATGTCCAACATATCTGAAAGATCTATTCTTTCTCACTTTAAAATCAAACACTAACCCACTGTCTCACCATGAAATCTCAATGACCCAAATGTAAGGCACTATGGGTTCTATTGTTTTCTTTTTTTTTTTAATTATCTGTTCAATTATTTGAAAGGCAGAATGACAAAGAAAGAAAAAAGAGAGATTTTCTATCATCTGGTTCATGCCCAAATAGTACAACAGCCAGAGCTGGGCAAGGCCAAAACCAGGAAATCCATTTGGGTTTTCCACATGAGTGCCAGGATACCAATTTCCTGGGCCATCATTTGATGGCTTCCCAGTTACATTAGCAGGAAGCTAGATAGGAAGCAGAGTTACTGGGACTCTAATGTGGGATGCCAGCATAGCAAATAGAGGCTTAACCTGCTGTATCACAAGTCTTGGCCTCCACTATAAATTCTTGTCTCTTCTATGACAGCAATGCATTATCATTTCTCTCTAATTCTTATCCTCTTAAATTCCATCGTCTGTACAGCGGAGAGATAAAAATGAATTTAAAAATGAGTTAAAAATGAATACCAGATAACATTACTCCTTTACTTTATTTTATTTGTTTGAAAGACAGAGTTACAGAGAGAGGTAGAGACAGAGAGAGAGAGAGAGTGAAAGAGAGAAAGAGAGAGGTCTTCCATGCGCTGATTCAGTCCCCAAAATGGCCACAAGAACAGAAGCTGAACTGATCTGAAGCCAGGGGCCAGGAGCTTCTTCTAGGTCTCCCATGTGGGTGCAGGGGCTCAGGAACTTGGGCCAGCCACCCTCTGCTTTTTCAGGCACATTAGCAGGGAGCTGGTCAGAAGCGCGGCATCTGGGACTCAAACCGGCACCTATATAGGCTGCCAGTGGTGCATGCCATGGCTTTAAACTGCTGTGCCACAGTGCAGGTCCTACTTAGAAACTTTTACAGAATAAAACTATATACAGGCCTACATGATCAGCCTCCAACCTACCTCTTCCACTCCTAATCACCACTATGTAAGGTCATATTAGACTCCTTTGGGTCTCACCTCTTGTCAAGGGCTTTGCCACTTCTCTCTCTTCTTCCTAGAATGTACCACTAGCCCAGTGGTTGAGCTACAGAATTAAGAGTGAGGACTTAGAAGCCAGGCCTTCTGCTTCAGTTCCCAATAGGCCCCATCATGTGAGGGGTCTGCCCTTGCTCTCCACTTCCCTCATCTGAAGTGCAAGAGCATCCACTTTGCAGGGAAGGTTAGATCAGCTAATAATCACTGGCTGGGTGCACATAGGCAGCCCGTCTCTTTAGAGGCTGTCAGTGTATCGCTCTATCCCCTCTCATTCACTCCCTCACTCACATTTATTGTTTTTAAGTAGCACTTCTCAATAGCTGATGTTTCTTCCTTGTTTTTAATTAGGAATTTAGATTGCATTTCAAAATGTGATGCTACATTAGGAACCTGGTCATTAATACTAGAGTTAAGGTATTTATTTAGTTTTGCAGACTATTTCTTCCCCTTAGAATGGAAGCTGTGAGAGGACAGGAATTCTATTTCAACCAATACCTGAAATGCTGAGTAGAAGCGGGCTACTGCTGACGAATGTGCCTAAAATCCAAACAACTTGTTTGTCACATGTATTGTCCAGCACGGACACGCTGAAGGGGTTTAGTGAGGCTCGTGGCACTGGAAGCTTTCATAGCTTGCTTTCCCATTTGCAGAGGATGCTTACACCTTGAAAACTTTAATTATTAATATTTTGTTATGTTTACATGATCTGTTTGGACAAAGTAATTTAAAGTAAGTTACGGATAGTGTGGCATTTTGTCCCTGTTATGCATTTATTTTTGTATTTAAATATTTTACTTATCTATTTGAGAGATAGAGTTACAGAGAGAGAGAGAGGAAGAGACAGAGAGAGGTCTTCTATTTGCTGGCTCACTCCCCTAATGGTTGAAATGGCCAGAGCTGAGCTGATCCGAAGCCAGGAGCCAGAAGCCTCCTCTGGGTCTTTGAGGCAGGTGCATGGGCCCAAGTGCTTGGGCCATCTTCCACTGCTTTCTGAGGCCATAGCAGAGAGCTGAATTGGAAGATGAGCAGTTTAGACTAGAACAGGTGCCCATATGGGATGCTGGTGACACAGGTGGAGGATGAACCTAGTGTGCCGCAGCTCCAGGCCCCCTGTTACAGAATGGCATTTCCCGGTGAAAGAATAATCCTTTTACTACATCTAACAATATTAAGAATGATTCTTTAACATCACTTAATACTCAGATCATAGTGATATTCTTCCAATTGCTGCAAGGATTCACTTATGTCTGGTTTGTCCAAGTGGAATCCAATCATGACCCATATATTTCCCCTAATTATTATGCTTCTTTTTTTAACTTTTATTTAGTAAATATAAATTTCCAAAGTACAGCTTATGGATTACGATGGCTTTTCCTCCCCCATAACTTCCCTTCCACCCGCTACCCTCCCATCTCCCACTCCCTCTCCCATTCCATTCACATCGATTCATTTTCAATTATCGTTATATATAGAAGATCAGTTTAGTATATATTAAGTAAAGATTTCATCAGTTTTCACCCACACAGAACATAAAGTGTAAAATACTATTTCAGTACTAGTTATAGCATTAATTCACATTGAACAACACATTAAGGACAGAGATCCTACATGAGGACTAAGTGCACAGTGACTCCTGTTGTTGACTTAACAAATTGACACTTTTGTTTATAGTGTCAGTAATCTCCCTATATATTTTAGTTTGACATTCTCCCTTCTAATATCATAACATTATTTCATTTCACTTATTTTTATGTCCTCATTTTAATGATTTATTGAAGAGATAGGAAAGTGATACTATAAAATTTATACCTTCTGGGATAGTCTAAATCCTTCCTTATTGATACTGTATTTGTTTTTCTATCCTTCATATTTCCTGTGAAGTTGAAGGTAGTCCAAAACCCCTATTATGTTAACGTTGAAGTGCCTCCATTTTTGAAGATGGAGATTTACAGTCATTTTGTTTACTTAATAGAGGTTTCACCTCATTTAGTAGGGGTTGGAATGAGTTACAAGAGACAGTAGGAAGACTAGAGGCAAGGCCGGCAGTGAGTGGGGAGTAGGGAGTAGGGCAAATAAACCACTGTATTCCAGGGTCTGGCACTTTGTTGTGATCTTCAGAACTATAGCTTGATTAGTACCGCAGAACTCAGAAGATGTAAAAGGGCCACAAAATGAGTTTGATACAAGCCAGATTATTAAAATCTATCATTTATAAGGAGAAACATAAGCTTTAAATTAGCTGGAATGTTACCATTGATAACGATAGTATATTTCCCCCCTAGACTGGTGGTATCCAAGCCTCCTTACATACTACAATTATCTGGGATTCAAAAACACACCACCCCAGAGATTCTGATTTATTCATTCTTGGGTGGGGACTGGGCATTGGTATGTTCTAAAAGCTCCCAGCTGATTCAGATACGTTTCCAGAGCTGAGAAACACTGCCGGAGGTAGGTCTAAACCAGAAGCTGATTTGTTATCAGACATTTGTTTTGAAAACACAAAACTAGAATTTGGGATGTTAGAGATATGAATAAAGAAAATCTGAAAAGTCCATAACAATCACCAGTCTCAAACCTCTGTGATCTGTGTACATGAGTCATTTGAATTTTAATTCAATGCTTACTAAAAATAAAAAATAAAAAAAATATTGAAACCCTGTTCTCTACTTGACTCTCACCTTCCGCACACTCTTCAAAATTCTTATTTAAGAGCTCAAGGATAGGTCCTTAGATGGTACTTTCATATACAACAAAGATTACTCTGATAGTAATGGTTGTCACTAACCCATGAAGAAGTGGAGTGGGGAAAAGGAATATTAAGGGCCCTAGCCCACTTCGTTCTAAGACACACTTGTCTGAGCAATAGATAAGATCGGTGTTGTTCTCAACCCTCGGTTGCATCAGAAGGTGCTGCAAAGCTTGCTAAAGTACAGATTGCTAAATCCCCTCCTACTGAGTTTCTGATTCAGTAGGTTTGGGGTGGAGCCCAAATAGCTTCATAGCAAGTTCTAAGATAGTGATTCCCAGCCAGAGGAAATTTTGCCTCCTAGGGGATATTGGCAGCCTCTGAAGACATTTTTAGTTGTCACAGCTTAGGTATGGGGTTGGTGTGGACATCTAGTGGCCAAAGATCAAGGGATGGTGATAAAATATCCTCAGTGGTTATGACTGCTACTCAGCTAACTGTGAATCTCAGATACACAACTAATGGCCTTTTTTTCAAGTAAACATATCCCAAATATTGCATGGGAAATATTTACACAAAAAAAGATTTGCTGTCTATCTGAAATTCCAATTTAAAATATCCTATATTTTATCTATCCCTCCCAGGAGCAGCCTCCCACACTAAGGAATTATCTGATCAAAGATATAATAGTGCCAAGGTTGAGCAATTCTATTTTAAGATTACTCTTATGGTATTGGTCCCTGGACCACATTTTGAGAACCACTGGGCTATACTAAGGATAGGGCCCCTATGTGAGGCCAGGCAGCACAGGAAATGTTAAAACAACGAGATTTTAAAGGCACCCCCAAAAATATCACCAATGCTAAGAAATTTTCCATAAGTCACTGAACTAGAGATCACTTACAACAATGAATTAACAGAGAAATATTCTGTTTTTTGGGTGCTTTATTTTTCTATGGTTTAGCATCTCAAAAGAATTGTGCACCTGCTTCAGTCACATGAGATGCTCCTTTGGATACAGTTAAAATATTTGAACATATATTTATACTCAGCAGATTATGCATCTTCAAAGAAATAGATTGAGGTGAATGAAATGAAAACAAGCAAAATCCATCATTAACTGAAAATATGGATAAAATGGTATCTATAAATATGACAATTCTATAAAAAATGTTTAGAACGACATCAATGAGAAATGCTTAGAACTTAAGAAATAAATGGGAATCTAGTATAAAGGCATGTTGTTTTTTTTTAAGACTTATTTATTTATTTAAAAAACAGAGTTACCAAAAAGCAGAGTAGAGGCAGAGAGAGAGAGGGCTTCCATCTGCTGGTTCACTCCCCAGATGGCTGCAATGACCAAAGCGGGGCTCATCCGAAGCCAGGAGCCTGGAGCCGAGTCTCCCACATGGGTTCAGGGGCCCAAGGACTTGCGTCATTTTCTGTTGCTTTCTCAGGCACATTAACAGGGAGCTGGATTGAAACTAGAGCAGCCAGGACTGGAAATGGTGCCTTTATGGAATGCTAGCACCACAGGCTGAGGTGTTACCCACTATGCCACAGCACTGGTCCCTAAAGGCTTTTTCATGTAAACAAGGTCTCAAACATTTTTTTCTTGCTTGCTTTGCAAAAATGAATGAGTAAATTAAAAAGTGAAGGATTGAGACTAGCAAAAAGGAATTGATACCCATAATCACTGTGAGCAATTCCAGTATGATGGTAAAACAAAATCCCAATGCTAAACCTGCTCACCAGATGAGGACAGGAACTCATTAGAAAGTTCCTGGAAACTTTTTATAGAAGAGGAGATTTTTATTTGAACAGATTGAAAGAAAACATGTAATACTTAAAATGTGGTGTTGAATTAGTAATAAATGCATGGAAAACAAAGGGCCCTTTCCACAATTAAAAAAAGTCAATTATTAATTTCAGAAAAAGTAATGAATTGTGTAGGAAAGAAAAACTAATCATAATGTATTGTAAAGGCAGACAATTCAACAGAGTGAGCAGTGAATGCGATTGAACCACCACCACAATAGACCTGTACAGGGCAACTGGAGAGCTGATAGCCAGCAGAGGTATCATGGGCAGAACAGGCCATCAGATCTGCATGTGCCCTTACTGGAAGTAGATAAATAATACCCCAAGTATAAAATTACTTAAGTAGCCATTTCAGCATGTTGTAGAGAGCTATGAAGGAACTATGAATCAATCAGCTAAAAGAATTCTAAATGACTGCCCGTCTCTCAGAATTGTGGAGGGGGTGAGGGGTTCAATGGGTAACAGGCTTTGTCTCACTGTTGGATTACTTGAAGTAGGTACATGCATACATTTGTTATCTGTCAAAGTTAGATGAGGAGTTTGAAAAATGTCAAAATTAATTTGAAGTGCTATTTATTTTTTTAAAGATTTTTTTTTTTTATTTATTTGAAAGGGTAATGAAGAGAGAAAGCGAGAAACGAAGATCTTCCATCTGCTGTTTCACTCCCGAAATGGTCAGAATGGCTGGGGCTGGACCAGGCTGAAGCCAGGAGCTCAGAACTTCATCTACAACTCACTTGTTGGTGCCAGGAATCCAAGTACTTGAGTCACTTTCCACTGCTTTTCCAGGTACATTAGCAGGGAGCTGGATCATAACTGCAGCAGTGTCGGAAGTGAGCACTCAAATGTGGGATGTCAGGGGTGGCTTAACCTGCTGTACCACAACAATGGGCCCTGTGTGATCATATTTAATACAGACATTCACACTGGTATCCTCACCAGGCTCGTCTGTCTGACAGTGGCATGTCTCATCTGTCACATATCTCATACAGATATCTCAAGAGAAGAATGAGGGTTCTGTGCCCCGCAGAGGGCCAGCACTAGCCTAACTCATTCACTTACTTTTAATATTACTGAACAAACCCAGTTAAGCAGCTATATGAATTGCATTATCCACTTTGGGCTGAACTAATTCTCACAAAAATTATACAGAGGCTTTACAAAATTTTTCTGAAGAAATTAACAATACCATAATTCATCAACTATAAGACAGAATTTTTTCACACTTTAACATCTCTGAAATCAGGATTACTCTTATAATCACTGGCATTTTATATTTAACTAGAAACATTTTTCTTTTTCAAGTACATAAAAGAACAATGTGTTTTGCAACTGATGGCAGTTTGGTTAATGGCAGCACTAAAAACACAGGTTACAACAGTATACCCCATACTTTTTTATCTCTCTTTTTTATTTTTAAAGCTTTTATTTAATGAATGCAAATTTCATAGGTATGGCTTTAAGAATATAGTGGTTCTTCCCCCTATACCCACCCTCCCACTCCACTCCCATCCCACCTCTTACTCCCTCTCCCATCCCATTCTTCATTAAGATTCATTTTTAATTAACTTTATATACAGAAGACCAACTCTATTCTAAGTAAAGATTTCAACAGTTTGCACACACACACACACACAATGTATAAATTACTGTTTGAGAACAAGTTTTGCAGTTAATTCTCATAGTATAACTCATTGACAGAGGTCCTGCATGGGGAGTAAGTGCACAGTGACTCCTGTTGATGATTTAATAACTAACACTCTTAGTTTTTATGTCAATTATCACCTGAGGCTCTTGATATGAGCTACCAAGGCTATGAAAGCTTTTTGTGACCGCAATCTCTATCAATATTTAGACAAGGCCATAAGCAAAGTGGAAGTTCTCTCCTCCCTTCAGAGAAAAGTACATCCTTCTGGGGCCAGCACTGTGGCGGAGCAGGTTAACGCCCTGGCCTGAGTGCCAGCATCCCATATGGGCGCCGGTTCTAGTCCCCACTGCTCCTCTTCCGAACCAGCTCTCTGCTATGGCCTGGGACAGCAGTAGAAGATGGCTGAAGAAGCTCCTGGCTCCTGGCTTTGGACTGGGGCGACTCCGGCCGTTGCGGCCATCTGGGGAATGAACCGGCAGATGAAAGACCTTTCTCTCTGTCTCTACCTCTCTCTGTAACTCTGTCTTTCAAGTAAATAAAATAAATATTGAAAAAGAGAAGTACATCCTTCTTTGATGGCCCCTTCTTTCCACTGAAATCTCACTCACAGAGATCCTTCATGTAGGATAATTTTTGCCCCAGTGTATTGGCTTTCCATGCCTGAAATTAGAGCCCACACTTCTAAATGTTATGAGTTCATTAACCACCTTATGCTATAAAAACAGTGGCAAGTGTGGAAGACCAAAAATATGCCACCCTAACGCATGATAATAGGAGACTAGAATATACCACACCAAAATATGTCTTCCTTCTTGTCATAAAGATTATTTTGAGTCGATTATTTTAAGAGACTGTGGATATGGGATAAACTCTGACAATAAGAACAGATGTAAGCAGAATTTATTTATATGAAAAAAATCATAGTCTGCAAGTATTTCTCCCTTGTTAGCAAGACGATTGTTAAGAGTCTGAATCACCGGAAACTTTTATTAATGGAAAAGATGAAACTTTAAATCTGCATCAGTAGTCTTACTCCAGGGGCAAGTAACTGACACAGTAATTAAGAAGCTGTTGGTATGCCAATACACCATACTGAAGTGTGTTTTCCAGTCCTGGCTCTCCTTCTGACACAAGCTTCCAGCTAATGTGCACCTTGAGAGGCAATAAGCATTGGCTTAAGTAATTGGTCCCCTGCCATCCAGGTGGGATACTTGGATTGAGTTTCCAACTTAGGCTCTTGAGTTAGGCTTGGCTTCTTAACTTAGGCCTTGTCTAGACATTGGGGGGAGTCAACCAGCAGATGGAATCTCTCTCCTCTATGTCTGTCTATTTCCCTCTGTATTTCTGTTTCACTCTGTGTGTGTTCATGAATGTCACGTATGTCCTATCTTCCAAATAAAATTAAAATAAGTATTTTTTTAAAATCACTTTTAATCTTAATATTTTCCCATAACCAATCTTTTCTCACAATCTTCATTCTTTGTTTCAGGTATTTAAGCTAGAACTCAAGATCACTTCTTTGAACCTTCCTCACTCTTCTGGTATGGTTCATTTATATATGAGATACACATGTTATTAACTACTATATGTTCTCTCTTGTTAATCTCTCTTTTGTTTCAGGGGTCTATCCCAACTAAAAACAGTGAAGGGCAGAAAGAAATTTATTTTTTCTCCTAAATGATCAAATCAGAACTGACAAGCAACCACACCAAAAAAAGAGAGCAATTGCCGGTGACTGTGCTTGGTATATGAACTTGCTTTCACTATTCTTAAGCAGGGAATTTTCCGAAGTGTAAACTGTACCTCGAGGTATTAACTAGTGATAGTATGCAACCATTATATTTAGGATGAAATTTAAGCATTAATCATATAGAAAATGAACATATTCTGTACAATTTTTGTTTTTTCTAATTTTTAATTAACATTTTTACAGATTTCAAAGGCAGAGAGAGAGAGAGCAAGCTTCTATATTCTGGTTCATTCCACCTAAGGCCTGCAACAGCCAGGGCTGGGCCAGCCAAAACCAGGAGCCAGGAACTCCATCAGAGTCTCCTAGATGAGCAACAGGGACTCAATGACTTGGAACGCCACCTGCGGCCTGCCAGGCTGCACAGTAGCAGGAAGCTGCAGTCTGAAGCAGAGCTGGAGCTTGAATCCAGGCACTCTGACATGGGATGTGGACAAGCATGGTCTGTAGTGCTGTACCAAATACTCGCCTCCACTTTTTCTTATAGTTATTGGAAATCCATGTTAAATATATGTATTAAGATCATTTGATTCTTCATCTGGTACATTCAAAAATTTCATACTTGATAATAGTATGATCCTTAATATAGTACCAAAACAATATATTTAAAAGTTAGACTGCTGATTTAAATGATCCTGGCACCCTCTTCTACTCATAGATTTCTCTACAAATATGACAATAAATGATAATAGGTTTTTGCTTATGAAATTACAATTATATTCCCATACAACCTTCTACAGTGACATATAAATCAACTGGATTGGGGAGATGTTGAAAGTTTGAGACACACAATTCTACCCATAACTTTTTCCTTCTTTCCTTCCTTCCTTCCTTCCCTTCTCCTCCTCCTCCTCCTCCTCATCTTCCTCCTCCTTTTCTCTCTCTCTAAACGTAGATTCAGAATCCACAAGAGCAGGACTAAGGCTCAAGATCATGTATTTCTTTCTTTCTTTTTAAAATTTGTTTGAAAACCAGAGAGACAGAGACAGAGATATAGACACACAGACATCTCAAGTGAAGTCTAAACTGCAGCAGCAAATTTCTGCCTCTCATTAATGTTTCTAAATTATATCTCACAGAATTGCCTCAGAATTCACTCTTTGAAAATTCCATTTCCCTACAAATGGTTTATATCAAATGATGTTTTCCATCCTGTGGCCTCAGGGGACCATTCTGTTTGAATCCATTCCACATTTTTTCTTGCATGAGAAAGTGTTGGCCATAGACAGTCCTTTTCCAGTAGCAGTGGACAAATTCAGTGCCCAGATCCAACACTAATACAACTCTCCACTAAATCAAACCAGGGCTTCCATGAGAAGTGATTAATTTCAAAGCTAGGGGAGTATCAGCATGAGAGATGAGACTGGAATTTCTTATAATGCCATAAATAAGAAAGTTCTAGAAAAAGAGAAAAAGAGGAAGAAAAGACAGAGAAAGATGGAAGAAGGGAGAGAGAAATAGGAAAAAAGATAGGGCATACAACAAGGTCAGAAAAGACAGCTTGAAGAGGCTCTCAAAAGCCAAATGTAAAATAATTTTGACCACCAAAATAATTATGTACAATATTAAATTGTAAACTATTAAAATTGATATTTATGAATCCATACTAAAAGAGAATTTAGCTAAATAACAGAGTAGGGTCTCTTACTCATGGTAAAGGTCAGTTGGTAAATGCTTTGGGAGTGTGAGAATTAGATAATCACATCACAAATGTGATTCCAATTATGTACATATTCATGAGAAGAAAGAATAAGAACACATCACAATAGTTACATACATATTTACTTATGTAATGAGATGATAGGCTTTTTTCTTACTTTTCTCTTATTGATTTTATATTTGCACATCTTCCAAATTCCCTATGTTGAGCATAATTAGAAACAAGATTTAAAAAACCATCATAGTAAAGGCTGGAACACACAAGCATCCTTAATGGGTGCTAAATCAAGGGTGATATTGTGTGGTATTCATGTTTCCCTTCAGACTTTCCATTAGTTAAAAGACAGAAAACATCAACAGTAATTATAGGTTGGAGAAATGAGAAAATTCATAACCAGAGACCAAAATTGACATCACCAAGACATATATATATGTAAGTATATATATATATATATATATATATATATATATATACATATATATATATATATACTTTGTAATGTACTGAGAAGGACATACCACAATATATATGATGTTCTAAGTAAAGATGTACAGCTTTGATCTAACAATGATAATACTAGGCAAACACAAGATGAGGAATATTCTATTAAAACAAACAAAAAATATGGGGGTAGATAATAACTTCAAAGATTTCAGTTGCCACAAAACACAAAGAAAGGATGTGAAAAACTCTAGATTAAAGAAAGTTAAGAGACATGACACAGTAGATCAACCATGCTGATTTGGCCAGGACAGAAGGAGTTTTCTTGGACTTAGGAGTTTCAGTGCTGAAGTTGAGATGGTTCCATGCTAACCTAAATGTTTGATCTTTGTATTTCACAACTAAATCCAATCATTGACACTAGATCAATTCTGTATTTCAGGAGAAAATTCTAAAAAAGAAATTATTAGATTGCCTAAAATATTTTGATAAACAATATGCAAAGTTGATAAGTGGACTGTGTTTAGCAAGAGAAGTCCTATGCTTGGGAAATACAGACTCATGTATTCAGAGCAAAGGACTATGATGAATGCAAACAACCTTAAAATAGAGAAAATACTTTTAAACACACATACAAACAACATGAAAGGAAATTAAAAACAAAAAACACAAAATATGTGGTAAAATGGTAACAGGTAAGTTAGGATGAATACTATATGAGGATTCCTTGTATGATTATCATTATTGCAATCTTTTGTAAGTTTGAAATTATTTTCAAATAGAAAGTTAAAAATTAAAAGTAAAGCAAAGTTGATGTCTTATCCCTTGCAATGCAAATAATTCATACATTAAATTACATATATGAGGGGACTTCAAAAAGTTCATGGAAAATTGAGGTTAAAAGACATATTTATTTTGGTGCAAAAAGAAAATTTGCACCAAAAAGAAATGTCATGTATGACATTTTCATAATAGGTGCTTCCATGAATTTTTTGAAAACCTGCTGTATGCATGGAATTCAAGTATTTTTGCATGAAAATAAAGATGCTTTAATTTTATTTTTCCATTAACTTTTTGAAGAACTCTTGTATTTGGTAGATAGAATCTTTGTCAAATATTTTTTTCTTGATTCGTGGCTTACAAGAAGGTGTTTATGTTTACATCATCAAATCATTCATATTCCATTATTTTTTCTGTTCTGTTTTTGTTATTATTGTTATTATAGGTCTGAAGGTTAGTAAAAAATATCCAGTGCTTTGAAGCCAAATCACAGTTCTTTGACCAAAACTCATGTAATTCAGAACATGTTTTCTAAACTATTTGAGCCTTTACCTCCTATTTACTAAAAAATAAAAGGGTTCCCCTCTGACATTAATCTGAAAATATCCCCTCAGTCACATTTTAACATCTGTAAAATTAGATTAAATGCCACAATTAATAACTTGTTATTAAAAATTTAATAGTACATGTAAGGGATATATGAAATAGTTAATATTATGTATGTTAAATAATAAATAAAATGCAATATTTGGGACTGGCATTTGGTATAGCTTGGATGCCAGCTTCCCACATTGAAGTGTCTGGGTTAGAGTCCTGGCTCCACTCCCCATTCCACCTTCTTGCTAATGTTCACCCTGGGAGGCAGCAGGTAATGGCTCAAGTGGTTGTACTCCTGCTACCCATGAGTGAGACCCAGATGAAGTTTCCATTGCCTGGCTTCAGCCTGGCTCAGCCCTCACTGTTATGGGCATTTGTGACATCTCCCTCTGTCTCTTTTCTTTTAAAATAAATTAAATGAAATTTAAAATATATATAGTAGTTATTTTTAAAAAATAAGTTAGGATTATATGTAATAAAATTTTAAATTACTTAGAACTCACTAGCCATAGAATGTGGCTTTATGACTTTGTCATCATTTTGTTAATGTTTTTTGCATCTCTGAGTATATCTGAAAATGGAACCATTGAACCACAGGGAATTTTAAAACTAGTAACATAAATGGAGCTATATATATATAGAACACATGCTGTGTGCCAGGCACTGTTCTGGGTCTTCTACATTTATTAATTCAATCCTCACAACTCTTCACTGAGGTATCCTGACAGCAGACACAAGAAACCAACACATGGAAGAGTTAAGCAACTGCTCAAAACTGTCTAGTGAGTGGAGATTTGGACTATCAGGCTTGAGAATCCAAACTCAGCCAACACACTTGACTGCACATCATATGGTTAAAAAGTGGTTTCTAGTCGAGAATTGCTCAGATAATTTGTGTCCTTCTAGCTTCTATTTACTTAATTTTTGAAAGAATTTATCTTACATCCTGGAAACAAATAGATTAAGTCCAGTTATTCATGTTTTACTGACTTAGTAAAAGGAAACTATAGGGGTGAGTATCCTGGCTCAGCAGGTTAAGCCACCCACATCCCACATTGGAGTGCATGAGATTGAGTCCAAGATCTACTTCCAATCGTACTTCTTGCTAACGTACCTGAAAGGCAATAGATGATCTCTAAGTTCTTGGGTCCTGTACCCATGTGGGAGACCTAGATGGAATTTCAGGCTCCTGGCTTTGGCCTGGCCCAGCCCTGACAGTGACAGCCAGCATTTAGCAATGAAATAGCAGAGTCAAGAAATCTCTTTCAAACCTCTCTCTCTCTCTCTTTCTCTCCCCTCCCCACGTCACTCCTTCCAAATAAATACATGATACTTAACATACATAAAAAATGAAACTAATGAGAATATATGACATCCATTTATTGTTGATATCTCTTCACTTTACAGCATCTGCATCAAGTAGGGACTATTGCAAAACTTTAGTTGCTAAGTGTACCTTTCTCTGATCCTGATTTCTGTGAAGCTCTTTCATTTGGTGACGTATTTGCTTCTGTGGCACTCAGAATAGTCTTGCTTTTAGTTCCATTAGCACTGTCATTTTGTGTTCTTCATCCCAAATTTTTTCATCTCACTTTTAAATTTTCCATTTTGCAACATTGGAATTCTTTACAGAATCTCTGTATGTTTTTAGGCACCTGTACTCTCAAGCCAACTTCCCTGTAATATCAGTCATGGGAATAATTATTTTTTGTCAGAATTGTTTGACATATTTTCATAGATGTAGCAATATAGGAAAGAATTTAAAATATATTGCATAGAGAAAATAATATGATTTATGAAAGTCTCTTCTTTTAATTTCCACATTATTTTTCCTAAGCCACTTGTGCCACAAATACTGATTTCTTAAAAAAAAAAAAAAATGAACCAGTCTTCTGGGGCAGGGCATTGAAGCTCAGTAGATTAAGCCTTGATTGGGACACCCACATCAGAGTGTCAGAGTCTTAATTATTCCATCTTCTTGTTAATACATCCTGCGAAACAACAGATAAGGCCCAAATGCTTGGGCTCTGTTACTCACATGGAAATTGCAGATGGAGTTTCAGGTTCTTTGCCCTGGCTGTGCCCCAATTTATGTGGGTATTTGGGAACTGAATGATTGTATGGAAGATCTCTCTCCCAACTCTGTTGCTCTACCTTTCAAATAGATGAAAATAAACTGTTCAAGAAATCTTCTGACAGTTTAGTACACATATCTACATTGCGTACTAGCAAGGCACTTTTAAAGTGAGAAAGGGTGGACCTGTGTTTGGAAGTGAAGAACTCTTTTCATGGAGGTTGGAAAACAAGTCCCACAGGTTTAGATAAGGCCCCTGGGGTACAGAGGCAGCCTCAAAGAACCACAGAGTTGGAAGGATATAATCATGACTTGCCAACTCACACTTCAGGAGCAATGCCTAACATTGGTTTCCTTGAGAAAGATACTCCCATTCAAATGGTGACTTATGATTGTACCTATATGTTTCTGAATGAGTAAGAAATTGGTATTATATGAGCTTGTAAAATCATACAAACAAGTAAAACATAATCTAGTAAAAGAGATTGATGAGTTCCCAGTAGGGGAGATTAACAGTTGCATACGTAACTCTAAAAGAAGCAGAACACCCAAGTACTCTACTAGAGACATAAGCTATGGACTGTGGTTATATTTTATTATCAAGGGAAGCTTCAGAAAATGTTTTCAGTGAATAATGTCTGGGGTCTGGAAAGTTAGAGTTGGTAAAGAACATTTATGCTGAAAGCACGCTGTTAAGTAGAGACCTGTGGGAATCTGTATGTAAGAATGATAATAAAAGAGTTCAATGTCTCTTGTAAGGTGGTTGGAGCTCCAGCGATGGATAGAAAGACTTGGTGGGGAATAAAATGTCATTTATGAACTAAACAGGAACAACCATCTAGGATTTGTTTTCATTTGGTGAGTGGCTCTGAGTCTAGGTAAGAATTGAGGATTTTATAGACACCATGCCTTAAAGTTCTCTAAGGTTTGTCTGTCTTCTGTGCTGTACCCTAGCAGTAGAGAAGAAGGAAGAGAGGTATTATAGGGCCACACTTCCCCACCTAGAAAATCAGCTAAGCTCACTCATGAGGATTTTAAGGTTTATAATATAAAAATCTCATCTCAATAGCACTAAGGTTTGTACATTTGACATGCAAAGAAGTTTCAGAAGACAATTTTAATTTTTGTCTTATTCCTTGAATTCTTCATTATTTGGTTTGTCCTCCCTTCCTTCCTTCCTTCCCTCATTCCTTCCTTCCCTCCTTCCTTCCTTTCTCCCTCCCTCCATCTTCTCCCTTCCTCCCTCACTTCCTCTTTCTCTTTCCTTTGCATGTATTTTATATTAAGTGAGGAGTGGTTAATCCTGTAGTTCTCACCTATAAATCCCTGATGATGAGCCTTTTCAAATCACTTCCTGTTTACAACTATCCCAAACATGTTTTCAATGACAAGGTGGGAATTTTTCAATAAAGAGAAAGGTGGAGAACATTCAGTTGTGTGTTTCAAGCACTTCTAGTAAGTGAATCAGGCCTCCATCTGACAAAGTAAGTCGACTCTTGACTCCAAGTGACCCTTCAAATGGCCATGCTGGAACAGCCTTCAAAAGTCTAGTTCGCAGTGGATTGAGTAACTCCAGGTGGCACCTGTAACAGTGGTACTGTGATGATGCAATCAGCCAAGAATGAATTCAGCAGAAAGACTTTAGAAAGGCTGATGTCATTTAAAACCTCAATCATCCAAATAATAAAAAAAAAAAGAATGTGAAATGGTAACTTCCTGTGCCATCTCCCTTAGGGTCTGAATGTCCACAGAACGAGACCATTCTTCCTCTGTTTCAGTGACGTTTCTATATCACAAGGAGGGGTAATTTGAATATTGCTTGAGCTCAGACCTGGTTTCACAGTCAGGCCTCATATTCAGTACCTGAGAAACAGATATTGTACAGAAAGAACAGAAGAGATCTATACTGGGAGAATTACATGCTTTAGAATCAGAAGGTCCATATTTAAATCCCTCATTCAGCTGTCACCCTAGTCATGCCACTCTGGCTAAATTTACTTGCGTTTTTTCTGGATAATGGAATATGAGGAAGGCAAACAGTTAATAATACTGGTTTTTTTAAAATATTTATTTATTTAAAAGTCAGAGTTACAGAGAGAGAGAAGGAAAAGCGGGGGTGGGGTGGGGGTCTTCCACCCGCTGATTCACTCCCCAATTGGATGCAATGGCTAGAGCTGCGCTGATCTGAAGCCAAGAGCCAGGAGCTTCATCTTGGTCTCCCACATGGATGCAGGGACTCAAGAACTTGGGCCATCTTCTACTGCTTTCTCAGGCACATTAGCAGGGAACTGGATTGGAAGTGGAGCAGTCAGGATTCGAACTGGCGCCCATATGGGATGTCAGTACTGCAGGCAGCCTTTTTTTTTTTTTTTTTTTTTTTTTAATTTTTTGACAGGCAGAGTGGACAGTGAGAAAGAGAAAGACAGAGAGAAAGGTTTTCCTTTGCCGTTGGTTCACCCTCCAATGGCCACCGCGGCCGGTGCATCGTGCTGATCTGAAGGCAGGAGCCAGGTGCTTCTCCTGGTCTCCTGTGGGGTGCAGGGCCCAAGCACTTGGGCCATCCTCCACTGCACTCCCGGGCCATAGCAGAGAGCTGGCCTGGAAGAGGGGCAACCGGGACAGAATCCAGCATCCCAACCGGGACTAGAACCTGGTGTGCCGGCGCCGCTAGGTGGAGGATTAGCCTGTTGAGCCACAGCGCCGGCCCTGCAGGCAGCCTCTTAACCAGCTACACCACAGTGCCAGCTCCAATATTAATAGAATAAACTTAAGAATAAAATATCATTGTACATCTGGAAATACCTCATAGACTAGTGAGTCCCAAACTGTAATAAAAATCACCCAGGGATCTTGTTCAAATACAGATCCCTATTTGGTAGGGCTGAGATGGCCCAAGGAAATCTGCCTTTCTAACCAACTCCCAGGTAATGTTTCAGGCTACTTGTGCATTGAGCACTTTCAAAAGAGCCAGGTGATAGAAATAAAAATGTTCTAAATTCCTTGGATGCCATTAACTGATTTTAACAAAGTATTAAGGAAGGATATTTTAGCCTTTACATTTTAATTGTTTCCCTCCTTCCCTCCTTCCCCAACTTCTACCCTAACCCTCCACACTATCCCACACATCTGGCAGTAACACAGGGGCTCAATTTTCATGACTAGCCCTATTTTAAATAGCAACCAATAGCTTCACCGAAGAGTAGGCAATTGGGAAAATAGCTTTTTCACTAGGACTTACATGCAATGTTTTCAGAATTATCTTTGTATTCTAAGATGTTTGAGAATGATGATGAGGCAAAAGAAAAAATTCTTTAGAGTGACTTGCTAATTTGCAAGATAATTAGAGAGGATTTTTATTAAATGGAAGCTCTTTCATAGATCCACTAAGTTTCTAAGAAACTTTTCGTTGTATGACATTTCTATATCATATACTTGTATGATTTATGCATTTGTGTAATTTATGTAATATTTTACCATTTTCAGGGCACTTTCTCATGAGACACCTCAGTTATTCTTTAAAAAAGGTAGGCTGGGCAAGTATCATTAGCTCATTCTACAGATGAGAAACTGGAATGCAGGATGATGAAGTGAGTTGCTCAAGGCCATACTTATATAGTTGCTACAACACTAAGACAAAGTTCAGTTCTGAGTCTTAGTACAGTGCTCTTTCTACAATGACAAAAAATTATGGTTTGGCTGTTGAACCCTGGTTAAGATAAGACTTCCAGCAGCAGAATATGAAAGGTGGCAAATGTCATAGGTGGGGTTACTGTGGGGCACATGGTTTTCAGGGAGCTTGTGAATGCAGATATCTATCACTCTAATCAGATTAAAACTTACTCCAACCCTGAATTTTCAGATGATTCACTTGCTTGTTTCATTTCCAGCCAAGAATGCAATGTCCTATTCCTTTTGGAATGTTTACAGATGAGAGTGCCTGTGGGTGGAGTACAACTTGATTATTACAATCATCCAAAATGAGTGCTTAGCTTTCTACTCTCTAAAAATACTCTGCTTACCTGCTCCATGATATGTCTCTGACCACTCCTACTCACAGTGACCTCTTTCTCTCTTCCTCTTTGAATGTGTCTATGTAGTAGTATCTGAGTGTATCAATGTGTGTGTGTGTGTTCCATGTGAAATGAAATTAGTTTTTGTGGGCAGGGACAAACATTTTTCATGTTTTCCTTAAACATGGGGAATGAGAAATTCCTACTGTAGAAACTATATCGAATTTGACTCCAGATGATCTGGATTAGCTATTCAACAGGCATGTGATCCTGAACCACTTTAAATGTGACCACTTAACTTTGACCATTTTTGTTTCCTCATCTAAAAAATGAGCATAATAGTACATACTTCAGAGTAATGTCATGGAAAGTAAATGAAATAATATATGTGAAAGCATTCTTCAAATTTATTAAAGTTGTAAAATTTAAAGAATGCATTTGTACTTACTTTAAGAATAATTTACGTTAAGGGTGAGGAGTCTGCTGGTAACACGTCACACGAATGCATGTACTCAACACAAAGCGCTGTACATTGTATGCCTTGCTATGTAAAGTAATGCAGACGAATGGAAACTGCATGATGAAAGGATGCTTTTGCAAAATGGGAAAATAAAAGATGAAAATAAAAAAATGAAAGCTGATAAAATGAAAATGCCAAAAGATTTTGTTAAGAGCTGTTACCACTGCGGTTGAAACCCAGATACTAGGATTCAGGTTTTGGCCAAGGAAATCCTCTTATGAATTCTCAGTATTTTTGCAGAACTATTAACTGAAACAACAAAACTATCAAAACCTCTAAGGGGTGGAACATGACCTATTGTCTAGAATGAGGATCTTGACAAAAACAGAACTCACATTCCTACCAGCTCCTCTGGAAGTGATTCTAAAAACTCAAGACTACCTTTCCCACGTACCCACCTTTCTGCTGCCCTCACATCAAATGCTTCCTATTTCTGTCCTTGAGACCACTCTATAGCACTGTCCTCTTTCCTACTGTCAACTAACCCCCACCACACTCATTAACAACTACTAGGTGTTAATAACTACCAGGTGTTAAGAAATTGGTCATCTTCCCTGTCTGTAACTCCAAATACATCTTGCAAGGGGGTCATTTTGTTTACATCTTTCAGAAACCAGACCTCAAGTATCTAAGTACTTCGCTTAAGTCTTTCTGTGGATCAGGCTGAACCAGGACTCAAACTGGGGCCTTGTGAGGACCTGCTCCTACTAAGATAGCAATGCCTCTCTGTCAAAGCCTCACCCTCTTTTCTTTTAAAACTGTTTTGATTTGGGAGCAAGTGTTTACCCTAGTGGTAGATACTTGAATCCCACATCTACATACCTGGGTTTAAATCCTGGCTCAAGCTTTTGACTCCATCTTCCTGATATTGCAGACCATCTGTGTCAACAATGATGGCATCAGTAATTAGGTTCTGCCACCCATTTGGGAGACCTGGGTTATGTCCCTAGCTCCTGGCTCTGGTCCCATCCCAGAACTAGCCATTAGAATCATTTGGGGAGTGAACCAGTGGACAGGATTTTTATCTCTATCATCATTTTGCCCTTCAAATAAGTTTAACTTTTCAAATTTATTAATTGGTGGCTTAAAAAGTGTTTTCAATCAGTTGACCCTATCTACGAACTATCTTCAAATAAATCATGAAAATATTGAACATCCTCAAGACATATACTTTTTGAGTTAAATTGAAAACAATAGATAAAGGGTATGAATAAGAATGTACAACAAGATATCAAAAAGCGACAGTTTTTTTTTTTTCTAAAATTACTGGTTTATGAAGCAAAAGCCCCAAGTTCTAGTCATTTTCCTATAAATAACTTCCTGTGTGATCTATGGGTATTCTCTTCTCCAAGCCTCAGATTTGCCATTTGTAAAATGAGGAAGTTATTATGAAATGCTGCTTACATAAGGCCTACGATTTTGTGACATTAGGTCTTCTAGTTTTATTCCCCATCCTTCCACACTTTACATCTCTATAATTTCTTTCCTTTTCTCCCAATCTATACCTATTCAGCAAGTAATATCTTGCTCAGGCATGTTTTATAGTAGTCTTTCAACACATATTTACCTTATTTTTAACAAAATATTTTCTCTAAATTTGTTAACTTGTAAAAACAAGATTCGCTTTACTTAATAATATCCATGAATTTACAGAGAAGGAAACATTTGTCTGGTACACAGGAAACATAATATATAAATTAAAAAATAGCTTATTCATACACACCTAAAAATTGTACACAATCATACTTTGAGAAACCCAGAACTCCCAAAGTTATCTGGACACCACAAGGAAGTCATTCTCATAATATGGGAAAACAACAAAGACAAACATGAGGGGGCTGTTTAGCTGGGAATGGAGCCACAAGCTCAGCCGTCCCCTTTACCTTTGACTCTTCCATGTTGTCTAACCAGTCCACTAGGTCTGTTCTTCCTGGAACTGCTTCCCTCACTATCCAGCTACACATTTCTAAGCCCCTTTATAGAACAACTTACATGTGGAAAAATTGTTTTTCTCCAAATTGGTACCTTACTAGAAAACTGAGGGAAAAGGTTAACCAAACACACATATGAGTGCGTACTTTTTAAAGTACATTACATGTTGATTTTAAGTGGCCCATATTTTTGCCTGTGCTCCAAGCTACATTTCCTTTGTTAAAGAAGAGTGTGTCTGTTTTATCTAGGTTGCATATTCATATTCTGACTCTCAGAACACCGTACGCAGCTCAGCATAGCATATTTTTGTCTCTCCTAGAGGCATTCTGCCTTCAGATTCCAGGACATCGTGGGATTGAGTAAAGCCTGATTTTCTTTCTGTAGGTTCTTGCTTGTATGAGAGAGCAAACACTCATGAAAATCAGAGTAAGCTGAGTTGCAGTCCTAGATCTACAATTTCCTGGTTGTGTATCATGATGAATAAACACATCGCTGTTTCTGTTATCTTACATGTAAAATGGGGGAACAATGGCACTTTTCAATGACTTTAGTAAAATAACATGGGTAAAATACCAGTATATCATTTGACAGGTTTTCCTCAGATGTTATTTGCAATTCTAGTATCAGGAACACAGTTACTAGCCAGCCTTATTGGTGGAAATCGTTGGTTTCTCTGGTAATAATTAAGCAATATTTCCTTATGTGACCAGTGAGAGTAATTATCCACTCAACATGTTCCTACTTCACATCAGCTGCTTTCTATAAAGAAAAAAAAAATGACTCCCATTATGTTCCTGTTTCTGTTCTATGAAGAGTCAATTTGAAAGCAGAACAGCTCTGACTTACTCTGAATGTTTAATCTCATCATGGCTTAAAAATAAACCTTTGCAATAATTCCTCTCTGATGGACTCTTCAAGTGTACATCAGCACTAACCTGATTAAGCCACATATTCAATAACATCAACTCGAAGATGTACTAAAATATTGACACTTATCTGAAGGCAAGTAGACACACAGAGATACACTATACTATTTTACTTTGGTGCAGGTTTAAAAATGTCAATAGTGAAATTTTTTTTAAAAAATTATTATAACCAAATTACCACATAAATCATTGTAAAATGCAACAGTTTCTCATACCTTCATTTACTATCTTCAAATGATTGTGCCTCACTCATTCTCTATCAGACCAGAATCATTTACTTTCTTATGTAAATGAAACAGCTGATTTGTCATTAGGGTGTATATATAGTCCCTCTCTTTTGTATGGAATATTGCCTATATATACTTATTGGGGTTTCCATGCAAATCTGTTGATCTTTCCTGTCCAGTGAACTGAATGTCTTTTCTCCTGAACGTTGCAAATCATAATTTATTCTGTAAAGACTTTTAGCTGCCTGCTATGGCTCAAGTCTATCTGAGCTCAGCCATACTTCTGTAAGGATGTGTGTTATGTTTCCATGACAGTGTTTGAATTCTCAAGTCTCTCCAATGGCGTTGACTTATCTTTCACTTTAAAGTTCCCCCAAAACAGTGATTGTTGCATCTCTACAATTATTCGCCATAATATCCAGTGCAGTGTCTTTCACAATATAAACCCTCAGGATGTGAATTCAGAGGTTTTTCCTTTTTTTGTTTAGAGATGTGAAATATCCTGACTTCACCGAGGAACTAAAATAACGGTTTCGAAGAATTAAGGTTTGGGCTCAAGTGAAGTTAGGGGGCCTGATGTCTAGACAGTTTTCGGCCATTTTCCAACTCCCCTCTTCCATTTAGTTTGAGTGCAGGGTTTTTTTATTTTTTATTTCATAAATGTGAATTTACAAAGTGCAACTTTTGTATTGTTGTGGCTTCACCCCCAACCTCCCTCCCTCCCATAGCCCTCCCCTCTCCCTCTCCCATCCTGCCCTTTATCGAGTTTCATTTTCAATTACCTTCATATACTGAAGATCAACTTAGTATATACTAAGCAAGGATTTCAACAGGCTGCATTCACACAACTGCACAAGGTATAGGGTATTGTTTGACTAGTAGTGTTTTTAAGTTTCATAGTAAAACACATTAAGGACAGAGATCCTATGAGGGGAGCATGTACCCAGTGACTCCCGTTGTTGATTTAACAATTGGCACTCTTATTTATGACGTCAGCAATCACCCAAGACTCTTGCTATGAGCTGTCTAAGCTATGGAAGCCCCTTGAGTTCACCGACTCTGAACTTGTTTAGTCAAAGCTGTATCCTTTCATTTCCTCAGCTGTGTTTGCGCCTTCCTCTGAACCTGCCACCCTTTTCGGTTGTACCAGTTTGCCACTGGGGTAGCAACCACTTTAATAGAAGTTAAAAATAGGACTGCCAGAGAGAAACACGGAGCGTAACCTGCTGGAACTTTAAAGGGCTTAAGAAATATTTCCTGAGGAAAGAAATTGAATTCTTCAATTAATTATTATCACTACTCTAGCTGAAAAACCTTCTTGTTTTCTTTGAGTGAAAGTGAGCATCTTGGAAGATAAGTAATGTGGAGGGACAAAACTATGATATTTATTGTGTTCATAGAGGAGAGGAAAACCACTCCCTTGGAAGGACTGAAAACAATAGACTTCTTTTGTAAAACAGGAAAGAAAAAGAAAAATGCATTTTGCCAGAGCTCCTGCTATATTCTTCATCAATTAGGAAATAAAATTTCTGTTAAACCTAAAATTCCTAAGACATTGGTCCTTGCAACATGTATAGAAGTGACTAGAATAGAGCATCATCAAGGGGATTTTCCAGGTATAAAACTCTAATTCTAAAATTCAATATTTAAAAGACCATATTTCTCTGATTTTCCTTTTAATTAAGAAAGAGAAGAAAGAGAAAGGCAGGGATAAAGAAGAAAGAAACAAGGAACTGAAAGAAAAAGAGAACGAGAAGAAAGAAAGGGAGAGAGAGAAAGGAAGGAAGGAAGAAGGAAGGGAGGAAGAAAGAAAGAAGAGGGATGGAGGGAGGAAAGAAAGAAGGAAAGAAGGGAGGGAAGGAGGGAGAAAGGAAGGAAAGATAAGGTGTGTCTACATGAATGATGACTTAAGTTTAAATAAATAATTCCATAAATATTTAAAATTATGTTCATGTGGCTCCACCTATAGGCAGAAAGATTGTCTTTCAGATCCTTGGTAACAGGCTTTTCAAGTGGCAGTTGCTTCCCTAAATGACAGTCATGAAGGAAAGCTGGACAGTTATATTTTTCCAGCAAAATATGTTTTACTCTGCCCTAAATAATCAGATGAACTATTTAGTTTGTAAAAATTGGAAATCATTAAATTGCTACTGTTTCTAATTTTAAGAGCTGCATTGAGAGACCTTGTATTATTGAGACATGGTAATAAAAATTTAACAAGACCACACACTCTAGAGAGCTCATATGAAAATATAATTTTTGTTATTTTTGTTATGATTTCTTTGGAATCCACTTTCAATTGTGCTGTCAATACTTACAACAAAATTATACACTGTATAGGACATAGATCTATGACACCATTTTTATTAGTTAATCCTTCTAGAAGGGCACAGTTAAAACACTGCCATTCACTATTTTGAACAGAGGGAAGAATGAAGACATAAAAAGAGACCACTGTGCTAATTTGAACGCAAATTAATGGATGAGATTCAGTGATCACATAGACACAGAGCTGAAGAATTTGTGATTCTTTTAGTCCTACATGAGAATGCATGAAATGTTTTCCTCCTATTTCTGCCCCTGAAAATTACACTGATGTCTCAAGGCTCTAGTAAGTTACAGCCACTCCATCCATGTTTCCCTGATTTTTTGACTTGGGAAATAAATTTTTGCTATTTTGTATTTTAAGTATACATAGTAATTACTAATTAAATCTATTCATTTATCTGCATACCTTTATTGATGGTTTGTTAGATAAATCATGCAAGATCATGTATTTTTAATGTGATTTGTGCAAATAATAAGTTACAAAGACAAATCACAATTATATGAATGGATTATGAGTGAAATAGAGAGATGAGATGCAAAGTAACAGAGGAAGATCACTGAAGCAAAAAGGGTCAGGAAAGGTTGTGCTAAACTGACAATTTATACTTAGAGACTTATAAGGATGAAAATGAGGAAAGAAAGCTACGCAATGCTTTGGAGTAGATACTCCACATATATAAAGAAAGTTTGAATTGGAAAAGGATTTGGCATGCTCAAGGGACAGTAATATTGCCATTGTGAAGAAAGTAAGGAATGTGGTAGAGATGTTTAAGATGATTTTAGAGGGGTTGAAAAAGATATTCTCCAGTGGTATTAAACTCATTGCAATAAGTTCAGTTTTATTCTACCATGAGTGAAAATCTTTGAAAAGTTTTTTGAAGAATCATGGGAAATCTGACTTAACTTTATAATAACAACTAATTTATTTAAAAATAAATAAATTGGAGATAACCCAAAAAACTTGGGTGTACCAGAAGATTTTATTCAGGCAAAAGATGGTGGTGGCTTGAACTGAGATAATGGTACTAGAAATAGAAACAAATGGATCTGGAACAGAATTGGCACAAATTAAACACTAATCAGAAAAATACAACAGTAGGAAGATAAGATTTGTGAATTCTGGGCCTGAGCAGATGGTCAGTGGTGATATCACTCACTTTGATATGGGAAAAATGAAAAAGTTTTGGATACAGAGAACTAAGAGTTTTGTTTCATTTGGAGATACAGATGATCTCTGAGTTACGATGGTTCAACTCACAAATTTTTTTTGACTTTATGATGGAGCAGAGGAAAAACTCATTCAGTAGAAACCATACTTAAAAGTTTTGCATTTTGATATTTTCCTGGATTGGCAGTATACCGTATGGTACTCTCTCATGCTGCTGGGCAGCAACAATGAGCATCGACTTCCAGGCACCATCACGAGGATTAACAACCAACACTCTACAGTGCGCTGTACTGCTAAGCTATGATGTGTGTTAGGTTAGTTTTATTAAATTTATCTTGGCCTTGTGACATTTCCAACCTATGAGGTGCTCATCAAAATATCAAAATATAACAACATCATAAATTAAGCAATTTTACTTATTAGGTATCCTAGAGGAACTGTTTTGGCTCAACATGCTGATCCAAGACAATGGATCATTACATTATCGACTCACTCTGAAAGAATTCTGATAGAATTTTTTAGCAAAACATTTATTTTTATTTATTTATTTGAAACAGGAGAAGAGAGAGACTTCTTCTATTCACTGATTCTCTCCCAAAATGCCCACAACAAAATGCCCCAAAATGGCCAGAGCAGGGCCAGGTCAAAGCTAGGGGCAGTAATACTATCCAGGTCTCCAGCATGAATGTAAGGGATCTAAATTCTTGAGCCATCATTAGCTGCTTTCCCAGGTACATTAGCAAAGAGCTAGGTTGGAAGCTGAGCTGCTGGGACTTAGAGTGGCACATGGATACAGGATACTGGCATTATAAAGGGTGGCTTAGCCCACTGGGTCACAACACTGGCCCCCCAATAAATATTGTTTCCTTGAGTAAAACTGTGAGATGTACAGCTGACCATTCTTTTGTATAGAAGAAAAAATAGCTTAAGGTAAATATTTCAGTAGATTCCTAAGAAGTTGAAACTGGCTTGACTGGTGTTTGAGGTATAATATTGAACTACATTCAACAAATAAGGAGAGTTCTACCTACCTTACCTTACATCCTATACAAAAATCAACTCAAATGGAAAAGGATCTATACTGAAGACCTTAAACCACCAATTAATAGAGGAAGTTATAGGGAAAATACTCAAGGCATTGAGGACATTGGCACAGCAAATATTTCCTGGAAAAGGCCCTGGAAGCACAGACATTAAAATCAAAAATAGACAAATAGATTCTTTCAGGCTGAGAAGTTTCTGCATAGCAAACAAAACATTCAACAAAGTTAAGAGGTACCCAACAGAATGGGAGAAAATTTTTGCAAACTACTCATCCAATAGAGGAATATCTGATAAAGGATCTCAAGAAACTCAATAACAACAAGACACACAATCCAGTTAAGAAATGGGCAAAAACATGAAAAGACACTTTTCAAAGGATGAAAAACAAATGGCCAACAAATACATGAGAAAATTCTCAGGAACATTAGCCATCAAATAAATGCAAGTGAAAACTACATAAAGTATCACCTCACCCCAGTTAGAATGGCTGTAATCCAAAAATTAAAAAAATAACAAATGTTAAAGAGGATGTGAATAAAATTTACCCTTATTTACTGTTGCTGGAAATGTAAACTGGTACAACCATGATGAAAGACATTATGAAGATTCCTCAGAAAATTAACAATAGATGTTCCATATGAATCAAATATCCCAATCCTGGGGATTTAACCAGAGTAAATGTAATCAGCATATGAAATCAGCACATGAGACAATTACCTGTAACCCCTATGTTTATAGCACCTCAATTCACAATTGCTAAGATATGGTATCAACCTAGATGTTAATTGACTTGTGAATGGATAAAGAAAATGTGATGCACATAGATGATAGAATACTACTCAGTCAAAAAAAAAAAATCCTGACTTTTCCAACCAAATGGATGCAACTGGATATCATTATGCTTAGTGAAATTAGCTACACCCAAAAAGACAAATATCACATGTTTTCCCTAATTTGCAGTAGCTAAGATATAGAGAGTAAAACAGTTTAAGGCATGAGTGAAATTGACATATGTGGATTTCATTACTGTTTATAGCCCTTGTTGGTGTTCCTGCTGAATAGAGAGGTCATTCTACTTTTTACTTGCTGAAATCTTTATTTAATAGCACATTAAGCCTTTGGCTATAAAGTTAATTAAAGATGTTATTGCAAAATATTTGGAAAGCAGAAAGGAAGGGGAAGGGAGGAAGGGAAGGAAAGTATCTTAGTGTTCTTAGAATTGTATCTAGGTAATACTTTAAATCTGCTCTCTTTGTATTAACAAAAAATAATAAAACACTGGAAGTCTATGGGAAAAACCCATAAAGGGTAAGGTTATCTGTATGTCTTATCAGTGCCTTACATAAATAACCAAAGATGAGGTAATGATCTTGAGGGAAAGCATAACAATTTCTTTAGGGGCATCAATAAGCCTCTCTATTTGACCATTTCAATATTTAAGTGAACGAAGTGGTCATGGTAGCAGAACTGGAAGTGATATATAGACCATCTTTCTACAAAAGATGATCTAGCGACTGTCACTGCTTATGCTCTATTTCCTCAAAAGTGGAAGCCATTACAGTGTTATTAATATAGTATCATCCCTTGAAAAATGTATCAAGCCACATGGTGGAAGTTCTCGTTCATCATACCCTTCTTTCCTGTCAGGAACAGCAACCTGCCCTTACTTCTGTTGGCATCTCATTTGATTATGTGTTTGCCTTTTCTTCACACACTGATTGATACAGACTGGGTTGTGTCCTCCCGAATTCTTTTTTGAACCTCTACTCTCCAATGTGACATTATTTAGATCTAAGGCTTCTAGAAATAATTAAGATTAAATAACGTTAGCAGGGTATTTCCATAATTTGTTATGATTGTTAATATAAGAAGAGAATGAGATCTCTCTCTCTCCCTTTCTGTCTCTCTTCCAAGTGAATATACAATAAGATCGTGACAATCTGTAAATCAGGAAGTATATCCTCACTAGAAACTGGCTGTGTCAGTTCATTGTCTTGGCTTTCCAGCCTCCCAAATTATGAAACAGTAAATCTCTGATGTTTTAGCCATCCAGTCTATGATATTTTTGTTATGAAAGCCCAAGTTGACTAATATAGTGATCTTCCAGTGAAAAAAGTAGAATTCAAAGCATACTTACATACACACAAAATATTTTGTCAGCCCAAGGAGCACATTTTATGGTAAAGGAGTTGCAACCACAAACACAGAACCCAAGTATCTATCAATAGCACTATGAACTACATTACTGAGAAGTAGCTGGTGAAGTAGAATTATGGAATGTCTTACAAAATATTCAGCTAGGGTCCTGGCTCTAGAGTAACACTGAAGTATTTTTGATGTTGTATATATGTTCAGAACCATAGTTCAATATATAGTGCCATATCTACAGTAGTTAAATTGCACAGGTACAGAAAGCAAAACAGAGTAGAAATTGGTTCAGTCTAAGTCATATCTCATCATCATTCTCAGTGACTCAATTATACAATATGTGCTTCCCATGCCTGCAATGTTTGCCTCTGCTGTATTAGAGATCCTATTTACCTTTAAGAAAAATATTGTACCAATAAACATGAAGCCATACGTACTATACTTTCTTCATCTGTTTGTGCTTCTATAACAGAATATCTGAAATTGAGTAATTTGTAAAGAACAGAAGCTCATTTTCTTGCAGTGTGGGAGAATGAGAAATCCACAATCAAGTGTCGATCATTGAGTATGATGAGGATCATCTTGATGTATGCTCACAAGGCAGAAGGCAGCAGGGAAAGCAACAGCCAACCTACCACTGCATGAAATCTTATTTAAAAGAGCATTAATCTCACAATAAAAAAGTAGCTCTCATGGACTGATCACCTCTTAAAGACCCTACTTCTTCTTTTTTTTTTTTTTTTTTTTTTTTTTGGACAGGCAGAGTTAGAGAGAGAGAGAGAGAGAGAAAGGTCTTCCTTTCGTTGGTTCACCAACCCAAACAGCCACTACAGCCAGCGCTGTGCAGATCTGAAGCCAAGAGCCAGGTGCTTCCTCCTGGCCTCCCAAGCGGGTGCAGGGCCCAAGCACTTGGGCCATCCTCAACTGCCTTCCCGGGCCACAGCAGAGAGCTGGCCTGGAAGAGGAGCAACTGGGATAGAATCTGGCACCCCAACCGGGACTAGAACCTGGGATTCCGATGCTGCAGGTGGAGGATTAGTCAAGTGAGCCACGGTGCCAGCCAAAGACCCTACTTCTTAATACAAAGAACCTTCAAAAAGTTCCTGGAAAGCTTGTATCATTATTTCAAACATTTTTGCTTGAAAATAATCTTTCATTACATTGTGTACAAACTCTTTTAAGTACTCTCACACTTGATTTTTGATAACTATTTTTGAAGGACATTTTATTTCAATATGAGCTTTTAATGGTATGAAAACATTAGCACATCTGGTCATTTTCAACTTCTTATGCCAGTAGACTAGCTGGAAAGTTATAATGCTGAGAAAATCTATCCTAACTGTCTTGAAGAATTATCATCACTGCTTCAGAATGGTGGGAAGTTAGGACTATATGTGTAAAACCCAAGAGATTTATCAGGGTGTTTTCTTGGTTATTCCAAGCATGGGAAAACTGAAAAGGCAAACACAGGTACAATGGCCTTTCAAGGACAAGGTGACTGAAATCTTTAGTGTCTCTGAGAGGAAAAAAGAATCTGACTTTCCCTACCTGAAATTAAAACTAGACCTTCTGAAGTATCAGCTGAGGGTGAGGGTGTTATCTACCTAGGGCTGGTTTTGTAGCTGTGATTGTGACTTCTTCCATTTACTTTTTTTTTTTTTTTACAGGCAGAGTGTATAGTGAGAGAGAGAGACAGAGAGAAAGGTCTTCCTTTTGCCGTTGGTTCACCCTCCAATGGCTGCTGCGGCCAGCGCATCTCGCTGATCCGAAGCCAGGAGCCAGGTGCTTCTCCTGGTCTCCCATGCGGGTGCAGGGCCCAAGCACTTGGGCCATCCTCCACTGCCTTCCTGGGCCATAGCAGAGAGCTGGCCTGGAAGAGGGGCAACCGGGATAGAATCCAGCGCCCCAACCGAGACTAGAACCCGGTGTGCCGGCGCCGCAAGGTGGAGGATTAGCCTGTTAAGCCACGGCTTTACTTTTAGTAGAAATTGAGACTGGTTACCCCTTTGAAGACCTAATGGCATATTAATTTTAGTGGAGAGCATCAACACACCTAAGTGGTTCTAGGGATGGTTTATCTCAGGCAGTTCTTGGATTCTACTTCACATTCATTTATCCTTAACTCTGATTCCATCCACAAGTCTAGTTCGTTATTCTGGATATATTTCTACTCTCTCTGAATGTCATCTTACCTGAAACTTACATCAAACATTTCTTACTTTCTGTGTAGGGTTTTATTTTATACTGGTAGACGTCCACCCAAAACATACATTCAGTTCTGTGGTAATTTTCAACCCATTATAAATGTCAGCCAAATGATAAATTTCTCTGCCTATTGACCATCTGAGAGATGGACAATTCTGAGAAACATTCCAAATGCTTTTCAGAAGTCCTCAGTTGGATCAATCATTTTGTCAACCAACTCAGTAACAAACACAGTTTGTATATTTCTCCTTCCATATTTATTCCTTGAAATTCCTTAGAATCAAGCTTCCATTTAATTGTGCCTGTATCAGTCAGAGCCGAGAAAAAAAAAATATATATATATATATTCAAGTCTGAAATACATAAGGCACATTGGACACTCAGGGAGGATTTTCTGTTATAGTCTTCAGGCAAACTGTCCTCCTCTCCAGGAAACCTGTTTTTGCTCTTCCAGCTTTCAATCAATTGGATAAGGCCCAAATACATGAAGAAAATAATCTCCTTTATTTAAAGTCAACTGATAGAGGCCAGCACTGTGGCGCACTAGGTTTATCCTCCGCCTGCAGCGCCGGCATCCCATATGGGCACCAATTCTAGTACCGGTTGCTCCTCTTCCAGTCCAGCTCTCTGCTGTGGCCTGGGAAAGCAGTGGGGGATGGCCCAAGTGCTTGGGCCCCTGCACCCTCAGGGAAGAGCAGGAGGAAGCACCTGGCTCCTGGCTTCAGATTGGTGCAACTCTGGCGGCTGCAGCCACTTAGGGAGTGAACCGACAGAAGGAAGACCTTTCTTTCTGTCTCTCTCTCTCTCACTGTCTGTAATTCTGCCTGTCAAATAAATGAATAAAATCTTCAAAAAAAAAAAAAAAGAAGTCAATTGATAATAAAAGTTAATCACAACTACAAAATACCTTCAGAACATCTGGATTAGTGTTTGACCAAATAACTGGGCATATAGCCTAGACAAGATTATACGTAATGTTAAGCATCACACTTACATTTTCCTAGTCTCTGCTTTTAGAAGAACCCAGGCTCACACTGTGGTCATGGGTATAAAGAGAAACAAATTAATCTGGATTACACGATTTTCGTCCAGAAAAAGGGTACAGATGCAAGTGCAGAATACAATAATGGATATTGAATACATACAGAATAAATTTTGGAGCAGGCATTTAGGCTAGCAGTTAAGATGCTTGCATCCCACACTGAAATGCCTGGAGTACCTGGATTTCATTCCTTGCTCCAGCTCCTGACTTTAGCTTCCTGTAATGTAAAGGCTGGAAAGTAGTGGAGATGGCTCAAGTGATTGGATTTCTGCCACCTATGTGGAAGACGTGGGTTGTGTTTCTGGCACTAGCTACATCCTCAGCTCAGTTCTGGTTATGGCAGGCATTTGGGAGAGTGAATCAGTAGATAGAAGATTCTCTCTCTCTCTCTCTCTCTCTCTGTTATAATAAATAAACATTATATATATATATAATATATATATATATATATATATATATATAAAGAGTAAGTATAAGTAGTTGTTAACATCATAGGCCCTGGAGCAAGTATAAAGGCTCATATGTGAGCTTTACCACTTACAGGCTTCCAACTTTAAGAAACTTCTTGACCGGGGATGATGCTATGGCATAGCAAGTTAAGCCACCGTCTGTAGCACAGTTGGAATCCCAGCTGATCCACTTCTGATCCATCTCCCTGCTAATAGCCTAGGAAAGCAGCAGAAGATGGCTCAAGTCTTTGGTCCCCTGTATTCTTGTGGGCTATCCAGAAGAAGCTCCTGAATCCTGGCTTTGGCCTGGCCCAGACCTGGGCTTTGTGGCCATGTGGGCGGTGAGCGAGCTAAGGGAAGCTTTCTGTCTCTCTCTCTCTCTCTGTAACTCTGACTTTAAAATAAGTAAATAAGTATTTTAAAAAAAAATGAAACTGGTTGACCAGTTGAAATGTTTTCTTCTTTTCAAAATGGGGATAATAGTTTCTGCCTCACTGGGTTTTGATGGTCTGTATTCACACATTTGAAGTGCCCCCAATAATGTCTGTCATAGAGTGACACATGTATTTTGTTTGACAGTAATAATGAGAGAGAAGAAAATGGCGATGATGACAATGATGTTATTATAAAGATGGAAAAGGAGTGATTTAAAAAAATGTTTTCCGGTCCATCCTGGTACAGTTGGTTAGGCTACTGTCCGCAACACCAGCATCCCATATGAACCTCGGTTTAAGCTCTGGCAGCCCCACTTCAAATCCTTGCAAACATACCTGGGAAAGCAGAGGAAGATGGCTCAAGTCCCTGGGCCCCTACCACTCATGTGGGAGACCTGAATGGAGTTACAGGTTCCTGGCTTCAGTTTGTCCAAGCCCTGGCCCTTGCAGCCATTTGATGAGTGAACCAGTGGATGCAAAATCTCTTTCTCTGTGTCTTTTCCTTCTCTCTCTGCCTTTCTGCCTTTCAGAAGGAAATAAATATTTAAAAAATAAGATAAAGTTCTCAATGAATTAGATCAGAAGATGATAATCACATGAAAGTCTATGGGTTATACAGCCAGATAAGGACCTGAGGGGAGCTGAAACTCCTGAAGAAGGAAGAGAAAAGAAAAAAAATTATTTTTAAGTGTCAATGGGAGATGAGATAAGGTGGACAGACATCCATCTTGACTGAGTTTCCCAAAACACATCTGAAACAATACAGTAGTGTTGGGATGAACAGGGGCATGAGACATGTAGGAATTAACCCTGATTACATTTCAGGATGAAGAATATTCAAACTATGGGCCACATACTTAGCATGAAGCCATCAGAGCAAATGTCCTTTCTTGAAGTTTTCTCTGAAGCACCTAGAGAGAAATGAATATATGAGATAGGAGAGGAAGAGTTTGTGTGTGAAAGACCAGGAGAGAGAGATCTAAATGTGCAGGAGCAGGAAGTATTGACTCTTCCCTTACCAACTTATGGTTTCTGTCTCTATTATTTTTATAAAGATTTATTTATTTATTTTAAAGTAAGAGTTACAGAGAGAGAGAGAGAGGGAAAAATCAAGAGTAGAGAGAGAGGGACTGGCGCCATGGCTCACTAAGTAGGTCCTCCGCCTGTGGCGCCAGCATCCCATATGGACACTAGGTTCTAGTCCCGGTTGCTCCTCTTCCAGTCCAGCTCTCTGTTGTGGCCCAGGAGGGCAGTGGAGGAAGGCCCAAGTGCTTGGGCACCTGCACCCGCGTCGGAGATCAGGAAGAAGCAGCTGGCTCCTGGCTTCAGATTGGCACAGCGCTGGCCATGGATGCCATTTCGGGGGTGAACCAACGGAGAAAAGACCTTTCTCTCTCTCTCTCTCTCTCTCTCTCTCTCTCTGTCTCTCTCACTGTCTGTAGCTCTACCTGTCAAATAAATAAATAAATAAAATAGAGAGAAAGAGAGAGCTCTTCCATCTTCCAGATGGTCGCAACTGCCAGGGCTGGGCGATTCAAATCCAGGAGCCCAGAGCTTCATCTGGGTTTCCCATGTGGATGGCAGGAGCACAAGCACTTGGGCCATCTTCTGCTGCATTTCCCAGGCCATTAGTAGGGAGGTGGATCAGAAGTGGAGCATCTGGAACTCAAACCAGTGTCCACATAGGATATTATTGTCACAGGCAGTGGATTTACTCACTACAGCACAATGCCTGCCCCATGTTATTATTATTTAAAAACTAAAATCAGTGTAATTTTCTGTTTAATTCTTCCTTTGTTCTTTTAATGTATCTTAATTGTACTTTACAAATGGTTATTCTTCAATGTTATTAATTTATCAAGAACACAATGATGTATAATACCAACATTTCACAATATATCTTTAAATTAATGGGACACGTATAGCTACCAGCTATAGTAGTAGACTAAATGATGGCACATAAATTCCATTGTTTGCAATTCTATTCACACCTATAAAAACTATTTCCATTTTTCAGGTTAAAATATTTTGTTACTTTTATTCGTGTTTTGTCTTTAGGGAAATTGAAGTATAACATTTTGTATTTTTAACTAATAATTCACTTATACTTTTATAAATACACATATTTGCTTATTATCCAGTTGAAGAGTAAGTGTATTTTTTATAGATATACAAATAAAAGGGCTTTTTGCTGTGTATTAACCTATCATCTGTCATATGCTCTACTCTAAATATCTTTTACATTTCTAAAATAGACATTTCTAGGGTGTTCCATTTGTTAAGATTTATTTGGAAGAGTTACAGGGCTTCCAGAGAGAGAGAGAGTGGCAGAGAAAAACATCTTCCATCTTACTTGTTCACTCCCTAAATGGGTACAATGGCCTGGTTGGACCAGGCTAAAGTCAGAAGTCAGAAGCTTCATCCAGGTCTCCTAAGTAGGTGTCAGGCATCTAGGTACTTGGACTATCATCTGCTGCTTTTCCCAGGCCATGAGTGGGGAGCTGGATTGGAAGTGGATGCTGTTATTGCAGGCTGGAGCTTTACCCATTGTGTAATAATACTTACCCCTATCTTTCTAATCTTGTGTGTATTTATTAATCTTGAGTGACAGCTAAAAGTCCCTGTAATCTTGGGAGTTAGAACTTTGTTCACTTTTAGAAAATTCTGGGCATATATTTTTTTTCAAATGTTGTATCCTATTCACTTTCTCTATTCTTTCCTTCTGTAACTTTTATTAGCTGAACATTAGTATTCTGGATCTATTCTTGTCTTTTGGTTTTTCTTAATATTTTACATATTTTGAACTATTTTCAGGGAAATTTCTCTACCAAGAGTTTTAAGGACACTTTTGATCCGTACTTTTTTTTCAATAGAACTCTTAATTTGTTCTTTGTATCCACTTGTTTGTTTTTTTCATTGTATCTAGTTGTTATTGTAAAAAATTACTACCTTTGATTCCTTGAGATTACTAAGCAATAATTTTAAATATCTAAATCTCTCTTGGCTGTAAGTTCTTTCATAGATGAGTTTATAAGGCTTCTGTAAAGATATAAGCATTATTGAGCTGTTTTGTGATGTTTGGTTGGGTGTAGAAAAATTCTCTCATGTGGGTGATAGGAACCCAACTACTTAAGCCATCATCTACTGCCTCCCAAGGTGCACATTAACCAGAAACTGGAAGCTTAAAGAGGAAGCAGAGCCGAGATTCAAATCCAGGCACTCTGATGTGGGGTACTGGCATCCCAAGTAGCATCTTAAATGCTACACCAATGCCCATCCTTATTCTAATCTTTTAACTCTATTCTCCATGAACATTTTTATACAGGATCCTCCCTCATACAAGTGTGTGTTTTTCTTACTTTTGTTTTCTGCTTCTTCATTAATTTTCAAAGTGAAATCTGATTGGCTTGCTAGGAATATCTATGTAATATGTCTAGTTATGAGAATTTATGTAATATGAGTGAAATTATCCTAGATCTATTTTTCTCTAATGATTGCTAGAAAAATATTATTCTTTATTTGCTTTTTTAAAGATTTATTTTATTTACTTAAAAGGCAGAGTTGGGTGGGTAGGTGGTGAGGGATCTTCCATCTGCTAGTTCACTCCCAAAATGGCCACAATGGCCAGGACTGGGCCAGGCCAAAGCCTGGAGCCAGAAGCTTCATCTGGATCTCCCAAGTGAGTGGCAGGGACCCAAGCACTCAGGTCATCTCCTGCTTTCCAAGGCACATCATCAGGGAGCTGGATTGGAAGTGGAACAGCCAGGACTCTAACTGATACCCAATGGGATAAAGGCATTGCAAGCAGTGACAACCTATTTTGCCATAATGCCAGCCCCAGAAAACTATTTTTCTTTTAAATTAATGTGAAGATCTCATTGATGCGCATAACATTGAACTGATATACTTAGTTGTAATTCATTAAGATTCTTAATGTTTTAATTTAATTTTAATCAATGTACTAATTCACATGATTATAAGGTACAGTGTGGTGTTTCAATACATGTATTCACTAATGATCAAAACAGAGTTTTTAAAAAAGATTTTCTTTTATTGACTGGCCTTTGTATAGGGGAAGAAAATCCTGGAAATTTTAGAGTTGAGAATTACAGTTCAATTGAGTAACTCATTCTTAAAAAAAGAAAAACTAGAGTCCAGAAGTGTGGTACATCAGGTTAAGCCTCGGCCTGCAATGCCAGCATGCAATATGTGAGCCAATTTGAGTCCCAGTTGTTCCATTTCCCATCCAGTTACTGCTAATGTGCCTGGGAAAGCAGCAGAATATGGCCCAAATGCTTAGGCCCCTGCCAGCATGTGGAGTTCCAGGTTCCTGGCTTTGGCCTGGCCCCACCCAACAGTTGCAGCCAATTAAGGAGTGAAATGGTGGATTTAAAATTATCTCTCTCTCTCTTTCTCTCTCTCTCCCTCTCTGTGTAACTCTGCATTACTAATAAATAAATAAATCTTAAAAAGAAAAAGAAGGGGCTGGTATAGCAGGTAAAGCTGCTGCCTACAGTGCTGGCGTCCCATATGGGCACCAGTTCAAGCCCTGGCTTCTCCACTTCCGAACCAGCTCTCTGCTATGGCCTGGGAAAGCAGTAGAAGATGATCCAAGTTCTGGGGCCCCTGCACCTGCATGGGAGACCCAGAAGCTCCAGGCTCCTGGCTTCTGATCAGCCCAGCTCCGGCCATTGCGACCATTGGGAGTGAACCAGCAGATGGAAGATTTCTCTCTCTCTCTCTCTCTCTCGATCTCTCGATCTCTCAATCTCTCGATCTCTCCCTGCCTCTGAATCTACCTTTGAAATAAATAAACCTTTAATAAAAGAAAAAGAAAAAAGCTCTTAGAGTAGATCACACCTGTTGATCTAGGGGTCTCTATACCCTACTGAGTGTATATTAAAAGACAAATATTATTCAATCTGGCCCTGAAAATATTATATAAGCTTGAAACAAATGTGAAATAAACAGAACTGGAGACTTGGCAGACTGTCAGTCATGGCTGCCACTGAAAACCTTGTAATCATGTATTTATAGTCCAGAAGTGGCTCTATTGCTTCTCTTCAGCCAGTTTCCTATTTCTGAAGGAGGCATAAGGTATGATGTAGAAATCACCTAATACTTTCCTGCTTGGGTTCATCTTGTTTCATTGACAATATATTAACTACCATTAATTATAATATGCAATACAAGAATGTTATAAAAATTGAGCACAAACATAAGTTTTCTCTGTTTTTGTAAATTTCCATTTTGTTTGTATTTTGATAAATATATATCCATAAACACATGCTGATGTTATGAAAAGAACCATTCTCTTTTTCCCTTTGGCAAATATTTCTACTGAAATGCCTCTCTGGTATGTTTTCAAAGTGTGTTAAGAATTAACTGAGGGTTTATTTAAAGAATATTTAAGCAACCTTGTAAAACATAGTTTAATAAATTTTATTTGTTATTGCAGACAAAATGCTGAGTCTTAGCCTTGCTTTTCTAACACTTCTCAAACCACAAACAACATATAAGAAGAGCTATTAGGAGTGACATAGTCTAACTATCATAACCCATGGATCTTCACACTGCTACATCAACAATTATGATCTAAGAGTCTCAATGTCTGTGACTGTGCATTTGAAAAGATTTTCTGTCTATGGACTCCCAGTTCTTTACCTACACATTGAATCTATTTTCTACCCATGGTTCTTCATGAAAAAAATGTGGAAGAAAAATTATATAATATTTATAAATGCATTAAAGATCTAGACCTTATTACCTAATAAATTTAAAGAGACCATGAGGGGAGCCAGCATTTTTGACACAGTGGGTTAAACTGCTGCC
Source organism: Lepus europaeus (assembly GCF_033115175.1). NCBI lineage: Eukaryota > Metazoa > Chordata > Mammalia > Lagomorpha > Leporidae > Lepus > Lepus europaeus. The sequence goes on from NC_084828.1 coordinate 89,438,682, forward strand.
TGCAATGCTGGCATCCAGATGGACACCAGTTCAAGTCCCAGCCGCTCCATTCTGATCCACTCATTGCTAATGCACCTGGGAAAGTAGCAGAAGATGGCCCAAGTTCTAGGGCATCTGCACCCATATGGGAGACCTGTAAGAAGATCCTGGATACTGGCTTTGGCCTGACCAGCCCCAGCCATTTGAGGAGTGAACTAGTAGATGGAAAATTTCTCTCTCTCTCTCTCTCTCTCTCTCTCTCTCTCTCTCTCTTTCTCTCCCTATCTCTACCTATCTGTCTATCTTTCCCTCTTTCTCTGTAATTCTGCCTTAGAATAAATAAGTCTTTAAAAAGAGAGACAGAGAGAGCATGACAATTGAAAACAAAACAAAAATTCATTTGTTTTTAAATAAAGGAGACAAAGAAAAGAACAAAGAAACCAATTGTTCACTTCCATTGATTGGTTTACTCATTCATTCATTCTGGAAGTCATTATATGCCAACCATGTCCCTGTTATTGTTGAAATATGGGATTTCAAAGTTAGACAATACATAGTCCTGGGGGCTGGTGCTGGGGCCGAGTAGGTAAGCCACCACCTGTGTTGCTGGTATCCGATACGGTGCCAGTTCAAGTTCTGCCTGCTCCACTTCCCATCCAATTCCTTGCTTACAGCCTGGGAAAAGCAGCAGAATACGTCCCAAGTGCTTGAGTCTCTGCCACCCACGTGGGAAACCCAGATGGAGTTCCTGGCTCCTGACTTCAAATCAACCCAGCTGCAGCCATTTGAGGAGTGAACCAGCAGATGGGAGATCTCTTTTTCTTTCTGTCTCTCCCTTCCTTTCTGTAACTCTGAATTTCAAAATAAATAAATAAATTTCTTTTTTAAAAAAGAAAGAAAATACATAATCTTTTAAGGATGTACTCTCTAGTAGCAAGGTATATTCAAGTACAAAGAACCAAAAATTAATATAAGCTGTGACAAAGGCCAAAAGTGGTTATCAACAGTGTGCAATGGCAAAGCAACACTGTTAAAAGGAAAGCAGGGAAGTTAAGTTTTTTTCAATTGATTAGCCAAAAAACATGTTTTAGGGGCTGATGTTGTGGCACATCTGAGAACGCCTCTGCCTTCAATATAGGCATCCCATATGAACACGTTATATACCCAGCTGCTTTACTCCCAGTGAAGCTCTCTGCTAATGCACCTGAGAAGGCAGCAGGAGATGGCCCAAGTACCCCTACCACCCACATGGGAGACCTATATGTAGTTCCAGGATCCTGGAACTTAGCCCAGCCCCAACATTTGCAGCTTTTTGGAGGTGAACCAGTAGATAGAAGACCTCTCTCTCTCACCCCCTCCCTCTGTGTGTGTGGGTGTGTGGGTGTGTGTATGTCCCCCTACTCCACCCTGTCACTTTACTTTTCAAATAAATAAATTTAAAAATTTAAATATTTCGGGCCAGTACTGCAGCAGAGTGTGCTAAGCCACTGCCCGCAGTGCTAGAATCCCATATGAGCACCGGTTCATATCCAGGGTGCTCCTCTTCCAATCCAGCTCTCTGCTGTGGCGTGGGAAGGCAAAGGAAGATGGCCCAAGTCCTGGGGCCCCTGCTCCCAAGTGGGAGACCAGGAAGAAGCTCCTGACTTCATATGGGCACAGCTCCGGCTGTTGCAGCCATTTGGGGAGTGAACCCGTAGATGGAAGACCTTTCTCTCTGTCTCTACTTCTCTGTAACTCTACTTTTCGAATAAATAAATAAAAATCTTTTTTTAAAAAACTTCTGGATGCTGTGTGATCAGATTGCTCTCTTCTCTCCACTTTCATAGTCAACCACCACTACAGAACAGAAGCGAACCTCACATCATTCCCATTTTTTACTATGATGTAATTGACTTATGTGAAAAAGATTTTGAGTTACAACTCAAGAGATAGCTGAAGAATGCACAAAAGGATGCTCCAAAAATTCATGAAAATGGAATTAAAATATAAATTTTTTGAGGTTCAAAAAATTGAAATCTATTCATATAAGGGATCTCCAAAAAGATAATGAAAATGAATATTATCAATAATATAGATAATTTTCAAATTTTTGCACTAAAATTAATTTTTCCTTCCTCATCCCTGAACTTCTACCTTCTAGGGGATACAGTCAGGAACAGCAAGACAGAGAGTTTAACATATTGAGAGTGATGCTTTTTCACTCAGGTGATTGGAATCACTTAGGTTTGGAATTAACAGGTGAGATATTTGGAAATTGGTCTTTATATGTTTCTTTCAATTGAAAATGATGTCACATTTTTCTGAAAACAAATATAGAACTATCTTTGGTATTTGATTTCATGCAAATATGTCTATAAATTGAGTATGTGAATTTCTAGTGTCAAGGTTTCTATGAAGCAGTATTCAAAGCAGGTGTATTATATTAAAACCTCTTTTTCACTTTTTCATTTATATAAGGGGAACAAATTTTATGTATTTCATATATATAGTTTTAGGAGCATAATGATACTTCTCACCCTACCCTCCACTGATTCCTCACTCCTACCTTCCCTAGTCCTTCTTTTCTTATTTTTCTTTTAATTTCTACAATGACATACTTTCTTTTTTTGACAGAGATAGACAGTGAGAGAGAGAGACAGAGAGAAAGGTCCTCCTTCCGTTAGTTCACCCCCCCAAATGGCCACCACAGCTGGTGCTGCGCCGATCCGAAGCCAGAAGCCACGTGCCTTCTCCTGGTCTCCCACATGGGTGCAGGCACCCAAGCACCTTGGCCATCCTCCACTGCCCTCCCAGGCCACAGCAGAGAGCTGGACTGGAAGAGGAGCAACCAGGACTACAATCAGGTGCCCACATGGGATGCTGGTGCTGCAGGTGGAGGATTAGCCAAGTGAGCCACGGCACCAGCCCCAATAACATACTTTCAAATTACTTCATAGTCACAAACTTAACACTCCACTACATAATGAAATCAACAAGTAGTAAATAGAAAAATCACTGTTCCTCAACAATATAGACAAGTGATAGAAACAATAATCAAATCTCAAAATTTTAGTTTTGCTCAAACACATTACATTTTTTGCTACTCTTTCTACTAGTTATAACAAATCAGGGAAAAAACATGACATTTGTCTTTTAGGGACTGGCCTATTTCACTAACCTTAATGGTCCATGTTGTGCAAATTTTGTTGTGAAAGACAATATTTCATTCTTTCTTATGGCTGAGTAGTATTCCATGGTGTATATATATCACAATTTCTTTATCCAGTCATCAGTTGATGGGCAACTGATTTGACTCCGTATCTTAGAAAGTGTGAGCTGAACTGCTATAAACATGGGGGTACAGATAATTCTTTTGTATGCTGATTTTATTTCCTTTGGGTAAATTCCCAGGAGTGGAATGGCTGAGCCATATGGTAGATCTATTTTCAGATTTTATGTTTATGTCATCCCTTGAAAAATGCCTGTTCATATCATTAGCCCAATTCTTGACTGGATTACTTGTTTTGTTGTTGTGTTTCTTGGGATCCTTATTTATTCTTATTACTCATCCTTTATCACTGCATTGCTTGCAAATATTTTCTCCCATTCTGTCAATTGCCTCTTTATTTTATTGAGTGTTTCCTTTGCTGTGCAGAAGCTTCTCAGCTTGATGTAATCTCATTTGTCTATTTTGGCCTTTATTGCCTGTGCTTCTGGGGTCTTACTCAAGGGATTGGGTCAAATCCCAACGTATTGCAGTATTTCCTCTATGTTTTCCACCAGTAATTTACTAGAGGATCCCTGATCCATTTTAGTTTACTTTCATGTTGGTTATAAAATAGAGGTCTTTTTTCATACTTCTGCATACAGAAATCCAATTTTCCCAACAGGATTTGTTGAAGAGACTGTCCCATGCATTTTGCACTATGGCACTATGACTAAACTACAGTCAATATCATAGTTATTCAAAATCTTTTGAGCAATACATGAACACATATTTAAATCTTTAAAAAATAATATATTTTTATTTATTTAAAATAGAGGGGGAGAGAGGGATGGAAAGTGAGAGAGAGACAGAGAGACAGAGAGAGTCTTTCCTTTACTAGTACATGCCCCAAATGCCTGCAACAACCCAAGCTGAACTATGACAAAATCAGGAGCTAGATATTCCATCTGGATCTCCCACATAGGTGACAGGCACCTAAATATTTGCAGTGTTTTTTTTGTTTTTGTTTTTGTTTTTTTGTTTTTTGACAGGCAGAGTGGACAGTGAGAGAGAGAGACAGGGAGAAAGGTCTTCCTTTTCCATAGGTTCACCCCCCAATGGCCACTGTGGCCAGCACACTGCGGCCAGCGCAACGCGCTGATCCAAAGCCAGGAGCCAGGTGCTTCTCCTGGTCTCCCATGTGGGTGCAGGGCCCAAGGACTTGGGCCATCCTCCACTGCACTCCTGGGCCACAGCAGAGAGCTGGACAGGAAGAGGAGCAACTGGGACAGAATCCTGCGCCCCGACCAGGACTAGAACCCTGTGTGCCGGCTCCACAGGAGGATTAGCCTATTGAGCTGTGGCGCCGGCCAATATTTGCAGTGTTAACATGAACAAAATTTTAAAGATCAGCACCTTGGCCGGCACTGCAGCTCAATAGGCTAATCCTCCACCTTGAGGCGCCGGCACATCGGGTTCTAGTCCCGGTCGGGGCGCCGGATTCTGTCCCGGTTGCCCCTCTTCCAGGCCAGCTCTCTGCTATGGCCCGGGAGTGCAGTGGAGGATGGCCCAAGTGCTTGGGCCCTGCACCCCATGGGAGACCAGGAGAAGCACCTGGCTCCTGCCATCGGATCAGCGTGGTGCGCCAGCTGCAGCGCGCCTATTGCGGCAGCCATTGGAGGGTGAACCAACAGCAAAAAGGAAGACCTTTATCTCTATCTCTCTCTCTCTCACTGTCCACTCTGCCTGTCAAAAATAAAAAATAATAAAAATAAATAAATAAAAAGTAAAAGAAGATCAGCACCTTAAGATACTTTCTTACTGATGGGCTTCCATTATTCCTCATTCAGCAGACACTTATGGAACACCTACTGTGTGCCAGACAGCCATTTTAAGAGTAGGAAATGTAAAAGTAAATAGAAATAGACACAAATCATCCAATCAAACAAAAAAATCTAGCCAAAACCCAGCCAACTGGGAAAGACAGAAAAAAAAATTCTACAAATGCGTAAAATCTAAAACATACACTATGTCAGATGTAATAAAGCTTGAGGTTTTAAATAAGATTATCAGGAAAGTCTCAATAAGGTAACATTTGAGAAAAAGATTGAAATATGTGAGGAAGCAGTAGGTGCATGGATGTGCATATTATATCCAGATGCTTTGATGATTTGAAAGCAAGCAGATGGCTCTACCAACTTAACTGAAAACAGATCAGAGAGGGACATTGGTGGAAGTCAGGAGACCAGTTAGGAGGCTATGTTAGTTCATTTTATGGTGCTATAACAAAACACCTGAGATTGAGTACTACTAATTACTTAATGGTAGATACTTAAATAAATAAATGATTTGTTTAGCTCAGAGTTCTGCTGGTTGGAATGTTTAATCAGCATGGTGCCAGCATCTGGCCAGAATCCCACACCTGAATTACAACGTGGTAGAGAATCAGAAAGGAGAGTGGTCTTATGCAACCCACTTTCATGATAAAGAATTCCGTTCTAGGAGAAATAAAACTCATTTCTGCCAGAAAATTATTAATTTCCTCTTACAGGCCCCAATACCTCTCAAAGGCACCAACCTCACTGGGCCCAAGCCATAATATGAGTTTTATTGGGAACAAATCATATTCAAACCACAGCAGAGGTTCTTTCATTGACTCAAGAAAGCGATGACAGGATTTCAAAACAGGGTAGTAAAAATGGAAGAGGTGAGAGATGATTGTGTTTCTCATATATGTTGAAAGTACAGCCAATAATGGGGCTGTCCTAACTACAAAAAAAAAATTGGATGGTGGTTTCAAGTATAATTTATAGGAATTTGGACTGAGTAACTAGAATGACAAAATTTCTATTTACTGAGATCTCGAAGATTAAAAACAGGAATGGAACAGAAGATCAAGAGTTTGTTTTAAAGTGATGTTTGAGCTGAATATTAGATACGGAAAAGGAGATACCAAACAATCAGATGAGTACATGAGTTTGGAGGTTAGAAGCATCAGGCCAATAAACAGTAATTGAGCAGTCATCTGCATAGACTGTGTTAAGTGTAAGGCACTGAATGTTGAAGCAGAGAATCAAGAGCCTGAGGAAAAGTAGGGATATTAGGACAGCATCCTGGGGACCTGTACCACTAGGCAGAGGAGGAAATCCAGAGGAACCAAGAAAAGAGATGCAGTGTGAGTAGCCATTGAAGAAGTGGGAAAGCCTTGATAGTGTTGTTTGGAAAGTGAATAAAATTATTCCATTTTACCATGCTTCCCAAGTTTCTGTTATTTTTAGTGGAAACAATAAACATAATCTTCGTGCACATATGAGAATTTTCCTTAGGATTGATTCCAGAAGTAGAATTGTTATGTCAAAAATAAGTGCTTTTAAACATTTTATACTCCTGCCGAACTGCCTTCCCAAAAATTTTCACCAATTTATCACTCTTCAAGACTATTGGAGAATGTCTGTTTTCCACACTATCACACATTCTTCATAAATAAATTTAAAATGTCTTATTTTAGTTGTAATTTGCATGTTTTGATCAGTGTTAAGATTCAGCATCTTTTCATAATTTTATTGGCAACTTACATTTCTTTGGGGAAGTCCAAATCATTTGCCCATTTTCTATGGTCTTATTTTCTCAGTGAAGTGAGGACTCTTCTATAATCTGTATATAATTTCCAATCTGTCACTTGTTCAACTTTGTTTATAGTTTCTTTCATCACAAAGAAATTGAAAATTTTTATGTAGTCAACCACTTCAAACCTTTTCTTTATGGCTCCAGGGCTTTATTTTGTGTTGACTTTTCCAAGCATATGGTTATAAAAATTCTCCTACATTTTCTTTTTAATATTCTCATATTTTTTTACCTCTCTGAGCATGAGGAATTCATATTGAATATATGAATTAAATTTGAAAATAATTATTTTTTCCAAATATATAAAAAAATTTCAAGACACCATTCATTGAATACTTGCCTTTCTTTTCCCTCACTAACTAGAAATGTCATTATAATCATCAGCTGAGTTTTGATATTTTCAGGAACCTGTTTCTGGACCCTATGCTGTCCAGTTGGTCTTCTTGTCTAGCTCTGTATAATTTTACATCTTTTAATTAGTATTATAATATGTTAGGCAATTCCTTTTTCTTTCCTCTCCTTTTTTTTCATAATTTCTCTTTCTTTTAAAGTCTGGAACCAAAATATCAATTAAAACTCTGTGTATTTTCCTGGGAATTTTCTCTGTATGGCTTAATTTGGGAAGCACATGCACATTTATATATTTTTTGTTTGTTTCTTTGTTTTTGACAGGCAGAGTGGACAGTGAGAGAGAGAAAGAGAGAAAGGTCTTCTTTTGTCCATTGGTTCACCCCTCAATGGCCGCTGCGGCCGGCGCACCACACTGATCCGAAGCCAGGAGCCAGGTGCTTCTCCTGGTCTCCCATGTGGGTGCAGGACCCAAGGACTTGGGCCATCCTCCACTGCCTTCCCGGGCCACAGCAGAGAGCTGGACAGGAAGAGGAGCAACCGGGACAGAATCCAGCACCCCAACCGGGACTAGAACCCGGTGTGCCGGCACCGCAGGCAGAGGATTAGCCTATTGAGCCCCGGCGCCGGCAGCACATTTATATTAATGAGTCTTTATTTAGTTAAGCATGATATATTTCTTCATTATTACATTCTTTAGTCAGTCTTAGTCAGATTCTATAATTATTTTCATAAATTTCTTGCCCATTTCATATTAGCCATATTCTTAATTTATGGGATTTTTTTTTCTAAAATTTTATGAGTAGGAATATTCTGAAAGGGTGCCCAATACCAACTTTAAAAGGATGCTATTCTTAGATTTTTATTTTCCTAACTGTACTGGATAGCCTCCAATATATACATGGCAAGTACCATAATTAAACTGTATTTTGGGGTAAACATTTTTCCCCTACCAGGTTCTTGCATTTACAAGAAGCTGATGGCTTCATGAAACTGACCACTAGATGGCAGAAGCAGCCATTGTTCCTAGATTTGCATAAACATTTTTAGACAAGAACCTCACCATCTCATTGAGAAGAATGAATTATTTTATAGACCACAACACCCCAACAGCCACTGAGCATATCATTAACAATAACAACAACAACAACAACAAAAACACTTCAACATAAAACAGGTCAGTGGGCCCACACTGTGGCATAGTGGGTAAAGCTGCCACCATCCCATATGGAGTCCTGGCTGCCCCACCTTCAATCCAGCTCCCTGCTGATGCAACTGGGAAAGCATCAGAGGATGGTCAAAAAAAGAGGATGGCCAAGTCCATAGGCCCATAAACTCACAGGCAAGACTCCTGGCTGCTGGCTTCAGATTGGTAAACATTGCAGCCATTTGGGAAGTGAACCAGCAGATAGAAGATACTGCTCACTCGCTCTCGGTATCTCCCTCTCTGTCTCTCTGTAACTTTGCCTTTCAAATAGGTAAATAAATCTCAAAAAAAAAAAATCAGTGATCCCTGACTCTAAAATAGTTCCATAAATGGTTATATTTTATTTGATTTCGCATATAAGTATTTGGTTGTTGTTCTTTGTCTAATTCCCCTTCTTTACTTGATTACAGACTGTAGGTACTCTGTAGAATTCAATTTTGTACTTTCTGTCTTAATATGTTCTTATTTTTGTGCCTGCTAATAACTTATCTACTCTATGATATTCAACATTACATCCCTATGCCTCCAACCTCCAAGTTGGTTTTCATGGTTGTAAGCCCACATTTATCTTTCAGGTTTCATCCTTTTAATAACAGACCCACCAGACTCGGAGGTTACCTGCGTCTTTCCCTACCTCTGAGACACATATACAGCCAGCATTTACTTCCCCCATTGTCCTTTCTACCAGTGCTTTGCATATGGTAAATTGTGTGCCATTTCCAGCTTATGAAATTAGTTTTGTTAGTTGCATCCAGCAATTTTAAAAATGCAATATAATGTGGTAGAAAAATATCAGCATATGATATTGGTAAGGTTAAGTATTTTTTTCTGTGAGATATTGTGTCAGCTAACTATATGTATTTATTTATATGAGTACATACATAGAAATTGGGTTATGATAAAAATGTATTTTCTTATTGTGGGTTACAATCAAAACACTTGAAGAGGAAAACAGAAGCCTACAAGATTGTTAGACTCCATATCTTCTGGTGTAATGGTGGATCCACAGCTCTACTACCTGCGAAAATGCAATGGCATCCACACACTGGCCCCTCGGAATCTCACACAAATGTTGACACTGTCCCCCAGAACTCTGTTTCTAGATGCCTACAACCACTGGAACCCATGTAGAGGTTCCCATAAAGTGTTGAAGGTCCTTGCTTCTTAAGAGAGATGTTCCTTTATCTCTCTGAGCTTCAGAGGCCCTGCATACTGTCTGTTAAGCCCACACTGAGTTATATTCTTACCTCACACCTTTGCAAAAGCAACTAAAAAATTGATTCATGCTAAAATTGCACTGATGTTCACTGACATGTCTTATATTCTTCTTTATCAACTTTCAGCTATTTTATTAATCTATTTATATATATAATATATATTTATATTATAATCCTTTTATAATTGTGTTTGTTTTTATGCTCTTCTTTAAGACTAAATTTATTATTTGAAAGGCAGACTTACAGAGAGGCAGTGGCAGAGAGCGAGAGAAAGGTCTTCCATCCACAATAGCTGGAGCTGTGCTGATCCAAAGCCAGGAGCCAGGAGCTTCATCCAGGTCTCCCACGTGGGTGATGGGGCCCAAGGACTTAGGCCATCTTCTACTGCTTCCCCAGACCATCGCAGAGAGCTGGATCAGAAGCAGAGTATCTGGGACTTGAACTGGTGCCTGTATGGGATGCTGGCACTGCAGGCAGCAGCTTTAACCACCATGCCACAGCACCAGCCTCAGCTTTTATACTCTTAACACTCTACTGTTTTATTGTGAGAACTGTAAGGTATTAGTGTTGTCCCTTAGAAAGGAAGACATATATGTATGCTTTGTTTTTATAGAGATGAATAAAAATTCATTTTTTTCTCATGAATTTCATTTTTCACATACAAGGTGAGCACCATCAGAAATTAAATTTTGGAAAACCATCCAAAAATGAGTTGAGGGTTTATATTCTAAGTATTTATGTACTTTGGAGAATTTAAATTATTTGTTTCCTTGAGAAGGTGATTTTTAAGTTAGTCTAGCAAGAATATACATTCAATGTAGTAGGAAAAGAAGTGTTATTCAACTTGGGGGATGCTACGTTCCCTGCTATCCATCTATACCCAGGCCAGTATCAAGCATGGGCGCAACAATATTTATTCAAAGAGCAAATAAATAAACTGAAGGAACCAAATCCTGACTTTGGCAGCCAATATCCTGATCTTAGTCATGTTATTTTTCCTCTGGAACTTTATTTTACTCTCCTCTCTAAAATGAGGATAAAACACCTTTCAAGTCTGTTATCCTACAAAATTTGGACTGTTTGAATGTTTGACAGGTAGTGAGAATGCCATTAGTTTCTTCCTCTGTGTAAATGATGATATAACAAAGCATCTACACAAATGCCTAGAATAGTCATATTAATAGAGATTTTGTTGTTCTGTAGGTTTCAAGTGTGCAGGCTAGTTCTATCTGACAGCACTTTAAGGGCTGGCATTGTGACCGTGGGTTAAGAGGTCACCTGCAGTGCCAGCATCCCACATAAGCATAGGTTTGAATCCCAGATGCTCCACTTCTTATCCAGCTCCCTGCTAATGGCTTGGGAAAGCAGCTGAAGAAGGTGCAAGTATTTGGGCCTCTGTCACCCAAGTGGGAGACCCTAAAGAAACTCCTGGCTCCTGGTTTTGGCTTGGCCCAGGCCTGGCTATTGGGGCCATTTGGAGAGTGAACCAGTGGATTGAAGATCTGTCTCTCTCTATATATAACTCTGCCTTGCAAATAAATAAATTATTCTCTAATTTAAAAAAAGTACTTTAAGCATTTCATACCACTAAATTAGCCCTAGAAAGAATTTTAGAACACTAATCCTACGCTTCATTGTACAAAGAAGTGTAAACCGAGGTACAGAGAGGAAGAGTTGCTTGCTTAAGAACCTATAGTAAGTTAGCAGCTGCAGTAAAACAGCATTCCAAATGTCCTAATTTCCAGCACAAGAGGTTTTTTTTCTTTCCTCTCTCTCTTTTGCTCTCTCCCCTTCCCAACCTCCTTCATCCTCTTCTCCTGTTTCCTCCCTTCCTCCCTACACTCTACTAGGCAGCTTTCCAAAGTTAGAGTCAGTTGATCAATGGCCAAGAGGGGCACACTAGAGAAGATAGTAAGACAGCAGGCAAAGTTAAGACACAGCATCTTTTTTTTAATTTTTTATTTTAACTTTTATTTAATAAATATAAATTTCCAGTGTACAGCTTATGGATTACAATGGCTTCCCCCTCCCATAACTTCCCTCCCACCCGCAACCCTCCCCTCTCCCGCTCCCTCTCCCCTTCCATTTGCATCAAGATTCCTTTTCAATTCTCTTTATATACAGAAGATCAATTTAGTATAAAGATTTCAACAGTTTGCACCCACATAGAAACACAAAGTGAAACATACTGTTTGAGTACTAGTTATAGCATTAAATCAAAATGTACAGCACATTAAGGACAGAGACCCCACATGAGGAGCAAGTGCACAGTGGCTCCTGTTGTTGACCCAACAAATTGGCACTCTAGTTTATGTCACCAGTAGCCATCCTAGGCTGTCGTCATGAGTTGCCAAGGCTATGGAAGCCTTCCAAGTTTGCCGACTCTGATCATATTTAGACAAGGTCATAAAAGACAGAGTGAGGATAGTAACCATTGATCCTAAGAGTGGCATTTACCCGGTTTGAACAATTATACAGCATTAAGTGGGGAAGAGGACCATCAGTACACACAGGTTGGGAGTAGAGCCATTGGTGGTAGAGTAGAGGTTATGATTACAAAGGAATGAGGCCCAAGTGCACTAGACAGGGCCTAGAACAAAGGACAGAGTCATTATTAGAAGAGTTAAGAAAGGTGCTGTCTAAGCTACAAGTAATTTTTCTGATTGAGAGGCAAATAGAACCTGATAGAAGGGGCTTGATAATAATCTGATGGGCTTTAGGCCTTGTAAATTCAGAGGCCCAGGCCTATCTATCTCTTCACATGGGGTATATCCTAAAGGAGGTGTGAACCTCCTAGGGGAAGGCACTCTGTTGACTTTCATTACTTGGCTGGCCTGGGAGGAGAGCTGGCCAGGTAAAGGCAGGGGGCATCTCTAACAAGAAACTTACAGTTCTGCCTGCAAAGTTGCTGACCCTACTTGGCCATCCCCTCAGCTGCAGTGGTCACTTTGGAAGTTGGGCTGAGTGAAAGGCTTTTCAGCTTAGAGCCAATAAGATCTGTGGCTCTGACCTGGGCATCCTTTGACTCCAGGGCAGGTCCATTTCCAGTGATCCAACTCTTGGCAGAGCTGCCAGCATCTTTTAATGTTTTATTCTCATGTTAAACATCAGCTAGAGACTTAGGAAGAGCCCTCTGGGATGTCCAGAGTTGTGCCCACACACACAATACACAGCCATGCACCCTGCACCCTGGAGAGATTTGCAGTATGATTAAGAAAAAGCTCTTTTCTAGATAATTGGGCTGTACAGTCAAATTGGCCCTATTTCTTCCTATATTACTAGCACCTAATTATCATTACTAATTCTAATATATTATTATTATTAATAAATATTTCGCCCATACTTTGGGTATTCAGATATCTCATTAACTTGATTTTTTGCTTCCCAAGGAATTTTTTACTTATGGAGCTGGCGCTGTGGCACAGCAGGTTAACGTCCTGGCCTGAACTGCCGGCATCCCATATGGGCGCCGGTTCGAGTCCGGCTGCTCCTCTGTGGATCCAGCTCTCTGCTATGGCCTGGGAAAGCAGTAGAAGATGGCCCAAGTTCTTGGGCCCCAGTACCCACATGGGAGACGTGGAAGAAGCTCCTAGCTCCTGACTTCGGATCTGCGCAGCTCCAGCCATTGCAGCCATCTGGGGTTTGAACCAGCGGATGGAAGACCTCTTTCTCTGTCTCTACCTTTGTAACTCCGTCTCTCAAATAAATAAAATTAAAACCTTTTTTAAAAAAATGTTTGTATTTACTTGTGTTTATATCCATTTAAAAATTTTATTTATTTATTTGAAAGAGTTACACAGAGAGGAAGGCATACAGAGAGAGAGAGAATGAAAGAGAGCTCTTCCATCTGCTGGTGCATGCCCCAAATGTCCACAACAACAGAGGCTGAGCCAGGCCAAAGTCAGGGATCAGGAGTTTCTTCTGGGTCTCCCATGTGTGTTTAGAGGCCGATGGACTTGGACCATCCTCCACTGCTTTCCCAGCTCATTAACAGTGAGCTGGACTGGAAGTGGAGCAACCAAGTCTGGAACCAGCACTCATATGGGATGCTGGTGTCTCAGGAAGTGGTTTAACCTGCTATGCCACAATGCCAGCCCAGTTTAAGTCACTTTTAAACTATGCCTCCTTAGGTAATATTTTTTTGATACACAGAAGTAGAACATACTAAGAAATGAATATTTCTTTCTGTTCATTTAATAAATTTATTTTCTTGTAATTCCTTTGATCTTTTAATTGAAATATGCTTTGTTTATTTAACCAGCTTCTTCTTTAGAATGTTAGAGAAAAATCTTGGCATCTGGTAAAAAGATGTTTGTTAAAAAAAAAAGCAGAGATTTGTTAACCCTTAAGAATTGACATCATTTTAAGGGTTGTCTTTTGACTGTAAATGAGTGAAACAAATCACAACCTTATTCTTGAGGATTTTCAATTTCATCAGGAATTAAATTTGTCATATCCAAAGAAGTGGAATTAATTTTGTTTTGGAAACATCAGTCATTCATCTATTCAATTAATAGTTTATGGGGTGTATCGTTTTTTGCAGGCCCATGTTAACACATTTCTTACTGTGTAGTTGTTACAAAAAGGCTTCAGATCAGATGTTGTTATCCTCATATTCCAGATGAGTAAACTGACAATGAAAAAGGTCCCGGTCACATAACCACTAAGATGCAAGGCTAGTTTTCAAATCCAGGGTATTTGGGGGAATTTTCATTGTCCCCCCAAAGTATGAATACACTGACAATATTTCCCATTTATTTGGCTGTGATAACATGCTAGACATAATTAAAAATATTGTCTTTTTTTAATCACAAACACCTCACACACATGTGGATCAAGTATATACTATCCCAACCAGGAACAACATTTTAGAAATCATATATTTACTTATTTCAGAGGATATTGATACTCAAATTTCAGTCTATTCGGTTCTAAATACCATATTTTCTATGAGTTCTTAATCAGGGATATGGAGATAGAATTTACGGGGCCCATTAACTTGAATTAGAAAAAAGAAGCTTCAAAAACTCTTCAAAAAAAGAAGATGAAATCTATTCTAAATGTCTGATACTTGGGGTTCCTGAATCAACAGAAAAAATTACCCAGACTGAGCTCAGAGACTTGTGAAGGAAATAGATGTGTGAACATCCAATATAAATTTGGCTTTGAAAGGTCATAATAGGTGTGTTCAGATGGGAGATTCCCAGTGCAACCCCAGACAACTCCTCCAAAACAGGGTCATGAAAGAGGCATTTCTTAAAAAGAAGAGCTATACCTTCAAGGAGAACAAGAGCTCACCTTGCAAACATAGATCAGTGGACGAGTGAGAATTCTCAGTAAAAAGTAGTAATAACTTGGGCAACAACACTAAAATATGAGGTAACGTGCATTTGGAAAACTAGAAACAGGTCAAAAATAGTGGACTGTAATGGCTCTGAATGTACTATCAAAAGTTTGTAGGAAAATGCAATGAAAATATGAGTTAATTTTGGTGTAAAATTGAAATTGTAGTAGTTTTTTCATAATGCACATTTTCATAAGCTTTTGGAAGATCCCTCGTATACATGGGTTTCAAAACTTGTTTTGCAACAAAATTACTTTTTCTTTTAACTCCATCCTCTGGGAACTTTTTGAAGTACCCTTACATGTCAGAGAGTGTTAGAGACTGGGGCTGCAAACCCAGAAAAGGGCCAGGTATGACACTTCTTTCTCAAGACAACACAGGATCTGTGGATGAGGGACAAAAATGTAAGCAGTATCCACCCCCTTTCAGGACAGGCAGCATGTTCAACCAATAGGTGATCAGGGCTGCTTGTTACATATTTTCGCTATTCCCAAACTGCAAAGGCTGGTTTTGATCTCGTAAGTGGCAGTGAAGATCAGAAGGTTGATTTCTTAGAGAGGCACAGTAGATTCTTCTGAGGTTGACTGGGATGCCCCAGCCATTGGGCCAGTAGGAGCATCTTGGTGTGGGATCCTGGGCTCTGTAATTTCAAACATATGACCCGACAGAGCTCATCTGTTTGCCTTCTAAGCATGTTTCTCACTTTGTCCTGTGACAAAGACCTATCCTGTAGGTTGATTAGACTTAAAACTAGGAACACAGCCTGGAAATGAAAGGGCTCTCACAGGTTTCAGGAAACTTGAAAGCAATGAGAAAAAGATGTTGGCAATTCAGATCTTTGCTTCTGTTCCAGAAATGAGTGCACTTCTTCCTACACCACTTAGAAAGGCATCTACAGGTAATGATAGAGACCAGATATGAAATTTATTACAGTAGCAATCATTGGGCCATGTCTGTGTGTCTAACGTTATGCTAAACATTCCGTATATATTAGATCATATTTTCCTCAAAGTAATCTCTTGGGGTAGAAATTACTTTTTCTATTTTACTCACTAGAAAGCCGTTGTGGTGCAGGTAAGTCATTTCTCAGGCTTATTCTACAGTCTATCTGTATAGGAGCCAAGTTTTATACCCAGGTCTGGTCAACTCCAAAGCTCATGCTCAATAAAGAGGGGTTTTATGTAGTGAAAAGAACACTTTATAAAGATTTATTCTGGTTCTAAACTCTCACTCTGCCACTTATTTGCTGTGAAATCTGGATTAAATCATTTAATCTCTCTGTCTGTTGGCTTCATTATAAGAAAATAGGGATAAATAACCATTGCATTTACTACAGAGATAATGTGAAACTTAAAAGTACTAATGTACATAAGAGTTCTTAATGTAGTCAAATTCTTTGCAAAAGCTAATCACTACTTTTATTTCTATCAAAGCCTGATGGTCATTCAAATGTTATCTATGGGGAATCACTTTATAAACTGTAAAGTTCTGTACAAATGAGGTAATTGTAAGCAGTCACCTTATAATTCTAATATACTGTAAGGGATTATAAGGATGACTGTCAGTTCCTCTGAGACTCATAATATGTATCACTATTTAATATTCTTTAGCTTTTATTAGGTTCCTTTGATTGCTGTGGCATATATTTTCCAAGTAACTTGGCACAGGACTTTCTCCTAGCCCTCTCCCCCACTCCTTCCCCTCTGCCTCTATGAAACAAGATGACGCCATTGTGAGAGTTGCAGCCTGTTCTTTGACCTGCCCAAATCAGAGCCTCATGGATTACATATCCTATGATCTGCACATGCATTAAACTATAAAAGAGGTTTTGTGAGAGAGACAAATACAAATACCATGAGGTCACTTCTTCCAGAGTATAACAGGATGCAGACTCTTGGAAGAAAATAGTATAAATGTCTTCTTGGAAAATTTTGTCTCTGAGCACAGAACACATTATAAATTTTTCCAAAACCTTCCAACATACAGTACATCAAACAGTGTGCCTTTTCTTTTCTTTCCCTCTTTCTCCCCTCTCTCTTTTTAAGTAGTTCTATTTTCAGAGGAAAGAGGAAAAACTAGGTGGAGCTTTTCAATTGCTAATGATTTCCTACATCAATGTCTGCACTTAAGGCCACAGTCTCTTTGCAGGGAGAGTAATGTGATTGGTCAAGAAAGTTAGATCTCAGTCCCACTCTCACAGAAGGGTGAACAGTTCAATTTTTCAGCCATCTTCATTTGCCAAAGAGGTTGTATGGACTGTAGTTAAATAAATACTTAAATGAAAATCAGAAGACTTGGGCTCTATTAAATAATCCTACAGATAACTGTAACTACTTATAGACTTCTTTTAGAACCATTCTCTAAATTTCTAGCACTACTTGATGTAGACTCAGTAAACAGCTGTTGAATGAATAAAGGCTGGTGGGTTGGGGGAGGGCAGGAATACTCTGACAGGTTAGCACAATTTTGATGGAGAAATCCTGACCACTGAACTTCTAGACTGCTATGGTGATGGCGGAAGTGTAAAAATTGTTATTGGAACAAAGTGATGATTCCAGGGAAGTGTAAGTGTGTGACTTGGGCTCAGCTCTATTGGCTCTACTTAAATATTCTGTCACTGATAGTGTGTGAATTGCCTCTCTGAATCCAGTTTCCGCATCTATAAACTAACATTGATAATCCCGAAGGACAGTCCCAGCTCCATAAGCTTAATTCTGTGATGCAGCACATAGCAATCTAAGACCCCTAGATTTAGAAAGAATTCTCAATATGCACTCAAAGCTAAGTTCTCATTCCAGGAAAAAAGACACTAAATATACAAAAAGCTGCTTGCAGACAATAGTGCCATACCAAAAAAAAAAAAAAAAAAAAAAAAAAAGAAAGCAAAACCATGCTGGTGAGGATGTGGAGAAAAGGAGATCCTTATACACTCTTTGTGGGGATATGAATTATGGACAACAGTGTGGGGCTTCTCAATAAACTAAAAACGTATGCACAGTAAGACCCAGCTATACCACTTCTGGGTATATACCCAAAGGAATTGAAATCAGAAACTGAAGAAATCCCTACACTTCTGTGTTCACAGCAGCATTATTCCCTATAACCGAAGTGGGAAATCAAGCTAGATGTCTGTCAGAGGATGAACGGATCAATAAAATGTGTCATTTATACACAGTGCAATATTTTTTAAAAGATTTATCTATTTATTTAAAAGAGTTACACAGAGAGAGGAGAGGCAGAGAAAGAGAGAGGTCTTCCAACCGATGGTTCACTCCCCAGTTGGCCACAATGGCTGGAGCTGTGCCAATCCAAAGCCAGGAGCTAGGAGCTCCTTCCAGGTTTCCCACGTGGGTGCAAGGGCCCAAGGACTTGGGCCATCCTCTACTGCTTTCCCAGGCCATAGCAGAGAGGTGGATCAGAAGTGGAGCAGCCGGGTCTCGAACCAGTGCCCATATGGAATGCCAGCACTTCAGGCCAGGGCTTTAACCCACTGTGCCACAGCACCGGCCCCCAAAATGCAATATTGTTCAGCCATATAACAAAATAAAATCCTGAGAATGTAAACTAAAAATTTACCAACATCTCACTGTAGACCTAGGTTTTTTAACCTTGGCATTATTTTACTTTGGGTCAAATAATTCTTTGTTGTGGAGGACTGTCCTATGCATTGTGGAGTATTAAGCAGAATCTTGATCTCCATCACTAGATACCAACTTCCGGTCCCCATGTGAGAATTAGAAATGTATCCACATATCACGAAATTCCTTTGAAAGGCAACACAAGGAAAAATAATGAGAGTGGTGAATACAGGAGATGGGATTTCTGGCTTTGACTTGGTTTTCGTGTGAACACTGGGGACTTTAACTGGAATAGCAGACAAAGGGGGGAAGAAAAGTCCTGAGAGGAAAGCCAATGAGTTCAAGTTTCAGTGGTGCTGATTTTAATATGTAGAAGGGTTACCTTTGCATGGTCAGAACATAGGTAGTGTTATCAAAAGGACAGCTACCAAAAGACTGGAAGCAAATTTCTCTAGAGTTGCATTATAATTCCAAGATTTTGTCATGGAATTGGATGCCAAAAATAAATTATTTCCATCTGTGGATTTTGTTCCAGACACTTTATAAGACCTCTTGTAAGCTGCTATTCTATCTCTTATAATCCTTTTACTAGTGAAAAACTATAGATTGTGAGAAATTGAGAAACTGTCCAAATAACATCTTGACATCATTTTTTTAAACTCAGAAGTAACAAGGTGTAGTCTGACTCGAAGCACTTTTATAATCTTGCTTTTCTCCTTCTCTTCTTCCTTCTTTCCATCCCTCCTTCTTTTCATCCTTTCTACCTTCCTTCCTGCCCTTCTTTGCTCCCTTCTCTACCTCCCTCTTCACCCAAAAAATGTACAAAGAGCTACCATGTGCCAGCAGACATACATGGTACTTGCATACACTAGAGAGAGGGATATTTAGTCTTTCCTCCCCATGGAACTTTCAATATGACAAAGAAGACAGAAAATTCAGCAAGAAATAATAAAATGTGTCAGTTGCTGTGATGGAGAAATCACAATGCCACAAGATCCCATGGCAAGATCTTGTATTCTGATGTTAAAAGCAAAAGTCAGTAAAGTCTTCCTACATGATATTACATTCAGGAGGAGATCTTAATGACCACTAGATGCTGGAAAAAGGGGTGTGGAAAAAGTTTCTAGTCTGAGGGAATACTACACGTGATGAATGTCATAATGTATTGAAAGAAATGCCATGATGTATTGGTGAATACCAATACATTATGTGCTGTCATTTCACAAATAATTCACAGGTAGTTTGAATAGGCTCTTGTCATGAGTTGCCAAGGCTATGGAAGCCTCTTGAGTTCGCAACTCCAATCTTATTCAGACAAGGTCACAGTCAAAATGGAAGTTCTCTCCTCCCTTCAAAGAAAAGTACCTCCTTCTTTGATGACTCCTTCTTTCCACTGGGATCTCACTCACAGAGATCTTTCAAATAGTTTTTTTTTTTTTTTCCCCAGAGTGTCTTGGCTTTCCATGCCTAAAATACTCTCATGGGCTCTTCAGCCAGATCCGAGTGCCCTAAGAGCTGATTCTGAGGCCAGAGTGCTGGTTAGGACATCTGCTATTCTATGAGTCTGCTGTGTACCCCGCTTCCCATGTTGGATCATTCTCTCCCTTTTTTATTCTGTCAGTTAGTATTAGCAGACACTAGTCTTGTTTATGTGATCCCTTTGACTCTTAGATCTATCAGTATGATCAATTGTGGACAGAAATGGATCACTTGGACAAGTGAGATGGCATTGGTACATGCAACCTTGATGGGATTGAATTGGTATCCCCTGGCATGTTTCTAACTCTACCATTTGGGGCAAGTCCAATTGAGCATGCCCCAAATTGTACATCTCCTCCCTCTCTTATTCCCACTCATATATTCAACAGGGAAAACTTTTCAGTTAAACTTCAACACTTAAGAATAATTGTGTGTTAATTACAGAGTTCAACCAATAGTATTAAGTAGAACAAAAAAATACTGAAAGGGATAAAGTATTAAGTTGTTCTTCAACAGTCAGGACAAGGGCTGATCAAGTCACTCTTTCTCATAGTGTCCATTTCACTTCAACAGGTTTCCTTTTTGGTGCTTGGTTAGTTGTCACCTATCAGGGAGAACATATGATATTTGTCCCTTTGGGACTGGCTTATTTCACTCAGCATGATGTTTTCCAGATACCTCCATTTTGTTGCAAATGACCGGATTTCATTGTTTTTTCCTGCTGTATAGTATTCTATAGAGTACATATCCCATAATTTCTTTATCCAGTCTACTGTTGATGGGCATTTGGGTTGATTCAAGGTCTTAGCTATTGTGAATTGAGCTGCAATAAACATTAAGGTGTAGACAGCTTTTTTGTTTGCCAATTTAATTTCCTTTGGGTAAATTCCAAGGAGTGGGATGGCTGAGTTGTATGGTAGGTTATATTCAGGTTTCTGAGGAATCTGCAGACTGACTTCCATAGTGGATTTACCAGTTTGCATTCCCACCAACAGTAAATCTTAAAGGAAAACCTTTTAATAAAAAAGTTTAACTTCTTTGATCAATAATTTTTTTTTGACAGGCAGAGTTAGAGAGAGAGCGAGCGAGAGAGAGAGAGAGAGAGGTCTTCCTTTTCCATTGGTTCACCCCCCAAATGGCTGCTACGGCCGGCGCTGCGCTGATTCGAAGCCAGGAGCCAGATACTTCCTCCTGGTCTGCTATGTGGGTGCAGGGCCCAAGCACTTGGGCCATCCTCCACTGCACTCCCGGGCCACAGCAGAGAGCCAGACTGGAAGAGGAGCAACTGGGACAGAATCCGGCGCCACAACCGGGACTAGAACCCAGGGTGCCAGCACCGCAGGCGGAGGATTAGCCTACTGAGCTGCGGTGCTAGCCTGATCAGTAAGTATTTAAATATGATTTCAATAACTATTTTAAAGACATTAGAATAAAGAAAATTAGAGAGAATTGGGTTATCTGCAAAAAATGAATTAGTGCCTTGAGTGGATAGGATGAAAATAGAATGCTCAAGCTAGATTGAAAAGGCAGAGTATTTTTAAGCCAAGATACAGATCATATAGTTATACACAAAGTAGATTTAATACAAATGGTCAGGATAAGAAGAGAAAAAATGACTTTATAGCTAATTTTATAGTGATAATGAATTCCTTCAGTTTTTTGTTTGTCTTACAACACATTTATTTCTCTTTCATTTATGAAAGGTAGCTACTGGATAAAGTATTCTTGGTTAGTGGTTTTCTTCTTTCAGAGCTTCAAATGGATCATTGCAATTACTCCTGGCTTGTAAGGTTTCTGTTGACAAATCTGTTAATCTATTGGGGCTCCCTTATTACTGACTTGATGCTTTTCCTTTGCATATTTTAGAATTCTGTCTTTGAATTGCACTTTAGAAACTTTGACTGTAACATATCACGGTGAGAATCTTTTCTCATCATGTCTATTTAGGGTCCTATGAGCCTTCTATTCTTGGATAACCATATTTTTCTCCAGATTGGAGAAGCTTTTAGATATTATGAAATTGAATATGTTTTCCATGCCATTATTTCTCTCTTCTTCCTCAGGACTTCCCATATTTTTTTTTCCATTTATTAAACTTTTATTTAATGAATATAAATTTCCAAAGTACAGCTTATGGGTTACAATGGCTTCCCCCTCCCACAACTTCCCTCCCGCCCGCAACCCTCCCCTTTCCCGCTCCCTCTCCCCCTCCATTCACATCAAGATTCATTTTCAATTCTCTTTATATACAGAAGATCAGTTTAGTATATATTAGGTAAAGATTTCAACAGTTTGCCCCATATAGCAACACAAAGTGAAAAAACTACCGTTGGAGTACTAGTTATAGCATTAAATAACAGTGTACAGCACATTAAAGACAGAGATCCTACATAATATTTTTTTAAAATTAATTTTTTATGCCATTTCCAATTTAACACCAGGTTTTTTTTTCATTTCCAATTATCTTTATATTCAGAAGATCGATTCAGTATATAATTAGTAAAGACCTCATCAGTTTGTACCCACACAGAAACACAAAGTATAAAAATACTGTTTCAGTAATAGTTATAGTATCACTTCACATTAGACAACACATTAAGGACAGATCCCACATGGGGTGCAAGTACACAGTGACTCCTGTTGCTGACTTAACAATTTGACACTCCTGTTCATGGCGTCAGTAATCTCCCAAGGCTCTAGTCATGAGTTGTCAGGGCTATGGAAGCCTTTAGAGTTCGCTGACTTTGATCTTATTCCGCTAGGGTCATAGTCAAAGTGGAAGTTCTCTCCTCCCTTTGGAGAAAGGTACCTCCTTCTTTGATGGCCCCATTCTTTCCACTGGGATCTCACTCACAGAGATCTTTCATTTAGGTCTTTTTTTTTTTTCCATGGTATCTTGGCTTTCCATGCCTACAATACTCTCATGGGCTCTTCAGCCAGATCCGAATGCCTTAAGGCTGATTCTGAGGCCAGAGTGTTGTTTAGGACATCTGCCATTCTATGAGTCTGCTGTGTATCCTGCTTCCCATGTCGGATCCTTCTCTCCCTTTTTGATTCTATCAGTTAGTATTAGCAGACACTTGTCTTGTTTGTGTGATCCCTTTGACTCTTAGACCTATCAGAGCCATCAATTGTGAGCTGAAATTGATCACTTGGACTAGTGAGATGGCATTGGTACATGCCACCTTGATGGGATTGTATCGGAATCCCCTGGCACATTTCTAACTCCACCATTTGCAGCAAGTCCGATTGAGCATGTCCCAAATTGTACATCTCCTCCCTCTCTTTTTCCACTCTTAAATTTAACAGGGATCACTTTTCAGTTAAAATTTAAACACCTAAGAATAATTGTGTGTTAATTACAGAGTTCAACCACTAGTACTAGAACAACAACAACAACAACAAATACTAAAAAGGATAAAGCATTACATTGTAGATCTAGAGTCAGGACAAGAGCTGATCAGGTCATTGTTTCTTATAGTGTCCATTTCACTTAACAGGTTTCCCCTTTGGTGCTCAGTTGTCACCGATCAGGGAAAACAAATGATATTTGTCTCTTTGGGACTGGCTTAATTCACTCAGCATGATGTTTTCCAGATACCTCCATCTTGTTGCAAATGACCCGGTTTCGTTGTTTCTTACTGCTGTATAGTATTCTATGGAGTACATGTCCCATAATTTCTTTATCCAGTCCTCTGTTGATGGGCATTTGGGTTGGTTCCAGGTCTTAGCTATTGTGAATTGAGCTGCAATAAACATTCATGTGCAGATGGCTTTTTTATTTGCCAAATTATTTCCTTTGGGTAAATTCCAAGGAGTGGGATGGCTGGGTTGTATGGTAGGGTTATGTTCAGGTTTCTGAGGAATCTCCAGACAGACTTCCATAGTGGCTTAACCAGTTTGCATTCCCACCAACAGTGGGTTAGTGTCCCTTTTTCCCCACATCCTCTCCAGCATCTGCTGTTGGTAGATTTCTGAATGTGAGCCATTCTCACAGGGGTGAGATGGAACCTCATTGTGGTTTTGATTTGCATTTCTCTGATTGCTAGTGATCTTGAACATTTTTTCATGTGTCTGTTGGCCATTTGGATTTCCTCTTTTGAAAAATGTCTATTGAGGTCCTTGGCCCATCTCTTAAGTGGGTTGTTTGTTTTGTTGTTGTGGATTTTCTTGACTTCTTTGTAGATTCTGGTTATCAACCTTTTATCTGTAGTATAGTTTGCAAATATTTTTTTCCCATTCTGTTGGTTGCCTCTTCACTTTCCTGACTGTTTCTTTTGAAGTACAGAAACTTCTCAATTTGATGCAATCCCAAATGTTCATTTTGGTTTTGACTGCCTGTGCTGTTGGAGTATTTTCCAAGAAGTCTTTGCCTGTGCCTATATCTTGCAGGGTTTCTCCAATGCTCTCTAATAATTTGATGGTTTCAGGTCGTAGATTTAAGTCTTTAATCCATGTTGAGTGAATTTTTGTGTTAGGTGATAGGTATGGGTCTTGCTTCAAGCTTCTGCACATGGAAATCCAATTTTCCCAGCACCATTTATTGAATAGACTGTCCTTATTCCAGGGATTAGATTTGGATCTTTGGTCAAATATAAGTTGGCTGTAGATGTTTGGATTGATTTCTGGTGTTTCTATTCTGTTCCATTGGTCTAATCCATCTGTTTCTGTACCAGTACCATGCTGTTTTGATAACAACTGCCCTGTAGTATGTCCTGAAATCTGGTATTGTGATGCCTCCGGCTTTGTTTTTGTTGTACAAGATTGCTTTGGCTATTCGAGGTCTTCTGTGTCTCCATATGAATTTCAGCATCATTTTTTCCAGATCTGAGAAGAATGTCTTTGGTATCTTGATTGGTATTGCATTGAATGTATAAATTGCTTTTGGGAGAATAAACATTTTGATGATATTGATTCTTCCAATCCATGAGCATGGAAGATTGCCCCATTTTTTGGTATCCTCTTCTATTTCTTTCTGTAAGGTTTTGTAGTTTTCATCGTAGAGATCTTTAACGTCCTTGGTTAAGTTTATTCCAAGGTATTTGATTGTTTTTGTAGCTATTGTGAATGGGATTGATCTTAGAAGTTCTTCCTCAGCTGTGGCATTGCCTGTGTATACAAAGGCTGTTGATTTTTGTGCATTGATTTTATATCCTGCTACTTTGCCAAACTCTTCGATGAGTTCCAGCAGTCTCTTAGTAGAGTTCTTTGGATCCCCTAAATAAAGAATCATATCATCTGCTAAGAGGGATAGTTTGAGTTCTTCCTTCCCAATTTGTATCCCTTTAATTTCTTTTTCTTGCCTAATACCTCTGGCCAAAACTTCCAGAACAATATTGAATAGCAGTGGTGAGAGTGGCATCCCTGTCTGGTACCAGATCTCAGCGGAAATGCTTCCAACTTTTCCCCATTTAATAGGATGTTGGCCGTGGGTTTTTCATATATTGCTTTGATTGTATTAAGGAATGTTCCTTCCATACCCAGCTTGCTTAGAGTTTTCATCATGAAAGGGTGTTGTATTTTATCAAATGCTTTCTCTGCGTCTATTGAGAGAATCATATGGTTTTTCTTCTGCAGTCTGTTAATGTAGTGTATTATGTTGATTGTTTTGTGAATGTTGAACCATCCCTGCATACCAGGGATAAATCCCATAATTTGAATACTTGTTTATTTAATAGTGTCCCAAAGGTCTTAGAAGCCAACTTCATTCTTTTTTTTTTTTTGTCTTCTATTTTCTAACTAGGAAGTTTCAAAATATGCTGTCCTTAAATCCAGATATTCTTTGTTAGTAAATCTTTGATTTACTAAGTTCTGTATTTCTAAAATTGTTGATCTTTCATTCAGGATCTCTAGCTCTGCTCAATTTCCATTCATATCATGTACTCTTTTTTCGATTTTGTTCAATTGTCTGACAGTATCCTTCTGTAGCTCTAAGTACCTATATAATCATTCTTTGGAATTCTTTATCTAGAATTAATCAAATTTGCTTCCTTTTGTATCTGCTTTTAGAGTTTCTGTGTTCCTTTAGGACCATTGTGTTACCTTACTTTTTTCATATTATGTGTGAACTCCCATTAAGATCTGTGCATCTGGTGGGTCAGTTGTCTCTATGCCCTTCACAGGGTGGCTTTTTTGATCATCTGCTTTCTCCTGCAGATGTGACTAGAAGTATTAGCTCAGCAGTCAATATTATCTTTGGTGCCTCTAGGACACTGTATTGTAGACCCTCTACAGTTTGGTTATAATTAGTAATGTTGAGTGTGATGTCTGCAGTGGCAAGTAGGAGTGGCCCGCTGTCCTTAGGGGTCATGTTGGGGTGGAGAAACTGTAGGGGTCCAGACCATTCTAGGGCAAGCAGCAGTCAGGGAGTTTCCACCGTGTGACCCTTCTAGCAATGGGATTAGGATGGATGTTTCTTCTGTCACTGCTGTAGTAAGCTCTTCTTTCAGAAGAGTCTTCCCGCAGTAGCAGCCTTGGTGGCATTGCAGTCTGTAGTACTCACTCTCATGACAACAGCAGGACAGCAACATGTGCAGTTGGCCACTTGGGGGAGAAGGTCATACAAGATTGTAGCTCCCATCCTCAATCCCAGCACTAGTACAGGCCTGTGAGCAACTAGCTGCAAATAGAGATGGCAGGTGCAGGTGTAGCACTTGCTCTCAACAGAAACTCTCAACACCTGCTCTCAATCTCTGAAGTCTTGGCAGAAAAGCAATTTATTGTGGGGAGGTAGTGAGCCATATCACAGCAGCCGCCCTCAGCACCCTGTCCCCGTTGTGGGTATGTATGCTGAAAAAACAGCTGAGCAATGGAGATGAGGTGGACACTTTCAAAGCACCCACTCTCATTCCGCTCTTTCAGGTCCTGGCAGTGCCAGCTGAAGAAGAGACTAGTTAAGAGATAGGCAGTGACTGTGATCATAAACAGTGTCCCCCAAATGCTCTCAACCCCTGGTATTGTTGGCTGGGAAGTGGCTAATCAAATAAGAATTCTTGGATGAGATCACAGTACCCATTCTAAGCACTGCCTCTCACTCCCTGGAAGAGTCAGCCAAAAAGTGGCGAGTCAAGGGGAGAGAGGTGTGCAACATAATAGCACTTGAGCTCACAAATTCAATTTTTGTAATATTTATATGTACTTGAACTGAAGATCTTTTGGGAAGCTGTGAAAAATACATGAGCATTTCTCTCACTTTGCGAACTAAAAATAAAAACACAGAAGGTATAGAGCAATATGGTGGTAGAATCTTAGGTCTTTAGTAGTCCTCTTGGCTCACTGAACCAGAGTAGGACAAAAAGCTAACTTATCATGAAAGTTTACATTCAATCCAGAGTGCCCATTGGACTGTGCCATGGAGTATATTTGTTCATAATTATGACAAAACATTCCAAGCAGAGCTAGCCACCTCCTCATGTGCTTTTGAAAAGCAGCACACTTCCAGGTTTCTGACATTATTCCCATAATTTACCCAAGTATTTTACCAAGTATCCCCTTCTTTAATTCCTGCACCCTGGAAAAGTTGAGACAAATGCCAAAACACATTGAAAATTGCATTGCTTATCATAGCTTCAAGGGTAGTCATTCTCCAATCCCAATGAAAAACAGCAAAAATAAACTCACTGAGGTTACACCATACAATAACCACCCCCATATTATTGTATT
The DNA here is from genome assembly GCF_033115175.1 of Lepus europaeus. NCBI lineage: Eukaryota > Metazoa > Chordata > Mammalia > Lagomorpha > Leporidae > Lepus > Lepus europaeus. The sequence goes on from NC_084828.1 coordinate 89,466,304, forward strand.
TATGTATGTTGAGCAAGAGCAAGGCAATTAAAATAGGTCATTTCATCAATAATTTTTTTTTAACTGTTGTCCACTCTCTGGTTCCTCCTAACACAATTGTTGAATTCCCTATTACAGTAGTCCATATTCACCGTTTGCCCTAAGACTGAACCTAAGTACCATCTTAGATTTGTTTTCCTGTCCCATCCAGTAGAGCATCTAGCCTATTGCTTCTTAGTATTTACATCTTGAAGCCATCCTTTCCTCCTTTTCCATTACAGTTTAAACCTGGTCACTATATTTTTGTTCAGCCTCCCTGCCTCCAGTCTTAACCTCATTCCAATCAGATACAGTTTAGCCAAACTAATCTCCTTAAACAGAAATCACACTGTAGCTATTGCATTGCTTTAAAATCCTTCACTTCTTGTTTGACTGATACACCCACCTGACCCTAAGCTCTTTCACTCCTTTTCTAGTACAAAGAATAGACAACCTAAGGCCGGCGCCACGGCTCACCAGGCTAATCCTCCTCCTTGCGGCGCCGGCACACCGGGTTCTAGTCCCGGTCAGGGCACCAATCCTGTCCCGGTTGCCCCTCTTCCAGGCCAGCTCTCTGCTGTGGCCAGGGAGTGCAGTGGAGGATGGCCCAAGTGCTTGGGCCCTGCACCCCATGGGAGACCAGGAGAAGCACCTGGCTCCTGCCATCGGATCAGTGCTGTGCGCCGGCCGCAGCGCGCCTACAGTGGCGGCCATTGGAGGGTGAACCAATGGCAAAAGGAAGACCTTTCTCTCTGTCTCTCTCTCTCACTGTCCACTCTGCCTGTCAAAAAAAAAGAGTTCCATGATGTCACCTGCTGCTGCCCCCTACCTTTTTCTTTGGCCTACGTAAATGAAATTTCCTATACTTGTTACATCAGTTTACCCTATTCCACACTCCATCTCTTCTACTTGCCAGCTTACCCTCAATGACATCAATTTGTGTTGCCGATCTGAGCCAACAAACCAATTCCTTCAGTAAGCATCACTGCACCCCGGAAACTGGGTGAAAAGGCTCACATGCTAGGCTGATTGCCAGCTAGTGTTCATTCCTAGTAATACAAATGGCATTGTTTTAAAATTGCATATTTATTTGTGCTCCCTCCATTGACACCAATTTTGAGGCCATGCCTTTTAATTATTGTGTAATGCCATAGTAATTAATACAATTATTACATATTGTAGTTCTCCTTAAATATTAGTTGAAAGAATCAACACTCTAATTAGTGAATCAAGGATTGATATCCTGGAGGTCCCAAACGTGATCTGGGAGCATTAACATATTAATACCCTAACTCTTGCTTAATACACTTTGATATAATTGTTCTGGGGGGGGTTGATCCCAAGGGAAGCTTAGCAAGTGTTTAATTTTGCTGCTTTTCACTGGGATTGGAGCAGAAGATCACAGTTGGTGCTGTGTTAAGCAAAGCAACTTTAAAATGTTTTTGGAATTTATCTCAACTTTGCCAATGTACAAGTTTTTTTCCTGGCCTTATCTTAAGGTTTTATCAGTCATGAGATGGGCATTGTGGCACAGCCAGTTAAGCCACTGCCTGGCACATTCCATATCGGAGTGCTAGTTTGAACCCTTGTTACCCTGTGTCTGATCCAGCTTCTTGCTGATGCACCTAAGAAGGCAGCTGATGGTGGCCCAAATGCTTGGTTCCCTGCCACCTACATGTGAGACTCCAGTGAAGTTCCAGATCCTGACTTCAGCCTTGCCTAGCACTGGCTGTTGCAGTCCTTTAGGGAGAGAACCTGCAGGTAGAAGATCTTTCTCTGTGTGTGTGTGTGTGCGCGCGCTCGTGCGTCTATCTCTCAGTCTGATTCTCTCTCTTTGTCACTCTGCCTTCTAAAGAAATATAATAAATGTTCTTTAAAAAGACATTGTATCAACCAACGGAAACTCTGACCTAAATACTCTGGCACTAACTAAATAACTATATTTGTATTAAATGAAAAATGTATAAATGTCTCCCAGAGTCTAAAAGTTACTTCCTGGTAATCATTTAAAACATGCTTCTCAAATTATAGCATATATAAGAATTCTGGAGAAACCTGCAGATTCCTAGATCCTACCTTAAGAGATATTAAGAAAAGTCTCAAGAATTTGCATGTCCAAGAAGTTCCCAGGTAAGCTTCTGGAAGCATTTCTGTGACCATATTTTTAGTAACACTGATTTAGGCAGAAATCAGCAGCTGCTCATTGAGAGGTTGCAGTGTGAGAGACACAACGGATAGGAAAAGATCCTACCAAATGAATATCTAATCAATTCCACTTATTGAGTTCTACTGTGCCATCAAGTGGGCCACCTGGCTTACCCACCAGGATTTGGGGGTAAATAAGAAACCACCTCTGCTTTCCTAGGCCTATGCCTGCAATAACAAAAACTGATACCAGTAACACAAGTTGTGATGTAAATTATCATCCTTGAGATAAGTAGCTTATCTCCCCCAGACCATAGGTCAATACATGTGGTAAACAAAAATAAGAAAAAAGCTTTAGAGCAAGTCATGAAAGACTTTGCATTACATCTTAAGGAGTTCGTACCCATTTTTGCATGCTGTAGGGAAAATAAACCGTTGAAAACTAGGATGATAGTGATAGCTTCTTAGAGCACTGAAAAGAATTTACATGGTTATGTGGATGGACTGAGACAAAAGGAATGATGAGGAATTGATTGCTGTTCTTCCAGAATTAACTAAGGCAAGATTAAGGTGAGGATAATGGTAACGTTCCAATTTTAATACAAATATGCATAGCCAACAACAGACATAGCACTAGAACTCCGGGATGTGCTTACTCCTCAGGTAATATGCCAGGACTCACAAAGGTCTTCTAAAAACAATTTATTGGCTCTTTGTTTAATTTGAAATGCATGAAGGAATCAAGTCTATCTTGTTTACTCATATATTCCTAGGACATAATAAAGTGCTAAAAAAAAAAGTTGATTGATTGCCAAACTGGAAAAGGTCATAGGTACCATCTAAATTTATCCCTTCATGATCTGCTTATAACTTGGGAAATTGAAACCCATAAAAGAGGCATGATTAAAATCATACATCTGGTTACCAATAAAAAGCCAGGCTAGAATCCACATGTCTTAACTTCCATCCAGTCCAGTGTTTTTCAGCACCACCTCAAGCCATGTTGTTAGGCTTCTATCTTTGTGTTCTGGATAATGAGCTGCTTCTGCATGACCTCATTGTTTTCTGTTTGTCTGCTACATGCTTTGGTCTGGCAGACGGCAGCTCATTGAAATCATCTTCTTCCAGCCAGTGGTATCCTTAACGGAGACAATAAAGTATGTTTTTCTCTAGTGTGTATCCTATTGAAAGTAGTTTGTTTTTTTCTACTTTGTATTCTGCTGCAAGTGGATTGTAACCTAATTCCACAAGCATTAAAAGTGGAGAAAAACAAAATAGTTTAACAAGCAATAGCTTCTGAGAGATATTAAATACTCAAACCACATCTTCAGTAGAAAAAATAATGTGTCACATGGAAAACACATCAGGGTCTGTTGGCCAAACCTTGTAAAATATCTCTACTGTGAATGTTCCTTCTGTGTCCTCAATAAAGTTCCTCAGTAAATGCATTGTCTTGGGTTCAGAATGTGTGTTCTGGAGGAAATAAAGGAAAGGCACAATGGTACCAGAATTTCTGAAGGGAAACTATCCAGGTTCCTATCATTTGCCCTTTTTCCATTTGTGCAATGCCTTGATTACATACATGTTTGACAGTAATACAGAACTTCTTGTGTCTGAGACAAGAACTAGCACAGCGTTATAATTCCACAATCATGCTTGTTGGTCACTCCTCATAGGGAGTGTGGCCTCAAGGTCACTTACATTGAAGTCTTTATACATAAAAGAAAACTTAATACCTTGCTGAGGCATTAAGAGTATTCAGAGAAAAAAAAACGCATGTAACAGGTCTTGGAAATAGGCACAATTATGTGTCTAAAAATTTTCTAAAAAAAAAAAAAAATAGATGTTCCCCCTGGATCATTTCTGTGTTGTTTTAAAACCATATCTTGGAGTAAAAAGGTAGAGAGTACTTATAACATATAACATATCCAAGTCTATTTAGGATCCCCAGTTTATATGTTTATATTCCTTCAATATAATAGCATTTATTCAGTGCTTACCATATGCTAGACACTTGAACTGAATGGATATTAGTGCAACAATATGTATAACAATATATAGAAATTATGTTTCACAGATAAGTAAAACAGAGTTCCAAGAGGTAAATTATCACGTACAAAGGCAAAAACATAGAAGTGGTAGTGTAAAAATTCAAATACATTATGACCAACATGTAAGTCCTAATTTCTTTCTTTTGTTACAATAATGTCAACCTAAGGTCTACATTTCATTTAGAATCAGACAAATATGGGTATTTTCACTTTTTAAAGGAGGTAGCCAACATTGAGTTATCTGAATGAGTGATTGAAATAGCACACTGCTGTAGTCTAGATGCTGAATTTCCCCAAAAGGTCCATGTGTTAAAGACTCAGTCCCCAGGATGGCATTGCTGGAAAGTGGTGGAACCTGTGGGAGGTCATGCTTAGTTAGCGGTCATTAGGTCATTGTGGATGAGCCCTCCCATGACAGTTCCTGTGTGGCTTCTTGAGTTCTTTAGAGAGAGTTGTCATAATAGTCCGAATTTGGGTCCACTCACTCTCTCTCTTCCTGGCTTGCCATGTAATCCTCTACATGACCTCCATCATCTGCAACTCAGTAGAGCTGATGTCTAAATCATGCAATTTAGTTTTTAAATCTTTGAAACATTTCTTTATTTTTTAATTAGCTCATCTCAGGAAGCAGTGAAAGGCTGACCAACATACATACTAAATGTTTAAATGTTTTCAGTGACCAAAACATTGATGATAGAGTTGTTGCAGCTTTCTGATTTAACAGAATGCATAAAATGGAATGAAGGAAACACATAATAGTGTGATATTCTAATTGTATCATCACTGATGTCTTTAAGAACCAATATTTTTCCTAAGTTAAAGAGGAAGAGAGAGATGTAAGACAGAATAGATTAAGTAAAAATCTCATAGTCCTGAATTTGGACTGGAAGTATCAATATAAATTATTTTAAGTTGTTTCACCTCCAAATAGACAAATATAATGCATTTTTTTTCATTTCCTGTAATTCCCTTATCTGGATTTGGTTTCAGGATAATTCTGCCCTCAGAATAAGTCAGAGAATTTCAATTTTATTGAAGATTTTATATAGAATTCACATTATTTCTTATTTACATTCTTGATACATATCATCAATGAAGCCATGTGGTCTAGTTTGTTTATACTAAGTATTTATCTGCTATAACTATAATTTGCATATTTTCATAAATACTCATAGAAGGCTATTTAAATTATCTTTTTTGTCATGTAAGGATCACTGATGTGTGTCATTCAAGAATTTTTTTGTTTCATCTGTGTTATCCAAGACATTCTCAAAGACTTGATCATCTCCTTTTCATTCTTTTATGTATAGAATCAACATTATTTTTATTTTTTAAACATTTATTCAGAGATACACAGAGAGAGAAGGGAGGCAGAGAAAAAGAGAGAGAGAAAGAGAGAGGGCCTTCCATCCCCTGGTTCACTCCCTAGTTGGCTGCAATAGCCAGAGCCAGGAGCCAGGAGCTTCCTCCGGGTCACTCATGCAGGTGCAGGGGCCTAAGGACTTGGGCCATCCTCTACTGCTTTCCCAAGCCATAGCAGAGAGCTGGATCAGAAGTGAAGCAGCCGGGACTCAAACCAACGCCCATATGGGATACCAGCACTGCAAGTGGCAGCTTTACCCACTATGCCACAGCGTCGGCCCTAATAACCAACATTTATACTGACTGTCTCATTCTTAATTCTGGTGATTTGTTTCTTCTTATTTATTACTGGACCAACCTTGTTAGATGTTTAAAAATTATTATCTTCTAAAATATAATGGTTAGTTTTCTTTAATCTTCATTATTGTTTTTCTATTTTAATTTCATTGATTGTTTCTGTGATCTTCATTTTTTTTTCCTTTTTTTTTTTTTTTTTTTTGACAAGCAGAGTGGACAGTGAGAGAGAGAGAGAGAGAGAAAGGTCTTCCTTTTTTCCGTTGGTTCACCCCCCAATGGCCGCTGCGGCCAGCGCACTGTGGTCCGTGCACCACACTGATCCGAAGCCAGGAGCCAGGTGCTTCTCCTGGTCTCCCATGTGGGTGCAGGGCCCAAGCACTTGGGCCATCCTCCACTGTACACCCAGGCCACAGCAGAGAGCTGGACTGGAAGAAGAGCAACTGGGACAGAATCCAGCGCCACAAATGGTACTAGAACCCTGGTGTGCCGGCACCGCAGGCGGAGGATTAGCCTATTGAGCCGCAGTGCTGGCCTTTCCTGTTTAACTTAGTTTAACTTTGCCGTACTTTTTTCAGTTTCTTAAAATAAAAGATGAAGTCACTGATTTAAAAATTTTCACCTTTTCTAATGTAAAGAACATATATTTAGGGCTATGAAATTCCCTTATTATTTTGAAAGTATCTTACAAATTTTGAGAACACCTTAATTTTCATCAAGTCCAAAATATTTTCTAATTTCCCCTTTGAAATCTTCTTTGACCAATAGATTATTTAGAAGAGTGTTATTTAGTTTCCAATTATGAGGAATGCTTCCAGGTACCTGTCACAATAAAATCCAATTTAAGCCTGTTGTGGTCAATAACAGACACTATATGATTTGAATCCTTTTGAATTTGAGAATTTTTATGACTCAAAAAATGATCTTTCTTTGTAAATTTTATGGGTACACTTAAAAAGAATATGTATTCTGACATTGTTAGGTAGAGTGTCATAGAAATGTTAAGTTCTAACAAGCTGGTTGGTAGTGTTGTTCAAGTTTTCTATATACTTACTGAGTTTCTCTCTACTTATTTTATCAACTATTGAGAAATGGTTATTAAAATCTCCAGCTGATTGTGAAACTGTCTACTTAGCCTTGCATTCTTATTTGATTATTTTTCTTATTTTTTGTTACCAGATGCCTAATGTTTTCTTGATGAATTAAAAATTAATTATTAATGAAAAATCTTTATTATTCCTAGTAATAATCTTTGCCCTAAAATCTTTTGTTTGATTTTAATATAACCATTGCAACCTTCTTCAGATGTGCATTAGCTTTTACGTATTTTTGTGTCAATTTATTTATTTATTTATTTATTTATTTTTATTTTTGACATGCAGAGTGGACAGTGAGAGAGAGAGACAGAGAGAAAGGTCTTCCTTTGCCATTGGTTCACCCTCCAATGGCCGCAGCGGTAGGCGCGCTGCAACCAGCACACCGCGCTGATCCGAAAGCAAGAGCCAGGTGCTTCTCCTGGTCTCCCATGCGTGTGCAGGGCCCAAGGACTTGGGCCATCCTCCACTGCGCCCCCGGGCCACAGCAGAGAGCTGGCCTGGAAGAGGGGCAAACGGGACAGAATCCGGCGTCCCGACTGAGACTAGAACCCGGTGTGCCGGTGCTGCAAGGTGGAGGATTAGCCTGTTGAGCCACGGCGCTGGCCTGTCAATTTATTTTTAACCTATGACTTTATATATAAAGTGGATTTCTTTTAAGCAGCATATAGTTGAAATTTTCATCAATGGACAGATCTCAACTAGATTGAAAATCAACAAATAACAGAGCTAATCGACATTATGGACCAAATGGACCTAACTGATTTCAATAGACCTTTCCACTCCACAGTTGCAGAAACTACATTCCTCTCATCTGTACATGGAGCTTTCTCTAAGATAGACCATATGCTAGGTCACAAACCAAATCTCAGCAAATTTAAAAAAAAAAATCAAAATCATACCATGCATCTTCTCTGACCACAATGGAGTGAAGTTGGAAATCACCAACTCAAGAATCTCTAGATCATATACAAACACATGGAGACTGAGCAACATATTCTTAAATGAACAGTGTGTCATAGAAGAAATCGAAAGAAAAATCAAAAAATTTCTGGAAACTAATAAAGGCCACAATACAACATAACAAAACTTATGGGATGCAGCAAAAGCAGTGTTAAGAGGAAAGTTTATAGCAATCAGTGCCTACCTGAGGAAACTGGAAAGGCATCAAATAAATGAGCTTTCAGTCCATCACAAGGACCTAAAAAGACAACAACAAACCAAAGCCAAAATTAGTAAGAAGAAATAATTAAAATTAGAGAAAAACTAAGCAAATTTTTAAAAAAATCAATGAAATGAAGTGCTAGTTTTTTTTTTAAAGTAAATAAAATTACCATTGGTACAACTAACCAAAGGAAAGAAAAGAGGAAGAAGACCCAAATCAATAAATTCAGAGATGAAAAAAGAAAATGTAACAATAGATACCACAGAAATAAAAAGAATCATCAGGAATTACTACAAAGAGCCATAGGGCAACAAATCAGGAAACCTAGAAATAATAGACAGATTCCTAGACATATATAATCTACCAAAATTGAGTTATGAGGACATAAGAAACCTAAACAGATCGATAACCAAGACAGAAATTGAATCAATAATTAAGACCTTCCCAACAAAGAAAAACCAAGGACAGAGGGCTTCACTGCTGAATTCTACCAGACATTTAAATAAGAACTATTTCCAATTCTTCTCAAGCTACTCAAAACAATTGAAAGGGAGAGAATCCTTGCAAACTCCTTCTATGAAGCCTACATCACCTTAATTCCTAAACCAGAAAAAGATATAACAGAGAAAAAGAGCTATAGACCAAGATCCTTGATGAACATGGATGCAAAAATCACCAATGAAATATTAGCTAATTGAATCCAACAGCACATTAGAAAGATCATTCACCGGGACCAAGTGGGATTTATCCCTGGTATCCAAGGACGGTTCAACATTCGAAAATCAACCAATGTGATACATTACATTAACAAACAAAAGTATGCAGAAAAAACACTTGATAAAACACAACATCCTTTCATGATGAAAACCTTAAGCAAATTGGGTTTTCCCCGATTTGGAACTTTCCTCAACACAATCAAGGCAATTTATGACAAACCCACAGCCAGGATCCTATTGATGGGGAAAAGCTGAAAGCATTCCCCCTAAGATCTGGAACCAGGCAAGGATGCCCACTCTTACCATTGCTATTTAATATAGTCCTGGAAGTTTTAGCCAGAGCCATTAGGCAAGAAAAATAAATCACGGGGATACCAATTGGAAAAGAGAAACCAAAATATCCCTATTTGCACTTGACATGATTCTACAGCTAGGGGATATGAAACACTCCACTGAGAGACTATTGGAACTCAAGAAAGAGTTTGGTAAAGTGGCAAGATTAAAAATCAAGACAGAAAATTTAAAAAGTTAAAAAAATAAAATAAATACAGAAAAAACAATAGCTTTTGCATACTCAAACAATATCATGGCTGGGAAAGAACTTTTAAGATGAGTTTCATTCACAATAACTCCAAAAAGAATCAAAGCCATTGGGATAAATTTAATCAAGGATGTCAAAGATTTACACAATGAAAAGTACAAAACACTAAAGAAAGATATAGAAGGAGACATTTAAAAATGGAAAAAATCTTCCATGTTCATGCATTGGGAGAGTCAACATCATAAGAATGTCCATACTACCAAAAGCAATTTACAGAGTAAATGTGATCCCAACAAATTACCAAAAACATTCTTCTCAGATCAAAAAAAAGGCTAAAATTCATATGGAAACACAAGAGACCTTAAATAGCTAAAGTAATCTTATACAATGAAAACAAAGCTAGTGGCACCACAATACTTAATTTCAAGACATACTTCAGGGCAGTTATAATCAAAACAGGCTGGTACTGTCACAAAAATAGACATGTATACCAATGGAATAGAATAGAAACTCCAGAAATCAGCCCACACATCTATAACCAACTTATCTTTGACAAAGAAGCTAAAAGCAATCCCTGGAGCAAGAACAGTCTTTTCAACAAATGGTGCTGGAGAAACTGGATCTCTGCACTCAGAAGTATGAAAATAGACCCGTACCTTATCCCTTACACAAGATTGCATTAAAAAATGGATCAAAGATTCTCAATACTAACTGATAGACTCAAAAAGGGAGAGAAGGATCCAACATGGGAAGCGGGATACACAGCAGACTCATAGAATGGCAGATGTCCTAAATAACACTCTGGCCTCAGAATCAGGGCATTCGGATCTGGCTGAAGCTCCCATGAGAGTATTGTAGGCATGGAAAGCCAAGACACTCTGGCAAAAAAAAAAAAAAAAAAAAAAAAAAAAAAAAAGATCTCTGTGAGTGAGATCCCAGTGGAAAGAACGGGGCCATCAAAGAAGGAGGTACCTTTCTCCGAAGGGAGGAGAGAACTTCCACTTTGACTATGACCCTAGCGGAATAAGATCAAAGTCAGCGAACTCTAAAGGCTTCCATAGCCCTGGCAACTCATGACTACAGCCTAGGGAGATTACTGACGCCATGAATAGGAGTGTCAAATTGTTAAGTCAGCAACAGGAGTCACTGTGTACTTACATCCTATGTGGGATCTGTCCTTAATGTGTTGTCTAATGTAAAGTGGTGCTATAACTAGTACTGAAACAGTATTTTTACACTTTGTGTTTCTGCGTGGGTACAAACTGATGAGATCTTTACTAATTATATACTGAATCGATCTTCTGAATATAAGGATAATTGGAAATGAAAAAAAAAAACCTGGTGTTAAAATGGAAATGGCATAGAAAATTAATTAATTTTTTTAAAAAAATATTATGTAGGATCTCTGTCTTTAATGTGCTGTACACTCTTATTTAATGCTTTAACTAGTACTCCAACAGTATTTTTTCCACTTTGTGATGCTATATGGGGGCAAACTGTTGAAATCTTTACCTAATATATACTAAACTGATCTTCTGTATATAAAGAGAATTGAAAATGGATCTTGATGTGAATGGAAGGGGAGAGGGAGCAGGAAAGGGGAAGGTTGCGGGCGGGAGGGAAATTATGGGAGGGGGAAGCCATTGTAACCCATAAGCTGTACTTTGGAAATTTATATTCATTAAATAAAAGTTTAATAAATGAAAAAAAAATGGATCAAAGAGCTAAATCTATGGCCTGCTACCATCAAATTACTAGAAAACATTGGGGAAACTCTGCAAAACATTGGCATAGGCAAACATCCCAGAAGCACAGATAATCAAAGCTAAAATGGCAAATGGAATTACATCAAGCTGAGAAGCTTCTGTGCTGTGAAAGAAACACTCAGAAAAGTGAAGAGGCAATTGATAGAATGGGAGAAATTATTTGCAAACTATGCAACTGATAAAGATATCCTGAATCTATAAAGAGTCATGAAACACAAAAACAACAGAACAAATAATCCAGTTAAAACATGAGTAAAAGACTTGAACAGGTATTTTTCAAAGGGAAATTCAAATGGCCAAAAGACACTTGAAAAAATGCTCAGGGTCACTAGCCATCAGGAAAATGCAAATCAAAAGCACAATGAGGTTTCACCCACTCCAGTTAGAATGGCTCTCACACAGAAATGAAGAAACAACAAATGCTGGAGAGGATGTTGGGAAAAAGGTACTGTTAAAAAATCCACTGTTAGTGGGAATGCAAACTGGTGCAGCCACTGTGGAAGACAGTATGGAGACACATCAGAAATCTGAATATAGACCTACCGGACCAGAATGATGATCCAGCCATCCCACTCTTGGGAATTTACCCAAACCGGAAGAAATCAGCATCTGAAAGAGCTATCTGTACCCTCACATTTATTGCAGCTCAATTCATAATAGCTAAGATATGGAATCAACCCAGATGTCCATCAGCTGTTGACTGGGTAAAGAAATTATGATATATATACACTATGGAGTATTACTAAGCTGTAAAAAAAAAAAAAAAAGAAAAGAAAAGAAATCTTGTCTTTTGCAACAAGATCTACATTCAGTGAAATAAGCCAGTCTCCAAAAGATGGGTATCATATGTTTTTTCTATTAGGTAACTAATAGAGTAGCTGAAATGTAATGTTTAGGAGTGAAATGGGCATTTTGAGATTCCATGATTGTTCATAGTCCTTTGTCTCTTCTGTTGAGGAACATTTTTTTTCCTTCATACCACTTGTTGAACTCTTTTACAGTATAGGGTTAACTGTATGATCATTATGTAAACTGAAAATAGATCTTTGTAAACCATAAAGGTGGGAATGTGAGGAAGGAGGAAGAAAGGTTGGAGCTTGGGTGGGAGGGAGGATGAGGGCGAAGTATCACTATGTTCCTAAATCTGTATATATGAAACATATGAAACTTGTATAGCCTAAATAAATTTTTTAAAAAATTAAAAAGGTGTATTAAACAACCAAACTACCAAAAAAAAAAAGGAGTTAACGAAAGAATACTGCTGCTAAGTTTATATCCAAAGGTCTCAGTAGTATGCCTGAGAGGCTCCAATGCAGTATTAGAGAATGTTTACATCTTTAAGTAATAATTATCATCATCATCAAATTGGGTTAGTCACCCTCATTATTTAGAAATCAAAAGTGATTGGAAATAATAAAATTTTATTTTTAATTTACTATCAAAAAATACTATTACCTAAAATAACTGAAAAGAAATTTTTCTGTCTGGAAATATTTGTACTAACAAATAAGGTACAATAGAATTATAATAGACCAATTTTGTACTTCCTGTTAAATTAGTAGATTTGGCATGGATCATTAGTTACTGCTAACATCAGATAAAGAAATACAATGAGACATTATATATCTACTCATGGAGAAAATCAATAATATGAATTTGCCTTGCCAAATAAATTAAATCCAAACCTGATTTGGCCTGTTAATCTGACTACCATTAAGGAGATAATGATGGCAAAAACCTACTTAGTAATACAACAAAGAGATACTATCAGCAAAAGCCATCTTGTGATAAATCTCACAGAATCAGTGATATGATTATATAATAAATAGATTGTAAAAACAAAGATAGAGTGGCAATCATTAAAGAGACTCAGTGGGCATATTCAATTTCTAAAAGTATAAAAACTATAGTATTCAGTGATGCATACTTTGTTATAAAGCCATAAAGAAGAGGAAATGAAGTGATTATCATAAATATCAAGGTAGTGATTGCTTTTAAAGTGGTAACATTTACAGGTGAGGGGAAGCGGGAAGAGGGCTGCGAATGGTTTTTGGAATTGCCAGCAAAGTTTTGTTTCTGACCTGCATTTTGGGCACAAAAACATGCACATTTCACTTAACCATACATTTCTTCCATATTTTTCTTTGTATCCTGTAATGTTTTATAATAATAAAATCAATTTAGGAAAAGTATACACACAACTGAATGTAAAGTGAGATGTGAAAGTAAATATTTATTAGAATGACAAAAAATTCTTTGTTACCACAAATTTAACTGTTGGACATAAATCTATAATCTGTATTTTATGTTTTCCTTACACTCTGGTTGCATGCAATTTGGTTTCTCTTTATGAGACAATAGTTTCACAGTACTGTTTTCTATATACAGTGGAAAGATAATTCAACATTTGCTCTAGCATGATTGATCAAAATTTGTTTTCATTCTTGGATTTTAAAATGTTTCTTTCAACTTTATAACATAGGAGCAATTTAAATGTTTGTGAAGTTGCCTGGTACGGTATATTGGGTTACATAATTGCTTGTTCAAATAATTACTATACTAACCTGACTTATTGATGGAAACGTTTAGGAGATTTGTCACTGGAACATATTTTTCTTCAGGCCATTTCACAGTGTCAAAAACAATTTTTTGTACTATTTCATGGGGAAACTGCAGACTTGTCAGGGCAGGATAAGGCACATATGCTCAGACATGAACCCAACTGTTGGGATATATTAAGCATGAATATGCACTCACAGATGCACTCGCTGTGCAAGTATGCCTGCAGGTTTGTCCCACCAGCTACAAATATTACAATACATTCCATTTTGCTCAGTTCTTACTCAAATTTTTCAAAGAAGGATGGTGCTTATAAGTGTATATCCTGCAATATAAAGCATATTTCTGTCAGTAGAGAGTTTCCTTTTAATTAGGAACTAATGAGAACTTAATTTTCTACTTACAGATTTTTTAGATCTAATATCTGGAAGAGTTTTTTACACACACTCTTCTGAATCAATATGTTGCAAGCCTTGTTTTCCATTCTTCAACCTATATTTCATGTACAGGGTCCTACAAGGCCTATTGTATCACCCTATGATCCCTATCTCTGCATTTTTATGTCTCATTGCTGGGTGAGTGCACAAGTGGCAAAAGAAATACTCCAGAAAATCGTTCATAAACAGGAGAGGTCACTACTAGCCAACTTTTTATAAAGCTCTTAATTTGGAAGTAGCTTCAAACATGTAGAAAAGTTTAAAAATAAAAGTGGTAAGGAATAACTTATCTACCTTCCTTGTCCAGATTCACCTATTGCTGATATTTTACCCCATTTGTGTTATTATTTTGTATACTTCTTCCCATTTACTCTAGTTATTTACTTATTTATTGATTATCAAGTGAGATGAGAAAATTCTCTTTATTCAATGATTTATATTTATTAATATGTTTTATTATTTTGGCCAGCAAATTATCACATAAATATACAGGAGGCCTTCAATTTGGAGGCCACTTTACTTTCTGGACTAACAACTTGTTCAAAAGGCTCACTTTGCAACTGCATCACCTCTGGTACCATCCTAACTCAAAACAGCCTTGATTCCTTTTAGCAGAGGTGGTATTAGAGATCAAGCTATGCAAGGGCTCCTCTTAAGCCTCCCAAAGGATCAGTAAAACATGGATTTCATTAGCTGTGTGGCAAATCTACCTTAGTCTGATGAAAAGTTGATTTCATCCTGATGATCTCTTATTAAATTGAGAGGAATGTGTCATTAACAACATCTCTTACAAAATAAAAAAAATAGGTTAATCAACTAAGAATCCATGCAAGTTTTACATTTTACATTTGCAAATTTGTTTAAGCTCCTCAATAAATTTTTGGTGTCCAATCATCTTTTTTTTTTTTTTTTTTTTTTTTGACAGGCAGAGTGGACATTGAGAGAGAGAGACAGAGAGGAAGGTCTTCCTTTACCGTTGGTTCACCCTCCAATGGCCACTGCGGCCGGCGCACCGCGCTGATCCGAAGCCAGGAGCCAGGTGCTTCTCCTGGTATCCCATGCGGGTGCAGGGCCCAAGCACATGGGCCATCCTCCACTGCACTCCCAGGCCATAGCAGAGAGCTGGACTGGAAGAGGGACAACCGGGACAGAATCCGGCACCCCAACCGGGACTAGAACCCTGTGTGCCGGCACCGCAGGCAGAGGATTAGCCTAGTGAGCCACGGCGCTGGCCAGTCCAATCATCTTAACTTTTCTCAATGGATCACTTTTCATCCTTGTTTCTTTTTTTATAGTGTATTCAAAATTATTGGGAGAGGGGCCTGGCATTGTGGCAAACTGGGATAAGCTACTGCTTGCAACATCAGCAAACTATATAAGAGTTTCTGTTTAAGTCCTAGCTGCTCCACTGCTAATCCATTTCACTCCTGGGAATTTACCCAAACCAAAAGAAATCATCATATGAAAGAGTTTTCTGTACCCTCATGTTCATGATGCACAGTTCACAATAGCTAGGATATGGAATCAACCCAGATGTCTCTTAGCTGTTGTCTGGATCAAGAAATTTTGGTACATATACATGATGGAGTATTATTCAGCTGAAAAGAAAGAAAGAGAGAGAGAGAGAGAGAGAGAGAAGGAGAGAGAGAGAAGGAGAGGGAGGAAGGAAGGAAGGAAGGAAGGAAGGAAGGAAGGAAGGAAGGAAGGAAAGAAGGAAGGAAGGAAGGGAGAGAGAAAGAAAAAGAAAGAAAGAGAAGAGGAAGGGAGGGAGGAAGGAAGGAAGGAAGAAACGAAGAAAGAAATAAAACCTGTCATTTGCAACAAGATGGGCACAACTAGAAACCATTATACTTAGTGAAATAAGTATTTCCCAAAAAGATAGATACCATATGTTTTCCCTGATCCAATATAACTAATAGAGTACCTGAAATGTAATGTGTTGGAGTTAAACAGATATTTTGAGATTTGATGATTGTTTACAGCCCTTACTTAGTATAGGGTTAACTGTATGATTATTAAGTAAGCTGAAAATAAAATTATTCTTTTATTTGAGAGGGAGAATGAGAGAGGGAGAGAGAGAGAGAGAGAGAGAGAGAGAGAGAGAGAGAGAAAGATCCCATCCACTGGTTCATTGCCCATAAAAGCCTGGGCTGGGCTGGAGATGGAGTTGGAGCTGGGAAATGGGAAGCAGGAACCCAAATACTTGAGCTATCACTGCTGCTCTCAGTATCTATACTGGCAGAAAGCTGGAATCAGCAGTTGGAGCCAAGATACTCCGGTGTGGGACACGGGCATCTTCATTGCTAGCCTAAATGCCCACTACTGTTCACATTTTTAAAATTAGCATATTGCTAATAGCAATGGTAAGGTTCTAAAGTTCTCTGTGTTTATAATTCAAATATTTTACATATAAAATAAATCTACTTAGTGGTTTGGATACTATGGAATTAATGCATTGATAAGTTAGAAACTGAATATATTTTACGGTATTTTCAGTTTTAATGAACATGGTAAAATTTGTTCAATATTGTTAATTTTTTCTAACTTAATAGTAATGTGTAAACCGAGATGAGAATTAGGAAATTCAACTTATGCAGACCTATATATGGAATGGTTTGTTTTGATGATGGTGATGATTATTTGTTTATTCATTTGAAAATCAGAGTTGGGGCTGGCGCTGTAGCTCACTTGGTTAATCCTCCGCCTGCAGCGCCAGCACCCCATATGGGTGCCACGTTCTAGTCCCAGTTGCTCCTCTTCCAATCCAGCTCTCTTCTATGGCCTGGGAAGGCAGTGGAGAATGGCCCAAGTGCTTGGGCCCCTGCACCCACGTAGGAGACCAGGAAGAAGCACCTGGCTCTTGGCTTTGGATCGGCGTAGCTCTGGCCGTAGTGGCCATTTGTGGGGTGAACCAATGGAAGGAAGACCTTTCTGTCTCTCTCTCTCACTGTCTAACTATCTGTCCAAAAAAAAAAAAAAAAAGAGTGACAGAGAGGCAGAGACAAGGAAAAGATATTTTCCATCCACTGGTTCACTCTCCAAATGCCCACAACAGCCAGGGTTAGGCCAGCCAAAGCCACTTGGGCGACAGGAACACCTCCCAGGTGCATTAACAGATGTTCATCTTGGGTGGATTGGGAGCATGGAGTAGTCAGGACTGTAATAAGGCACACCACTCCAATATAGGATGTGTGGGTCCCAAGAGGTGGCTTATCAACTATACCAAAATACTCGTGCCATTTCTTTTTTAATCTTCTTCTGTGAATACTTAATGACACACCACAATTACCAGTGTTAGATAGGAAGTCTATTTCATTAGGAGGCCAAAATATTGTCACCAGTTTGACCATCAGTCTGCATGCATAAAGGAAAGAAAAAAAGAAATGCATGAATTACATGGACTTATACATTCGGAGCTCTTAGGTAAAATCAGATGTTTAAGTAATTATATTCAAGTTAATTATTCAGTAAAACTAATACTCCAGCTTTTGAATACAACATAAAGCTTACATTAACTATTTTTCTAAGCATTTTTAATCCATCAAAATAGCATCTGAATAAATTATCAAGAAAATCAACATTGAAGTGCTTTGGAATTTATACAAAAGTTGAGCCTCTGTGAACCTAGGTGAGCCAATTTCCCCCAAGTTGTCTCAGGGTTGCTAATATAAAATGAAGTCATGATCATTATCAGTGCTATCTAACATGCACCCAGACTGGGGCCAGTTATTAAAAATTTTGCTACTGATATGAGATGAAATGAGTGCAGATATTAAGAGCAAATGTCTAAAACCATTTCAGTGCATTGCGACAGAGAAATTCTGTGTCTTCTAGATCTAATAAACCATGGGGCCTAATGTCGAATATTTTTTCAGCAATGACTTTTTACTTAATTTTTCCAAAAATACTGATATTTCAACTAGTAGGGGAAAAATACAACCAAAAGTCTGATCCTTTCTACAAAAACACAGGAATAAATGATCCTGAGAGCCTTTTTTTTTGTTCTACTATAGTGTATCACTTTACAATTCTGTGAAGGTTCAGAAATGTGCAGTTGTCTAACTCTCACTACCCTCTAAACTTGGCAATTTATAATAGCACAGGAAAACATAGCTTGAGCCAAAATTATTTCCATTTGCCAATCAATTTTGATTATGAAAGACTGCCTGAGCTAGTCATGTAGTAACTAATCTGGACCTGTCCAGACTAAATCAGAAATGGAATTACAAGGCTGGTGCTGGTGTGAAGCAATGAATAGAACATGCGCTGTTTCCTGTTGTTCCAGGAAAAAAATTTTCCTTAGCTCTAGTTCAGGAAGAAATGCAAAATTTATGAAGAAATATACTCATTAGTGTTGCATGTAGAGATAATGAAAAGATGCCCTGTATTAAGTATAATAGACCGAGATACTCACACACTTTAACATTTGAAAAGTAGTCAGGAGATATTTATACACTTACACCACTTGTTCTTTAATCTTACAAGTAGAAATAGTGCATAGACTTCTAGTTGGCCCAGGTCTTACTTTAAAGGGAAATGACCAGACTGAAATTTGGAAGAAAAAGCTCCATTTCTGCTAATGATACTTCATCACTTAACCCTCCAGAATACAGGGTAGACATATGTTGAATGAGAGATTTAAACTGATAAATTGAAAAATGCCTCCTGTCCCAATATTCTGAATTCCAAAATGATCTTTTCTCTGGCTCTGAAGGAACAACATGTTTTTCTTGTTTTTATTAAACATAAGCTAATGATTGACCTGAGCTTTTAGAAAATGAGCAGTTGTTTAAAACAACATCCAAACAATAGTTTTATTCTTCTGTTTTAAAAGGTTCCTAAATTTTGAAGGTCAAGATTAAAATGCCTAACTCAGCCAGTGTTCATAAATACCAATGATAATGCCACTCAGTGCTGCTCACAACACACATACTCTTTGTCATAGTAGGAATGGGTTTGGGCTGATCTACTTTTATTTTCTCACTTCTTTTCATTTTGTTATCAACAGTTTGTAGTAACTCAGACTTAGGGTAAAATGGAGTAAAATCAATTTATCCCCAACTCAGATCTCTTAGCTAAAGTACTTAATATTATTGGACCAAAGCTCTGAACTTAGGCATGGAAGGTATTGCTGTACACTTCTTTTTTTCCTCTCATGATTATTCTTACTATTTTCTCTGCATTTGAAATATCCTAACAAAGACTTATGTCACATTCCAGAGGAGCTGAAATTAAGCAGACAATGATGACAATACTTATAAGTGCTTCATATAAAACTTACATTTAAAATTATTTTAATTGTATATTCATATTAGAAAAACGTTGTTGTCTTTTAATACATTTCTACTTAGTCAATGTCTGTGGATTTTCTGTATCAGGATTCAATGGTAAAATTTTAGAAAATAGAGATTTTTTTTTCTCTGTGAAACATGCTTCTTCTATTTTCAGTATTCCTAATTTTAATAGTAAGAACTGGGTTCTAGAAATCTATTTCTAAGTGCTACACAGGTGCAAGCATTGTGGCACAATGGGTTAAGCTACTTCTCAGGATGAATGCATCCCACATCGGAATGTCTGAGTTTAAGTTCCATCTGCACTTCTAACCCAGTTTCCTGCTTTTACACAACCTGGGAAGGCAGCAGACAATAACTGAACTACCTGGGTCCCTGCTATGCACATAGGAGACCAGATGGAATTCCAGGCTTTGGCCTGGCCCAGTCTTGGCTGTTGCAGACGTTTGTGGAGTGAACCAGCAGATAAAAGACATTCATTTCTCTCTCTCTCTCTCTCTCTCTCTCTCTCTCTCTCTCTCTCTCTTCCTCTCTCTCTCTCTCTCTCTCTACCTGTAAAAGGCATAAACATTTTTTTTTCAAAAGTTGCACAAATTAGCCTAAGATCAGTAGTTTTGTGGGACATCTAATCCTATATGACAAACCCACCAGCAGATGCTCGGTGTGGTTAAGTCTTGACCTTCTGTTTAAAGACTTTCACTGATGGAGAAGGGTTCATTTGGCACTGGGAGGGTTTGAGAGTTGATATCCAATAAATGTGTGATAAATTACGAGATATACTTAAGAAGAAAGAAAGGGAAGAATAAAGGTAAGGAAGGTAGGACAGAAGAGGAAAAGAAAGAAGGAAGGAAGGAAGGAAAATGGAATGGAACATAACTACCTCAAAACATCCAAGACTGTACCAATACTGGACTGCTCACTATGTATGTGTTCAGGATTTCTTTGTCTTCTCCATAGTTCTCACACATTCTTCCTACACTACACAACAATCAATTTTAAAAATAATGTGAGAGGCAGTAGTTTGGCACAGTGGTTAAGACACTGCTTAGGACAGCCTGCATCACATATCTAGTGCCTTGGTTTGAGTTTCGCTCCAACTCTGATCCAGTGTCCTGCTAACACGTACCTAAGAGTCAACAGATGATGGCACAGCAAACCATGCTGAAGGTGCATATTGGGTTCCTGGCTCCTGACTTCAGCCTGACCCAACCATGGAGGTTAATGGTTATTTGGGGAGTAAACACAGCATATCAAAACATATAAGATACAGTAAAGTAAACATTGTTTAAAGAGGGGAATTTATAATGATAAATGCTTACATTCAGGAAAAACAAAATAAAACAATACTTTTTACCTAAAGACTGGATTGGCTCCAAGACCATGATCAGTAGGTCTTGTGGACAAGAGTCCACAACAGAGTCTACAGATGGTAAATAACTGGACTGTCACCAGGGGTTCAGACAGGTACAGTTCCCTTGGGGGGTCCCTGCGTGAGCTTCCACTAGGTCACTGAGTAGATTCTTGTGCAGGTAGGCCAGGCCTGAAACCATGGATGGCAGGGGTGGCTGGAACTGAGTCTCAGCACTCTATTAGCATCCCTAACTGAGACAGATCTGCATGCCCACCTTTGAGGCCACAGATAGGCATGGCATCTGGTGAGTCGGGACTCCTCTCAAACTACTGTGTGGTGATGGTGGGGGAGGGGGTAATGCTGAGTTACTAGGTCTCTTTTGGGTCCATTGCCAAGACTAATGTTGACAGGCAGGTCACCTGAGGCATAATTCCTCCCAGGCCTCTTTGCAGAAAATTCTGGTAGCAGGTCCAAGGCCTAATATAGTTGTAGCTGAGTCTCCAGAGGGATTATAGTACCATAACCTGTGCCATAATCAGTAAACCTGTCACCTGGATGTGGACCTGCTTTCTTTAAACAATGCTTTCCAATCTAGGGCTTTGCATCCTTCTACTTGGATTCCAAAGCTTACAAAAAGCTGCCAAATTGTTATTGCTATGAGGAATACTTATGGGGGACTTCTCTTTTGTAGTCTGGTCTTGCTGGCATCACTAAGAGAATGTTTTTAATTAAGTTCTTTAATCCAATGTTTCCAATTCAATCAGAGTTGTTAATTAACCCAGTGTTCTTTGTTTCAACTCCACCCTCTGAGATTCCTTTCAGCAAGGATGCATCAACTCATAGGGTCTATGCAACAGTCTGTGCTAGCAGCTGGGTAGTTCCCTTAGCCTATTGCTTGCCCATAGAAATTTGAGGACCCAAAGGGATTAGTTTTCCTTTTGCATGTTTTCAATCTCTTTTAACTAAACCTGATGTGTTTTTCTCATTATAACTTCTTTAAACTCTGTATTTCTGGCAAACCTGATCAAATATCATGGCCTACCCAAAAATCTACATCTATAATTTTATTGAGAAACATCTCTATTCCAGTTTGAATGTAGGATAATGTCCTTTATAAGCTTAAGATTTTTTTCTAACTAAGAAAGTATTGAGAATCAAAAGAAGAAAACAGAAATAGTCAACTCTGATAGTGCTGATTCTAAGTTAAAAAAACATTTAGACTGATAACTATTTTTTGGATTTGTTTCTTCAAGCTTGTTTGTGACCTTGATAAGTGGTTTCTGTGTAACAGTGGGATGTGTTTCTGATTACAGTGTGTTTAGAACTGAATAACAGGTAAGAGGTAGCATGTACAGACTGCTTGCTGAAGGACATAAAATATGAAGCCTACAAGGTGTTTTTTAAAGATAAAATATATTTTACCAGGTTTACGTTGATAGGAATGATTCTTGTTGGAAGTGTCAAATTTATGAGGTAGCAGTAAAGTCCTTGAGAAGAAATAGATTTCAGTACACAAATGAAAACTCTGACCTTAAACAGGAATGGAACTAGCTCATCACTTTAATGGAAAAAGCAACACAGAATATAAATTCTGATGGAGCTCAGCTATACTCTGTTGGAGGGCAGATGATAAAGCTCTATTCTAATCAGTTATATTTTTCAGGTGAATATAAAAATGAAAGTCATATGCTTTCAGTAGGAAGTGTTTCAGATAGGAGAAATGAGAGGAGGAGGTGGCATTGACTCCTAGGACTTATTCACATTTTTTAGTAACCCTGAGGTTACATCTGAGGTCTTTGTAGCAAATTATAAATGAGCTGTAAACTTTTTTTAAAAAAGATTTATTGTTATTTACTTGAAAGACAGTGTTACAGAGAGAGGTAGAGACAGAGAGAGGTCTTCCATCTGCTGGTTCACTCCCCAAATGGCTGTAATGGCCAGAGTTGAGCTGATTCAAAGTCAGGAGCCAGGAGCTTCCTCTGGGTCTTTTATGTGGGTGCAGCGGCCCAAGGACTTGGGCCACAGCAGAGAGCTGGATCGGAAGAGGAGCAGCCAGGACTAGAACTGGTGCCCATATGGGATGCCAGCGCTTCAGGCCAGGGCTTTAAACCAATGCGCCACAGTGCTGGCCCCTAAATATTTTTTTTTAAGATTCATATATTTATTTGGATGGCAGAGTTCCAGAAAGGGAGAGACAGAGGCAGAAAAAGAGCAGTCTTACATCCTGTGGTTTATTCCCCAAAGGGTTCAGTGATCAGGGCTGGGCCAGATCAAAGCCAAGAACTTCATCTAGGTCTCCCACATGGGTGCAGGGGCCCAAGCACTTGACTGTCTTCTGTTGCTTTCCCAGGAACATTAGCAGGGAGCTGGATCAGAAAATGAGCAGCCAGGATATGAACTAGCACCCATATGGGTTGCTGGCACTGCAGGCAGAGGCTTAGCCTACAGCACTGGCCCTGTAATTTGTAAATCTAAAGTAAGCCCATGTTCTTCTCTAGCTATGTTTGGTTACAAAGGAATGAACACAGAGGAATCAAGATTGGCTTTTCCTTAACAAACTCAGTAGAAAGAGAAAGGTATAAAGCTTGTGATGCATGAGAGCAGTTAATAATGCTACTGCCAGTTGAAGAGAAGATTTGTAAATGAGAAAGTTAGACTAGCGCCCCACCTCCTGTTCTATGCTATTCCCACATAATGTACTCTATTAAATATAACAATAATCTTTATCTCACAAATAAAACTGAAAAAATAACTCATAAAATTTCAGCTCTGAAGTTTAAGGTGGCTACTCGGATGCAGCAGTGTTTTTTCCTTGGTTGATTGTACTGAACAATACAGTAATTTGAGCTAGTGTACTACATACCTCCTTTACTCCAAGTTCTCTTACATGAATCCTCTCCCTCAAGTGACCGTCACAACAATTGTTATAATTAGATATTTTCTTTGATTTTAATTATAAATGATTTGAAGATGTTGGAAAGCAAATATTTTACATAAATTTCCACAATTAATAAAAAAAGACTTTGTGACAGCTTTTTCCACCTCCTTCTTCCACCACCTTTTTCTGCCTTCCATCTCCTAAGTACAGAACTGAAAGCCCTTGGAAGAATTAAGATATTGGCTTTGAAATAAGTTTTTTCAAGTTAATTTATTTTTATTTACTAGAGAGAGAGAGAGAGAGAGAGAGAGAGAGAGAGAGAGAAGGAAAAGAGAAAGAGAAAAAGAGAGAAAGAGAAAGAGAAAAAGAGAAAGAGAAAGAGAAAAAGAGAAAGAGAAAGAGAAAAAGAGAAAGAGAGAAAGAGAAAGAGAGAGAGAGAAAGAGAGAAAGAGAAAAAGAGAAAGAGAAAGAGAAAAAGAGAGAGAAAGAGAAAGAAAGAGAGAGAGAGAAAGAGAGAAAGAGAAAGAGAAAAAGAGAAAGAGAAAGAGAAAAAGAGAAAGAGAGAAAGAGAAAGAGAGAGAGAGAAAGAGAGAGAGAGAAAGAGAGAATCCATCCACTGGTTCACTCTCCCAGTGCCCAAAACCAGCTGGAACTCGTCCAGGCCAAAGACAGGAGCCCAGAACTCCATCCAAGTCTCCCTAGGGTTGGCAGTCACTCAAGTATTTGGTCTAACATCTGCTGCCTCCTAGGTGCATTAGCAGAGAGCTGTTCAGAAACAGAGGTGAATTTGATCCTGGGCAATAGGATATGGTATGTGGACATCTCAAGTGGCGGCTTAACCCACTGTGCCACAATGCCTGCATCTGAAAGGACCTCCAGATTACAGGTCATGGGTCTCTCTCTCTCACTGTCTAATTCTGCCTGTCAAAAAAAAAAAAAAAAAAACCACAGGCCTTGGGGCCGGCGCTGTGGTGTAGTGGGTAAAACCACTGCCCGCAGTGCCAGCATTCCATATGGGCACCGGTTCAAGTCCCAGCTGCTCTGCTTCCAATCCAGCTCTCTGCTATGGCCTGGGAAAGCTGTGGAAGATGGCCCAAATCCTTGGGGCCCCTGCATCCATGTGGGAGACCCGGAAGAAGCTCCTGGCTCCTGGCTTTGGATCGATGCAGCTCCAACCATTGCAGCCAATTGGGGAATGAACCAGTGGATGGAAGCCCTCTCTCTACCTCTCTTTCTCTCCCCGTGTAACTCTGACTTTCAAATAAATAAATAAATCTTTAAAAAAGAAAAAAAAAATACAAGCCTTACTTTAAATTCACTAACAGAAATCTAATGCGGAAAATGGGTAAGACCTTCAAACCATCATAAGAGAGAAGAAGACTCTTTGATGAGACCAGATGATTGAAAAAGAAATAAGAAACATAAAAATAGCCCAAGGAGACAGCCACACCTGTAACTTGTTCTTGAAGGAGTTCTCTGGGAAGATTCTGCCCTAAGCAATGCAAAAAGTTCAGAGAATCCACCCACACACTACTGGAAGAGTCACTCAGAGGAAAGCTCTCAAATTCTTTGGCGTCAATTAGGCTACATCCATCTACATCAGATTGGGCCTGAACTACTGAGTTCGGTGTGCAGTCCTCTAAAGATCTGTCGCCACAACTGAATCAGCACCCCTCTCAAAAAGTAGAAGGTATAGAACACTTTTCAGACACCTCCAGAATAACAGCCCCTTTGTTTGAGTTGCTGAAAGGGATGTCAAAGAACACTGAATCAGCAAGTTGAATGAAACTACTGGGTAATGTGATTATCAGATTCTGTGCTGCAACGCCAAGATTCAATTAGTTGAGAGAAAAAAAAAAATGTACTTTCAGATGAGGGCCCTAGAATTCAGGGAAGTGGAGCAGTTTTCTAAAGAACTCATGGGATGAATGGGTGTAAATAAGGCGAACTCAAAGGCCTCTGACATCCAGAGCAGTGTTCTCTGTATAGTTTGGGGAAGAGTGGGGTGGGTGAGAAGGCAACCAAAATATTCTATCTCGGTGCAGAATGTTACTACAAGAAGTACCAATGTCTCTCAGACAAGTGCTTTCAAGGTCCTTGGTGGTTTATTGCAAATCCCTAATTTTCCTGTGGAGGAGTCAGTCTGTGTTACTTTTCCAGCCATGGGACCCACCCTTTGGCAGGTTCACTGTAGTCTTAAGGGTGCAGTTACAAAGGGCTCCTGTTTACAGTACAACCATCTGAGAAATCTGGGTTTGCGTCACAAATAAAACCCTCTTTGCCTAGAGAGTTGATTATATATTTACCTATTCATTTTAATGAGTAAGAGATGGTCAACAGAAAGCTTTCTCTATTGGGTTAAAAGCAATTTTGTGCTCACTTTCCTGGTTGTTTTGAGGTCGTTACCAGCCATCAACTGGTAAATCCTTCCAGTTCTGACCTTCAGTTCACTTGTAAGATGTGGAAGCTATATTTGGAGTAGGCAACAAGTTACTCCACTAAATACTGCCCAGTATCTAGTAATGCATCACGGACATCTAACTGAATTTTTTGTTCCTCCTTCCAGACTCACATTAGGTCAATCTATCCTTCATATCATTAGCAATATATATATATTTACTAAAATACATCCCTGAACTCCAAGCCCTGAAAGTGACCTGGATTAGGCCTTTTACTAATTATCTCCAAGTTCTAGGTCTATAGTCCTGCCATTTATCTCTATAAACCATATGACCCAATCACACTTAATAACTGTTATTAAGGTTGTCTAATTATTTTATATCTCCACACCTTTACACATGCTATTGCCCTTTGCTTAACCGCATTTGCCTGCTGTAAAAACTAATCTTGCCAAGTGACCAATCTAAATAAAGATTTTTCTGTTCTCCTTGTAGTTTTTCTTGATTTTCCTTTCCTTAACAAAAAACATTACCTGCTTCGCAAGCACTTCTGTGTTTATACTTACCTTTGTAAGTGTGTGTGTGCACGTGTATGTGTGTGTCTGTGTGTGTTTTCCTTATATATCATGAGCTTTTGGGGGCATGAACTAAATATTGTGGGCTTTGGTATCTTTAATTGTACTATACAGTATTCGACAATTTGAATTAATGCAGTGTTTAGCAAATATTGTAGAGAGTAGCATGTGATTGAGGTTTTATTTTTATTTTTATATTTGTTTTTGAATAAAAACCAAAAAACAATATAAACACCAATGAGACTACCAAAGTGAATTTACAAATGATATTGTATTAAACAAGAATCAGTTTTTTAAAGATTTATTTATTTATTTATTTATTTTTTTGAAAGGCAATGTTACAGAGAGGCAGAGGGAGGGAGAGAGAGAGAGAGAGAAAGAGAGAGAGTGTGTGTGTGTGTGTGTGTTTCATCCTCTGGTTCACTCTATAAATGACTGCAATGGCTGGAGCTGGGCCAATCCAAAGACAGGAGTCTGGAGCTTCTTCCAGTTCTCTTACGTGCGTGCAGGGGTCCAAAGGCTTAGACCATCTTCTGCTGCTTTCCCAGGCACATTAACAGAGAGCTGGATGGAAAGTGGAGCAGCTGGGACTACTCAAACCAGCATCCATATGGGATGCTGGCACTGCAGGTGACGGCTTTACCTGCTATGCTACAGCATCAGCCCCAAGAATCAGATTTTTAAATACACAGTAGCATGCATAGTTCTGTGCTATCATCTTATAACCCAATTCTCTCTCCAGAGATGATTGTAGTCATGGGTTTGATGAGACATCACATAGTTTTATACCTTTTCTAAATATATGTATACATTGGAGGGCGCCGTGGCTCAACAGGCTAATCCTCTGCCTAGCGGTGCCGGCACACCTGGCTCTAGTCCCGGTCGGGGTGCCAGATTCTGTCCTGGTTGCCCCTCTTCCAGGCCAGCTCTCTGCTATGGCCCAGGAGTGCAGTGGAGGATGGCCCAAGTGCTTGGGCCCTGCACCCGCATGGGAGACCAGGAGAAGCACCTGGCTCCTGGCTTCGGATCAGCATGGTGCGCCAGCTGCAGCGCGCTGGCCACGGCGGCCATTGGAGGATGAACCAACGGCAAAGGAAGACCTTTCTCTCTGTCTCTCTCTCTCACTGTCCACTCTGCCTGTCAAAAATAAAATAAATAAATAAATATGTATACATCAATAAATGAATTGTATTGCTATTCTACATATTTTTAAAGTATATGAATGTTACCATACTGTACATATCTTTTGCAAATAAATCCAACTTATAATTCTTTTTAAAATTTTTATTTATTTGAGAGACACAGAGAGAGAGAGAGAGAGAAAACACTCCCATCTGCTGTTTCACTCCCTAAATGCCAGCAATGTCCCTGAGTTGTGCCTAAAACCCAAAGCCAAGAGTTTAGTCTAGGTCTCTCTCATGGGTGGTAGGTCTCAATCACTCAATCCATCACCACTGCTCCCTAGGGTCTGTATCAGCTGGGTGCTGCCTTCAAGAGTGGAGTGAAGTCGGAAACCAGGCACTCTGATTTAGGATGCCAAACACCTGCCTCTAAGCTACTTTTTAGATTTGATGTATAGTTTTGTTCAGTATAAATAAACCATATCTCATCACATTTCATCAGAGATTGTTTCATTTTTTAACTTTTATTTAATAAATATAAATTTCCAAAGTACAACTTTTGGATTATAGCAGCTTTTCCCCCCATATCCTCCCTCCCACCCGTAACCATGCCACCTCTCACTCCCTCTCCCATCCCATTCTTCAGCAAGATTCATTTTCAATTATCTTTATATACAGAAAATAAATTTAGTATGTACTAAGTAAAGATTTCAACAGTTTGCAACCACACAGAAACACAAAGTATAAAGTACTGTTTGAGTACTAGTTATACCGTTAATTCACATAGTACATCACATTAAGGACAGAGATCCTACATGGGGAGTGAGTGCACAGTGACTCCTGTTGTTGATTTAACAATATGATGTCAGTAATCACCCGAGGCTCTTGTCATGAGTTGCCAAGGCTATGGAAGCCTCTTGTGTTCACCAACTCCGATCTTATTTAGACAAGGTCATAGTCAAAGTGGAAGTTCTCTCCTCCCTTCAAAGAAAGTACCTCCTTCTTTGATGGCCTGTTCTTTCCGCTGGGATCTCATTCACATAGATCTTTCATTTAGGTCTTTTTTTTTTTTTTTTTTTTTTTTTTTTTTTTTTTTTTGCCACAGTGTCTTGGTTTTCCATGCCTAAAATACTCTTTTTAGCCAGATTCGAATGCCTTAATGGCTGATTCTGAGGCGAGAGTGCTGTTTAGGACATCTGCCATTCTGAGTCTGCTATATATCCTGCTTCCCATGTTGGATCATTCTCTCCTTTTTAATTCTATCAGTTAGTATTAGCAGACACTAGTCTTGTTTATGTGACCCCTTTGATACTTAATCCTATCATTATGATCAATTATGAACTAAAACTGATTACTTTGACTAGTGCGATGGCATTGGTACATGCCACCTTGATGGGATCGAATTGGAATCCCCTGGAACGTTTCTAATTCTACCATTAGGGTAAGTCTGAGTAAGCATGGGCCGAACTGTACACAGAAATTGTTTCTAATTGTGTGCTTTACAATAAACATTTCAATGAGATGAACATACTTATAAATGTTTTCTTGTATATAGATGTAAGAATTTTATATCTAAAAGTTTATTGTCGTATCATTTTCTGGGATATAGTAAATGGGACCAAGTTACTCTTCAAGGATATTTTAGAAATTGACAGTATATGAAATAGTTGTGCCTTTATAATCTTGCCACATGAGGACTAAAAAACTAAAACTAACACTACTTTTTACCTACTAATACTTACTGGTATTTATATATGTCAGTCTTAGAACTTTTAGTCCTTCTAATTTTCCTTATCCTTAAGTAGTAACTCCATGGATTTGATGCTATTAGCTTCTGTGCTAAGCAAAGTGGCTCTCTGAAGTATATCTTGTTTGTCTTCAATAATATTTTAGTTTTGTTGTTCATTTACACTGGGAATATATGTAAGGATTGTCTCTTTACATTTTCTTAACTTATCCTATGCTGATTCTGATTGGTCAATGTATATGATTTTTCCAGCTATGCCTTTTTGATTTTTTTAATTTTAGCTTCCACATATCAGGGAGAACATGTTGTATTTGCCTTTCTCTATCTAGCTTATTTTTTAAAATATTTATTGTTATCTGCAAGGTAGAGTTACTGAGAGGCAGAGACAGAAAGGTGGGGGGATCTTCTGTCCACTGGTTAACTCCCCAAATGGCCACAATGGCCAGAGCTAGGCCAATCCAAAGCCAGAAGCCAGGAGCTTCTTCTAGTCTCCTATGAAAGTACAGAGGCCCAAGGACTTGGGCCATTCTCTACTGCTTTCCCAGGCCATAGCAGAGAGCTGAATCAGAAGTGGAGCAGCCAGGACTTGAACCAGCACCCATATGGGATGCCAGCACTGTAGGTGGCAACTTTACCAGCTAGGCCACACCACCAGCCTCTATCTAACTTATTTCACTCAACATAACCTTTTACATTTCCATCCATTTTGAGGCAAATAGCAGGATCTCATTCTTCTTATAGATGACTAATAGTCCAGTACGTGTGTATATGTGTGTGACATTTTCTTTATCTGTTCATCTGATGATTGCCACTTTGGTTGATTCCATATTTTCACTCTTATCAATAGTGCTGCTATAAACATGATAAACAGCTATCTCTTTGGTACACTGAATTCACATCTTTTGGGCATATAGCAAGTTGTCGGATTGCTGGGTAATATGGCCATTCCATTTCTAATTTTTATAAGAAATAGTCATACTGTTAGCAGCTCCACAAATTGTATTCCCACCATATAAGAGGGTAACAGTTCCCCTTTCAGCCCATCCTCACGAACATTTGTTATTTTTGTCTCAGTTTTTATTTCAGTATCATGGTGTTTTAATTACTATTGCTTTGTAGTATGCTTTGAGATCAGGCATTGTGATGCTTCCAGCTTGAGATTTTTTTTCACTAAGGATCACTTTGGTTATTCTGTCTTTTGTGATCCCATATGAATTTGGGGATTTTTCCTGCTCCTGTAAAATATCCTATTGGTATTTTGGTAGGAATTACACTAAATCCTCAGATTGCTTTAGGCAGTATAGACATTTTAGTGATTTTAATACTTCCAATCCATGAGCAAGGATTCTTTCAGCAATGATTTATAATTTTCACTGTAGAGATTTTTCACTTCTTTAAATAAATTTATTTCTACATATTTTATTCATTTTTAACTACTGTGAATGGGGCTTATTTTGTGATATCTCTTTCAAATAGATCAATGTTTGTGTATAAAAAGTGCTACTTTTTTGTTTCCTGATTTTGTTTACTGCAACTTTATTCAATTGATTTTTCAGTTCTAACAGCTTTTTGGTGGAGTATTTAGGATTTTCCATATATGACATCATGTCACCTGCAAACATATATATTCTGACCTCCTCCTTTCCAGTTTTGATTCACTTTCTCTCTTCATTTCTTCCTTTTTTCTTTCCTTCCTTTTCTTTCCTTCTTTCTCTTTCTTTCTTCCTCCACCCTAATTGTTCTTGCCATACTTCCAGCACTGTATTGAATAAAAGGAGTGACAGTGGACATCTTTGTCTTGTTCCATTATTTGAGGGTACATGCTTTCAGCTTTTCCCTATTCAGTGTGGCTGGCTGTTGATTTGTCCTATCTGACCTTTACAGTTATGAGATATGTTTGCTCTATAACTAAACTGTTGAGGGGTTTTGGCCTTCAGAGTCTCTGTGCTGTTTACACATCTTGTTGTTTTCTCACTGAAGCTTTTCCCTCAGTCCCCCAGTTCCTAATTTTTATATATGGAACCCTTTCCCTGGCAACATGGCAACCCCTGGCCAGGAGCCAGAGCAGGAATGGGGGCAGCAGCTGCAGCCAGCAGGTGGCCATGTGCTTTGTTTCTCTCTCTCTCTCTCTCTCTCTCTCTCTCTGATGATTTTCAGAGTCTCCGTGTTGTTTATAGTCCAAGTCACTTCTTCACTGCAGCGTTTCCTCAAACAATCTTCTGGAAATGCAGTTCTTCCCTCACTCTGAAACTTCTGGCTGAGGTGGGTACAGATATTTCTTATTCAGCCATCTTGATGAGCTCTTCAAAATGATTCTTTGTTTAAAAAGATGTATTTGCTTGAAAGGCATAGTGACAAAGAGAGAGGGAGACAAGCAAACACAAAGAAAGGGGGAAGAAGAGAATGTTCCCTCAGTCAGTTCATTCCTCATGTGCCCCCAAAGAGCTACAGCTGGGCCAAGCCAAATCCATGATTCTGGAACTCCATCTGGGTCTTCAATGTGAGTCACAGCGACCCAAATACTTGGGCTATCAACTGACAACTTCCCGTATGCATTAGCAGGATGCTAGATCAGAAGTGGACCAGCCAGTACTTGATCTGTTACTCTGATATCGGATGTAGGATTCCCAAGGAGGAGGGAGGGCTTAACTCATGGCTGCTTAACTGGATACCTTACAGTGCCCACCCCAGTTATGCCTTGTACAAGCAGCTTAGGATCAAAGCACCATCAACAACTATGCTAGACTGGATGTTTCACTTTACTAATATGTGGGCAGATTCCTCCTGATGTCACTCCCAGGACTTCATCTCTAATTCCTACCCAGCTTGCCATCCAAAGAATACTATGTTTCCCCAGGGATACTATGAAATATTAGTCTAAATTCCTGCCTACTCCCGTTCTAGTCCTAACAGGCCTCTAGTCATCCTCCTACTTCACTATTCCCCGGAGTTTCCCTCAGCCTTCCCTCACCGTAATCTGGCATGCTACACTGATTAGCTGATACATCATCTTCTTAATGGCTGTTCCCTGGAGCCGCTGGGCCATGGCCCAGGAACAGCAAAATTCCCAGGCTGCCTCCACCCACTCCTGGTCATCAGCAGCAGCTGGGACACCTAGTGCATGTAAGCTCTAGACAGACTGATGTGCTGACAGTTAAAACCACTATGACTTCGAAGGGCGTTGGCCTTTAACACCTGGATAAAAATGTGGGTGCGGTGCACATACCATGATTCATCCAAGAACAGGCACTCCCAAGGGAGGATGAATGTCTCTAAGTGACAAGTTCACAGTCCAGTGCCTATAAGGAACAATCTTGCATCTCTCATCTGACTTCCTCCTCACTAGCACCACTATAGATAGGCAAGACACCATCTAAAACACATCTTGTTGTGTAAATTAGCCTTTACTTAAGGAACTGTAGCCCTGGAAGATAAAGTGCCAAATGGCTGTATTGTTTTAAGAGCTAGTCCCCAGTTCATGTATCTAAACAAAAGATTGTTCAATTAGCTCTCCTTAGCCCTTCCTTATATCAGTGGCTCACTTCAGTAGGCTCCTCACAAGAAACTTTGCTCTTTAAGATTCTTGGACACTCTCACTTCACCGTTTCCGATAACCTTTTTTTTTTTTTTTTTTTTTTGACAGGCAGAGTGGATAGTGAGAGAGAGAGAGACAGAGAGAAAGGTCTTCCTTTTTGCCATTGTTCACCCTCCAATGGCCGCCACGGCCAGCGCATCTTGCTGATCCAAAGCCAGGAGCCAGGTGCTTCTCCTGGTCTCCCATGCGGGTGCAGGGCCCAAGGACTTGGGCCATCCTCCACTGCCTTCCTGGGCCATAGCAAAGAGCTGGCCTGGAAGAGGGGCAACCGGGATAGAATCCGGTGTGCCTGCGCTGCAAGGCGGAGGATTAGCCTGTTAAGCCACGGCGCTGGCCCGTTTCTGATAACCTTGAATTACTATGTTGCAATCATGTCCAAGCCAAAGTTGTTCCAGACTGAAAGATTTACCTTTAAGCAGACTTCCAAACCCTAAAATCCATTTCCAAAATCAATCCCTTCCCCTTTTTTAAAAGATATATTTACTTATTTGAGAGGCAAAATTAAAGCGTGGGGGTGGGCTAGAAGAGAGAGATCTTCCATCTGCTGGGTCACTCCCCAAATGGCCACAAAGGCCAGCGCTGGGTTGATCTGAAGCCAGGAGCAAGGAGCTTCTTCCAGGTCTCCTACAAGGTGCAGGGGCCCAAGTAGTGGGCCATCTTCCACTGCTTTCCCATGCACATTAGCAGGGGACTGGATTTGAAGTGGAGCAGCTGGGACTCAAACCAGGGCCCAGAATGCCGGTGCTGCAAGTGGTGGCTTTACCTGCTATGTCCTAGGGTCAACTCCTATCCTCTCTTTTAAGATGCGACTAAGATTGTCAAAATTCTGGTCTCCCTTGCAGTGAACAACAGACTCTGTTGGTCTTTATCAAAATATAATTTTGGTGGCCAATAACTGCCTTGATGGTAT
This sequence comes from Lepus europaeus, assembly GCF_033115175.1. Lineage (NCBI taxonomy): Eukaryota > Metazoa > Chordata > Mammalia > Lagomorpha > Leporidae > Lepus > Lepus europaeus. The sequence goes on from NC_084828.1 coordinate 89,500,319, forward strand.
TTTCAGGGAGCTGGCAAATAGACATAATCTGGGCTGATTTGATCATATATGCTATCTAAGAGACTCAGAGAGTATTGCTAGCTGAATTTAGGTGCTGCATCTAAGAAATCATGGGGCATAGCCAGGGATCATAGTCATGCTGGATTATGTGCAAAATTAATTAGAGAAGAAGTCATATAGCCAAGAAGGGAATGGAGAGAAACTGAGTGGAAGGAGAAAGTAGTGGGGAAAAGGGTGTGGCATTAGAGAATTAGACTTTTCAGTATTTGACATTCTGACTGTATTCTCCATGAGGCCTGAAAGTAGTACCTTGCTTCCTCACATGGAAAACCCTGTGAACACTGCGGGTATTGACAAGGCAGAGCAATTCTGCTCATATTTTGGTCTTTTACATACTTAATTTTGTTGTCTTATCAAGAAGTCCTCACTGCCAACTGTTGATATAGGAAGAAAATAAATCAATCTCTCTTCTGTCCAGATAGCAAGAAAACAGCATGTTTTCCTAAGATTTGACCCTGTTACATTCAATGAAGGTATAAAGAGCATTTTATGTTGCTAAGTCATGGGGCACCATATAGTGGACTACGAAACTTATTCTGACTTGTCATTAAGCCCATGAGAGACAGAAAACCAAAGGAGAGCTTATGAAAGACAAAGTCTAAAGAAGACAGGTCATGAAAGCCAAAAGAGAGTTAGGATGCCTCGTGGACTACATCCCTTTTGGGGGACTGTGAATGGTATGTGACTCATTAATCCAATGATTCCGCACCTGGATGAAGACAATTTGAGTGCCCAGTATTGGGTTCAAAAGAACTGACTCTGAATCTTGGGCACTGCTGATTGCTTAGGAAAGACATTATTCTTTCTATATTTCAGAATCAACATCTGTTCAAACTGTGACTGAATTAAACGCCCTTGTTATTGTGCCAAGATTTTCATACACCAAAGAAAGTGTGCCTTTACCTCGAGTTGAGTTTTGGTTCCTTCTGAATCCTGACTGTAAGGACTGGCATTGTAGTTCAGCAAATTAAGCTGCTGCCTGCAACACCAGCATCCCATATCAGAGCACCAGTATGAGTTTTGGCTGCTCCAGTTTCCTGTTGATGTAGCTAGGAAAGCAGTGGACGATGGCCCAAATACTTGGGCCTCTTCCACCCACGTGGGAGACTTGGCTGGAATTCCAGTCTCCTGGCTTCAGCCTAGCTCAGCTCTGGCTGTTGCAGTCATTTGGGAATGAACCAGCAGATTGAAGATCTCTTTCCCCGTATCTCTCCTTCTCTCTCTTTGTTACTCTGCCTTTATAATGATAATAATAATAATAATAATAATAGGAATCTGGACTATAGTACATTAGTATATCTCAAGTTCAGAACAGAAGAGGGAGGACCCATTTCCTCCCTTCCATCATGAAGAATGTTACCCTGGGGGCCAGCTCCGTGGCTCATTAGGTTAATCCTCCACCTGCAGCGCCAGCATCTCATATGGGCACCTTGTTCTAGTCCCAGTTGCTCCTCTTCCAGTCCAGCTCTCTGCTGTGGCCCGGGAAGGCAGTAGAAGATGGCTCAAGTGCTTGGGCCCCTGCTGTACACACATGGGAGACCAGGAAGAAGCACCTGGCTCCTGGCTTTGGATCGGCGCAGCGCCGGCTATAGCAGCCATTTGGGAGTGAACCAATGGAAGGAAGACCTTTCTCTCTGTCTCTCTGTCTCTCTCTCTCTCTCTCTATCACTGTCTAACTCTACCTGTCAAATAAATTTTAAAAATTTTTTAAATTAAAAAATTTTAAAAAAGAATGTTACCCACCCACACCTTTATTCAAATTAGTTTCTACTCTTTGTAAGTAAAATCCATTAGTAGAATAACAATAATCTTTCTTCTACAGGGCATGTAGAAATTTCCTTTCTTTTACATTTTTATTTGTTTTATTTCAGAGATAGAAAAATACCTCACACTTCCAGAAACTGGACTCACTCCAAATTTCCATCAATTAATAATCAGCCAATTATTAGAGCCATCACCTTCTGCCTCCCAGGATACACAAGAAGGAAGAATCGGCATGAAAGCCAAGGCATAAACCAAGGTACTCCAATATGAGATGTGGGTATCCCAATCAGTGTCATCAACACTATGCCAAATACTTGCCCAGGGCATGTACAAATTTCTAAGTCACTTAATAAAGATGGACTATATTGAGCTTTAAAATAACTTTAGAAAATAAACAGACTCAAATCCAATTTACTAAACAAACATTCCATTTTATAATTAAAGTTGAGGTTGAATATTCTAGGAGCCCAAAGTCAGATAGCATATTGAAGGTGGAAAAAGTCTAACCTAAGTATTCCTTCTCCATATTACCATCCAACACTTTTAGGGCAGTTTATCTTGTTAGGACTTAATTAGGCAGGAAAATATTTCCACAAAAGGAAACACCCAAAGTTTCAGCATAAGATCCACAGCCGTTCTTAAAGCGGATCCACAGGGAACTGTGGGCCACTCATGCCCCAAACATTCCCAAATGCTTCAGATCTTATGGAACTACTTACAGGGAACATTTTGGCTTAAGAAGGAAAAGCAAATGAGCAGACTTCACTGTTGTTTTCTCTTAATGATTATTAATGTTTTCTAACTGTTAACTTCTATAGATGCAGAGAGTATCCATTTGAAAAATAACTAAATCATTTCTTAATATCAAAGAAATCAATTTCTTGTCTGTTGTATTGTTAGTCATTCTTTATTTTTAAAGAATGAATTTAATACTAAAACTTCTTTATGAAACCAAAGAAAAAACTAATATAATTCTATATTTATATTTATTGGAGTCTTTCATTCTTATTCATTAAAAGCATCAAACAACCCTAATGAAATATCATTTCTAATTTAGGTATACCTGTCAAAGTTAATACTCAGCAGTTTCATTATCTAGCCAATTTGATCAATTATAAATTTCCAGATTCTCTCTGAGATCTAGCATATGATGAAAAGCTAGAATTACTCTTTTGTAATAGGGAGCCCTTGGCTACCATATTTTAGAACAATATTATTTCAAGAAACTACTGTAATGGAATAATTATAGAGATATTTGCTTTTCTTTCTAAATGCAGCTCAGTATCATCAAACATCTAGCAAAGTCCAATGCTTTCTTAGTCTGTTTTTGTTACAAATTCTTATGGCTTTAATAGGAAAATATTGGCACAGTCATGAGTAAACTGTGCATATTTCTGTGCTTTTTGAGACCTTTCAGAGACTTGTTTGTTATGCAGGCTTTATTCATTCATTCATGTACCTTGGTAATGTTTAACATCTACAGATGCTGTTAAGTAAATTGATCTATCTATTCTCAGGATCTAGTCATCCAATCCATCCTGCCTGCTTGTTCATCCAACAAACAAGCTAAATGCTTTGGAAACATAAACCAAATAAAGTGCCTCATTTGAAAAGTTAAAGGGGAAGACAGACATGTGAACACCTAGTTACAGGAATATGATACATGACTTTGAAAATACAGAGACAAAACCCCCTAAGTTTCTTTGAGAATACCCAGGAAGGCAGACTTAACACTAACAGAATATATTAAGGAAAGCTTATTAGGGAGAGGTCAGTTGAGTTGAATTTTGAAAAATAAATAAAAACAGCTAACACTGAGTTCTGATGACAAGCGAGTCATGTTCTAAGCCAACACACGTATTATTAGCTCATTTAATACAACCAACCTATGAGTTAAGTACTATTCACGCTTCAATGACCTCATTTCATCCTTATTTTAAATATGAAGAAGTGGCACAGTGGTTGAATAATTTTCCCTATGCTATTTGTTCAGGTAACATAGGAAATCAGAATGGAATTTTCCATTCTGACATATTACTAAGGTTGACATTGGTTACCAAAGCATAAAACCATTCCCTACCCACCAGTACAGTGTTATACATGAAATGATACCCAGTCTACATGAAAATGGTAAGGGTTTCTGCAGAGGCTTTTCTTTGGAAATAACTCACCAGGCTCCAAATCTCAACTCCAGCCATTTGTGGAGGGAGGCAGTAAACTTCTAACACAGAGAAGGGTTTCAAGGAAATAGCTGAAAGGGCTCTGAAATGTTCTCACAGTAATGCAGAGGTGTGCAGCACTTTGCCTCCATCACTCCTGAGAGTTTGATGGAGCTATAAGCTAGAAAGTCTGGAAATAAAAGCCAGCCCTTGGTGTGGTGGTGGAACTGGAGACAGTTTCTGCATTGGCATCATTCACCTCACATTGGGTAAGAAGGCTGAGACTTCCCAAGGGTAAGGTAAAGGTCATATGAGATAGACAGGAAAGGATCTATTTAGTTCTGTCTAGTAGGGCTATCTAGAGTTGCACAGTGACCCCAAAGAATGAGTCTTGGTATGTAATGACAGATAGCCAGGTGCTGAAAGAATTGCAAACAACACCCCAAAGAAAGGGCGTGAAAGATATTTCAGGCAGAGATTCAGCAAGGAACCTCCAAAGAAGTCTCCAAAACTTCACCAGGGTGGGTGCTCTGGTGGAGGAGGTTAAGCCTCCACCTATGGCACCAGCATCCCATATGAGCACTGGTTGGTGTCCCAGCTGCTCCTCTACCAATCCATCTCTCTGCTTATGGCCTGGGAAGGCAATGGACTATGGCCTAAATGCTTGGACCCCTACACCCACATGGGATACCTGGAAGAAGCTCCCAGCTCCTGGTTTCGAATTGGCCTAGCTCCAGCCGTTGCAACCATTTGGGGAATGAACCAGTGGATGGAAGACCTTTCTGTCTGTTTCTCCCTCTCTCTGTCTATAACTCTACATCTAAAATAAATAATTAGAAATCTTAAAAAAAAAAAAAAGAAAAGAAAAGCTTCACCAAGGGAAAGGTTCTCCTCTTCTCTGTTGCCCACAAAGGGTAACAACTTAACTCATCTGTCAGGTCCACAGAGTGGAAAGCCAAGCAAGAAATGTCCTATCCCTTTATCTTGCCTTCTTTTTACTGCTTAGACTTCTATAGAAAATGAAAACTGAAAACAACAAGGGAGAAGGTGAAAAAGCAAACAGGGAGCAGAGAAAGAAAGAACTTCACAGTCCTCGATAAACGCCTCCAGCCTGAAGTGGACCAAACTTGATCAAGGAAGCAATGGGCTGAGAACGTTAGGTTAGAATTGCTGGCTAGTGTCCTGGACAGGACATTATATACCATGTCAATTCAGACTGTTTACACTTGGAATCATCAGAAAACTTTAAGACTTGAAGATTTATTCCCACTGACTCAAAGTGGGAGACACACACACAGTTATATATTATTTATGTCACAAGTTCAAATCACAACTTAGACTAGTGTAAGCTAACATAAGTGTTTCCAACTCTCTTTGTCTTTCAAAACAGGAAAATCACTAGACTATCTCCAGGGCAACATCGATTAATAATCAACAATAGGGGCCACCTGTAGTAGTGTGGTGCATTAAGCCTTGGCTTGGGTGGCTAGTATCCCATATCAGAGCACCAGTTCAATTCCTGGCTATTCTGCTTCCTGTCCAGCTTACTGCTAATGTGTCTAGGAAGGTAGCAGAAAGTGGTCCAGTTACTTGGGATGAAGTTCTTGGCTTTGGCCTGACATAGACCTGGGTGTTGAGGTCATTTGGGGGAATGAACAAGCAGGTGGAAGATCTTTTCTCTCTCTCTCTCTCTCTCTCTCTCTCTCTCTTTCTCTGTCTCTCCCTCTGTCACTCTCCCTCTCTCTCAGTTACATCACCATAAATAAATACATCTTTACATAAAATATCCATTGATGAAATTTCATGTTTATGTAAATTTGGTTCTTAAATTTTAGTAAAAACACTTTTTTATCAAAAAAAAAAAAAAACAATACTAACCAATTCACTAAGTTTAGAATAACCTGTCATAAATCTTGGAAATGCTGAAATCTCAATAATACATTAAACTTGGTAACTCATTGAACATAAAGGCAAGCACACCACCCTTTTTCTTTTTTTTGTAAAGATTTTATTTATTTATTTGAGAGGTAGAGTTACAGACAGTGAGAGGGAGCGACAGAGAGAAAGGTCTTCCATCTGTTGGTTCATTCCCCAAATGGCCGCAATGACCAGAGCTGTGCAGATCCAAAGCCAGGAGTCAGGTGCTTCTTCCCAGTCTCCCATGTGGGTGCAGGGGCCAAAGGACTTGGGCCATCTTCTGCTTTCCCAGGCCACAGCAGAGAGCTGGATTGGAAGAGGAGCAGTCAAGACTAGAACTTGCACCCATATGGGATGCCGGCATCGCAGGTGGAGGATTAACCTGCTGCACCACGATGCCGGCCCCACACCACCCTTTTTCTAATGTGTTTACTTAGCAACTTTGTCAGAAATCAGCTGACTATAAGTATGTGGTTTTACTTCTGGAGTCTCTTTTTGTTCCATCTAGTGTCTGTTTTTACATAAATATTGTTTTACTTACTGTAGCTTTGTAATATATTTTAAAGTCAGGTGGCATAGTAAATCTTGCTTTGTTAGATTTGTTAGATTTGTTTTGGCTATCAGAAGTCTTAATACTGTTTTTTTTCTCTAGTTCTGTGAAAAATGTGATTGATAGTTTGATAGGCATTGCATTTAATCCTTTAGAATGGACATTTCAACAATTTGATTTTTTAGTTCATGAACTCAGACCATCTTTCATTGCCTTGTGTCCTTTTCAATTTATTTCAAAATTGTCAGCTTTCATTATAGAAATATTTTAAATCATAATAGTAGGGTGAAATTTGTGGAAGATTCCTAAAACAAACCTAAGTAAATCAAAACCATAACTACATTTCTCAAAGATCATCTTAATTTATTTTTTCTCTATAGGTAATTTATATTTTTCCCATACACTATGCTTCTTAATATTACCTCAGTAATAGCATAAGTCATCTTTAAGTACTTGAGAACACACTTTCACTTTGATATTCCAGCATGTGTTGACAACATAGGTTAACTTATATTCTTATGTTCTCCTTATATTCTCCTATTGATTTTCATCCATTAAATTTTCAATTTCTCACTGTTAGAGTAATACTTTTATGACTATCCTTTTTTATGTATTTATGCATGTCAGTGACTACTTTTTCTTATAATAGATTCTCAAATTATCCATAACTTTGATATTTTAAAAAGATAGCATGCTGCCATAACCATTTGCTAGGTAAGACATTTCACATACATTAAAGAAATACTTCCAAAGGCACTACAATTTCCTTATAAAAACATATTAATAGCCTCATTAAGTAAAATAAATAAAAACTATGGGGCGATGCTGAGGCTCACTAGGCTAATGCTCCACCTGCGGCACCGGCACCCCAGGTTCTAGTTCCAGTTGGGGCTACGGTTCTGTCCCGGTTGCTCTTCTTCCAGTCCAGCTCTCTGCTGTGGCCTGGGAGTGCAGTGGAGGATGTCCCAAGTGCTTGGGCCCTGCACCCACATGGGAGACCAGGAGGAAGCACCTAGCTCCTGGCTTCGGATGGGGGCAGCGCACCGGCTGCAACGCGCAGGCCGTAGCAGCCACTTGGGGGATGAACCAACAGAAAAAGGAAGACCTTTCTCTCTCTTTTTCTCACTGTCTAGTTCTGCCTGTCTAAAATAAATAAATAAATAAATACTATGAGTAATCAGTTTTTAACACAAAATGAGCTATAAAAAGTTTTTGAGTGTTGGAAATGTGGATAAGCAGTTGTAGTTCCATAACAAATTATACTCCACCCCAAGGTAGGTGAGAATATGATTCATAAAATTTTTATTTTCAACTTTTCCAATTTGATAAGCAGAAACAGAATATGTAAAATTGAACACAGCTTCATGTTATCCATTTATTTTTTCTTTTGGCATTCTTATTATGCCTTGAAGCATTCACCTGATTGATTTGTGAAGATTTTTTATATTAACAATAATAATATTTATAATACATGATGAAATCTTCTCTATTATTATTTATAATTTCAAAATTTAAAGTGTATAAATAGTTAAATCTATTAATCTTTTACTTTGTAACTTATTTGCTTGTTTGTGAAGAAATCCCTTCTCTTCTTATAAATCAAATATTGACTTGTATTTGTTCTTGTTCTCATATAGCTAAATATTTTATATTTAAATTCAACTTTGTTGGAATTTTATTTGGTGAATGTTTAATAAAAAAGAATTTTAAATTTCTGTTTTCCATATTAAAAAATGGAGTCATTTCAAAGGATTTTTGGAATTTAATCTTGGACTATATCAACATGGGTGTAAGCCACAGCTCTCAGCTGCATTGAGTTTTAATAAATTTGATGGAAAAGGAATGCTTATCAAAAATGGAGTACACAATTATAAAGTATTTAAAGTTATAAAATTTTCAAAACTAAGTACTATTTATACATATTTGTTTAATTTGTCAATTCAGGTTATACTGTATTTTACATGATTTGACTCAGCAAAGAGTGGGTAAAAATTCCAATTCTATTCAAAATGTGAAAAATCAATTTTAGCCTTTCCTTATGACTTCCACTGTAAACTTTCCCTAGTATTTGTGTTTTCTGTTATTCTTAATGTCATTTGACTTAGGCTGAATTTCCCCTGAAGCAGATCCTGACTCAGTGATATGAGAAGAGTTATCACACTTTGCAGGTGATCCCAGGAAGAACTTGAAGGTAAGTGAGGAATGGAGAGAGAGAATGGAAGGAAGCCAGTGAAGTATGTATTATAAAATGTATTACTGCCATGGCAACTGTGGCTTAATTATACTTGGGAAACCTCGCAGAATGTCAAACATATGTCTCAGTTTTATTCCAACCAAGTTCTAGCTTTGCTCTCCTTACCATTTGCTCTGCTACATCCTAGGTTGCTTCAGAGTGTCACAAACAATTGCAGTAACCATCGTACTGACACCCCTTCTCCAGGGGTCCAGGGCCTACCTCCTTAGTTAAAGTGAGGTACCCAAGTTGAATATTTTTAGTGTATAATTGTCACATGCAAATGAGTTTCAATAGATACCCCTTCAAATAAAGTCTAAATCTTTGGAATCTTTGACCTCCAAAACTTGTTCTTATCCCTCCTTTCCGTCTATATCTGGTGCCTCTCATAGCATATGCTCCAGGGAAATTGGGCTTCTTCTTGTTTCTCCAAAAGGATACATATTTTGCAAATTTGTTCTTGTAGCTTTTTCTCTCCCTGAAATGCCATTGTCTCCCTCCTCTTGTCCTATACACCCTTCTTGCCCTGCAAAGTCCAACTCAAATACTACCCCTTTACAGAGCTCTGATCACCTTCAAGCTAGAAGTAATTTATTATTGAAATGTATTTTAACAATCTTAATTTGAATTGTGTTTGTTTCCATATCCAGAGTACATTGTCTTTTGTGTTCTCCAAAACTCAAGCAAGTCCTTAGCACATAATAGACACATATAAGATACATATAGAACCAATTCAGTTATTAAGAATCTTACCAAGAATAAAAAAAATCATGAATGCCAAGAGTTGTTTACAAATAAATGTGGTGATGGCAAGTTATTGAACTGAACTATTTTCTATTGTTCTTGTAGGAGTCAATAAAAACAAGTTGGAGAAAGTTGCAAGCACAATTTGATTAGAAAAGGAGGATTTTGAGATGGCTGTTTGGCATACAGGTTCACATTCTGCTTGGAATATCTGCATCATAGAGTTTGGGTACAAGTCTCTGCTCTGCTTCCAGTTCCTGCTAATGCACACACTAGGAGACAGCAGTCATGACTCAGGTAGATGGGCCCCTGCCACCCATGTGGTAGGCTGTAAGTGAGTTCCTGGCTCCTGGCTGTGGTTTATGGGATCACAAACAATTGTAGTACCCATCTTTCTGGTAACCCCTCAAACAGGGGTCCAGAGCCGACCTACTTAATAAAATTGATACATATACCCCAGTGTGAGCATCTAGGGAGTGAACCAGAAGATCAGAGATATCTGTCTCTATTTTCCTGTCTGTCTATGCCTTTCAAATAAATAAAATATATAAAATGTTGTAAAGAGGCTTTCCCTGAGTTTTTAATGTACATATGAGCCAAATATTTATTAAATTTCTATTAATTTCATTTATTGATTCACTCATATTTTTCAGTTAATTAGCCAATTGATAGTACTGGTATACGTCAAACACTGTTCCAGTTGCTAGGTACACAGTAATGAACAAAATGTCTTATCCATGCCCTTATGAGATTTGCAAAGTATAAAAACACAAAGAAAAATATTAAAGACAGATAAATATATATATATATATATATAGAGAGAGAGAGAGAGAGAGAGAGAAAGAGAAAGAGAGAGAGAGAGTCAGTTCCATGAATGAAAACAACAGTGTATTGTGCAATACACTACAAAGAGTGGTTAGAAGTAAAAAGGCAAGGAAAATTTCTCTGAAAATTTGGCAGTTAAATTGACACTAGCAGGATAGATGAGCTTTCCAACAAAGAAAGACTATCATGAAGGAATCTAAGGTGGGAAAGACATAGATCAGTTTAAGAAAGTCAAAGCTGTCTGCAGACTTGTCCTGCGAGGCTTGCACCATCAGGAAGAGAGGGGCAATGGTGTTCTTCCACAAGAAGCATCTGGGATGGGCCCGGTGAACATGTGTGCTTTATTAATGACCACGTACACTTTTAAAGGGCAGGCAGAAGGGGCGTAACTAATTGAGGGCAACACTAACTACAGGACAGAGCTGACACGGGTGCCAATATGCCTTTCCAATCATCTGGAAGGTCACACAGCTAGGGAGCTTTCCAGGTGTGCCTGGGCCACACCCAGGAGCAGTTTAGCTGATTGGCAGAAGGCAGAGGTGGGGAAATGTGCCTGGGGCTCCCACCACCTGCCAGCAGTCAGGCTAACTGCATGGATTAGGCAGGCAGTCTCAGGTGATCACCCACAGGTGTTCAGTAAAACTGGAAGGTAGTAAGTAGAAAGATAGTTGCAAGAAATGTTTGAGCTTAGAATAGGTTAGATCATGCATTATCTTATAGAAAGTTAAGGTTTCATATTTCATCTCATCTACAGCGAGAAATCATTGAAGAATTATGAGTTGGGCAAAACATGATCTTATCCATATTATGAGAAATTCTCAAAATGCTTATCTATCAATCACAAAAATCGTTTATTATAAAGCAATATTAGTTTATTCAAATTTATTTTTTCATTTTCAATTATCTTTATATACAGAAGATCGATTTAGTAAAGTGCAGAAGATCAATATTAAGATTTCAACAGTTTGCACCCACTCAGAACATGAAGTATAAAATATTGTTTCAGTACTAGTTATAGCATTAATTCACATTGGACAACACATTAAGGACAGAGATCCCACATGAAGAGTAAGTACACAGTGACTCCTGTTGTTGACTTAACAATTTGACACTCTTATTTATGGCTTCAGTAATCTCCCTAGGCTCTAGTCATGAGTTGCCAAAGCTATGGAAGCCATTTGAGTTCGCCGACTTTGATCTTATTCAGACAAGGTCATAGTCAAAGTGGAAGTTCTCTCCTCCCTTCAGAGAAAGGTACTTCCTTCTTTGATGGCCCATTCTTTCTACTAGGATCTCACTTGCAGAGATCTTTCATTTAGGTTTTATTTTATTTTTTTTTTTATTTTTTTATTTTTTTTTTTTTTGCCAGAGTGTCTTGGCTTTCCATGCCTAAAATGCTCTCATGGGCTCTTCAGCCAGATCTGAATGCCTTAAAGGCTGATTCTGAGGCCAGAGTGCTGTTTAGGACATCTGCCATTCTATGAGTCTGCTGTGTATCCCACTTCCCATGTTGGATTGTTCTCTCCATTTTTTATTCTATCAGTCTTGTTTGTGTGATCCTTTTGACTCAAAATTATTTTTTAAAGATTTATTTTATGTATTTGAAAGAGTTACAGAGAGAGAAGGAGAGAGAGAGAGAGAGGTCTTCCATCCACTTGTTCACTCCCCAGATAGCCGCAATGGTTGGAGCTGTGCTGATCCAAAGCCAGGAGCCAGGAGCCTCCTCTGGGTCTCCCACGTGGGTGCAGGGGCCCAAGCACTTGGGCCATCTTCTACCCCTATCCCAGGCCATAGAAGAGAGCTGAATCAGAAGAGGAGCAGCCGGGACTAGAATGGGTGCCCATATGGGATGCCAGCACTTCAGGCCAGGGCTTTAACCCGCTGTGCCACAGCACCGTCCCCTCAAAATTATTTTTTTAAAGTTAGTGTTTGGGGCTGATGCTTGGCATAGTGGATAAAACTGCTGCCTGCAGTGCCAGTATCCTATATGGGCGCTGGTTCAAGACCCAAGTCCTGTCTGCTCTACTTCTGATCCAGCTCTCTGCTGTGGCCTGGGAAAGGAGTAGAAGATGGCCCAAGTCCTTGGGCCCCTTGCACCTGCATGGGAGACCCAGAAGAAGCTCCTGGCTCCTGACTTCGGATTGGTGCAGCTCTGGCCATTGAGGCCAATTGGAGAGTGAACCAGGGATGGAAGACCTCTCTTTCTCTCTCTCTCTCTCTCTCTCTCTCTCTCTCTCTCTCTCTCTGCCTCTCCTTCTCTCTGTGTAACTCTGACTTTCAAATAAATAAATAAATCTTTTTTTTAAAAAAAAGCTAGTGTTTTTCTTAAAGATAAAATAAATATACACACTAAAACAAAATAATATTATTTATATTGGTTTTAAATATTATGAAGGAAATTAAGTAGAAGAATTATTTTTGGTATATCATCACAGACTTTAATCAGTCCTTCTAGTTTGCTAGAGTTACTAATTTGTTTACTGGAATATATCTTTCAGTATGTCATTCTTTTGCAATCTCAACAATTTTATTGGCCAATTGAGTGAATATTTATGATATATGGTTTAATGGGATATCTCTGAATTGAAGCCAGACAGAATTACAAGCTGTTTTAAATTACATACTTGCTATTAGAAACTTATTAGTGATTAATCTTCAGACTGTGTTGATATCCACAATCACTCTTTTGTTGACTCAGAATTCTATTTCTGTGATATTTTCAGATGGCCAAACCTTAAGGCTATGTATTTTACAGTACTGAAATGTGAATTTTAAAGATTGTTAGAGTAAATAAAAGCCTTCTAACAAATGTGTTTCCAAAGATTGGCTACAACATCACCTTCATTTCCTGCTCTTTTAACAATGTAATCATCCCTTTCATTCCATGCTCTTTCTTTGGACCACATGGATTACGATAATAGTTGCAAGTAACAGAGTATTGTGGAATACAATTATGTACTATCTGCAGTAGGTTCATTATGTACAGCCCTTGCCTATATTTCTGCTGAACTATGGGCTTTTTTACTTTTGATTTGTTCAATGTATTTTTATTTTTTTAATTTTCAGCACCTTTGTTGAAACATAATTTAAATGCTTTAAAATTCTCTGTTCTGGCCAGCACCGCAGCTCACTTGGCTAATCCTCCGCCTGCAGCGCCCGTACCCAGGGTTCTAGTCCCAGTTGGGGCACTGGATTCTGTCCCAGTTGCTCCTCTTCCAGTCCAGCTCTCTGCTGTGGCCCAGGAAGGCAGTGGAGGATGGCCCAAGTCCTTGGGCCCTGAACCTGCATAGGAGGCCAGGAGGTAGCACCTGGCTATTGGCTTCGGATCAGCACAGCACGCTGGCCATAGCAGCCATTAGGGGGGTGAACCAATGGAAGGAAGACCTTTCTCTCTGTCTCTGTCTCTCTCTCATTGTCTAACTCTGCCTGTCAAAAATAAAATAAAATAAAATAAAATAAAATAAAATTCTCTGTTCTGTTCCAATGATTTTTTTGTCTAGTCTTTTATCAGTACCACACAGTCCTGATTACTACAGTTTTATGCTAAGTCATGATGTCTGTTGGTATCAGTCCTCCAATTTCATTATCCTTCTATATTGTACTATTCTTTTTTCCCCCTCTTCATATATATACACTTTAGAATCAGTTTGTTAAAATCCACAAAATAGAGGCTGGCCCTGTGGCTTAGTAGGCTAAGCCTCTGCCTGTGGCACCACCATCCCATATGAATGCCAGTTTGTGTCCAGCTTCTCTTCTTAGGATCCAGCTCACTGCTATGACCTGGGAAAGCAATAGAAGATAGTGCTAGTATTTGGACCCCTGCACCTGCATGGGATGCCTAGAAGAAGTTCCCAGCTCTTGACTTCACATTGGCCTAGCTCCAGCCATTGTGGCCGTTCGGAGAGTAAACCAGCAGACAGAACACCTTTTTCTCTGTCTCTCCCTCTCTGTGTCTATAACTCTAGCTCTCAAATAACTAAATAAAATCTTTTTAAAAATCCACAAAATAACTTTCTGGAATTTTGATTGGTATTTCATTGAACCTATAGATCAAGTTATTAAGTTTTCTTACCATGAACACTGGGTATCTTGCTATTTAGTTATTTCTTTGAATTTTATTAATCAAAGTTTGTGGTTATCCTCATGTATATCTTGTACATAATTTGTTAGATTTCTAAGTATTTCACTTTGTAAGTGCTAACATAAATGGGATTTAAAATATATTTATTTATGAGACAGAGACAGACAGACAGGAAGAGAGAGCTCTGATCCTCTGGTTCACTTCCCAAATGCCTATAATGTTCAGGGACTGATCAGGCTAAAGCTTGCAGCCAGGAACCCAACTCCAGACTCCCAAACGGATGGCAGAAACCAACCACCTAGATCATCACCACTGTCTCCCAGGGACCGCATTGGTAAGCTGGATCAGGAGCTGGAGCCAGGTATCAAACCCAGGCACTCTGGTGTGGAATATGAGTATCTTAACCACCAGGCTAAATGCCCATCACTGGTGTTTTATTTTAATTTCCACTTCCACTTGTTTATTGCTGGTATATAGGAAAATGACTGACTCTACTAACACTGTATTCTGAAAACTACTATAATTATTTATCAGTTCCAAGATAATTTTAATAGAAAATTTTGGCTGCTATATTGAGGCAAAAAATAAAAAGGATAGGAATGGAAGCTCAGAGACCAGAAAAGCAACTATTGCAGTTTCCCAAGTGAGAGATTATAGTGGCTTGCTCTGGAGTGGAGGCATAGATTAGACACAAAGAGGATTGTCTAATGATATGTTTTTAATTTTGCATGGACAAGGCTAGAAAAGTAGATTTCCATAATAATTTTAACATTTTTAGGGGCTGGTGATTTGGCTACCACCTGTGACACCAGCATCCCATTTGGGTACCCGTTCACATCCAGCTGCTCCACTTCCAATTCTGCTCCCTGCAAGTGGCAGGGGAAAGCAGAGGAAGATGTCCCAAGTACCTGGGGCCCAGCCACCCATGTGGGAATCCCAGAAGTAACTCTTGGCTTCAGCATGGCCCAGGGCTGGCTATTGAGGCCATCTAGGGAATGAACCAGCAAATGGAGTCTCTCTCTCTCTATCTCTCACTCTTCCCCTCCCACTTCCTCCCTCCCCCTCCCCCTGTAACTCTGACTTTCAAAATAAGTAAATCTTTAAGGAAAAATTGATTTGACCAATTAGGTGGATACTGGTAGATTTAATTATATGGGGAAGACTAGGAAAGAATCATTATATTAAGGGTCAGGCTCAAAATATGGAGACATTTCTTCATTACTCTGTTATTTCCAGGGCAGTTTTGTGGGATTTGCTCAGTAGCAAATTTTTCCAAGTCACTTCAACTTGCCTCTTGGATTCCAAATTATTCTCTAGAGTCCATACCTGAGCCTTCCTTGAATATCCACTGTGTTTAGATTCATTTTCTTATTTTGGTTCTGGATCAAATTTCTTTGGTTTGCTTTCTTTGTCATCTTGACCTATAGCCTAGAAGTAAATGAGAATATCCTCTTCCATGGAAATCTGAGCATACCACAAATGCAACGAAAAGTAAAAGCAAAAGCAACTTCTAAACTCTTATGCAATTGACCAATATTGATGTTTTCAGTTTTGTGTCCTTGAGAAATTTTGTGTTTTCTTTGTTCCCAGGCATGTCTTCTGCATAGATCCTGCCTAGAATTTCACGGGGATGTATTTGCTAAAAGTGTGGCACCTTTGCAGTGAGAATTTTTTAAAATTTCAAAGCACTAATATCTTGTTTCTTAATATATTATATGCAAGTAAAATCTCTGGCTGAGGTGAGAGATGTGCAAAAAGCCTGAGGGATTCTAAGTCTAAAGCACATTTAAAGATCCCATAGATTACAGTAAAATTACGATTTTTTTAAAAAAAATTCATTTTAATTGAAAGATTGCTGATATAGATAGTTGATAGATAGATAAAAAGACATAGAGAAATTGACCCAGATGGAGTCAGGTCTTCCAACTGGTTAACTCTAAATTCCCATGGTATTCAAGGCTGGGCCAAGAGCCCAGAGTTAATTCATGTCTCCTATGTGGGTGGCATGGACCCAAGTACTTGATTCATCACTTGCTGTCTCCCAGCATGCACATTCTCGGGAGCTGGCATTGGAAACAGAGTAGGGACTTAAACCCAGATTTCTAGTTAATTGTGATGTGGTTCTCCCAGGTAATCTTAACCACTGCCCCAAACACTCACCCCCATACTATGATTTCTGTCAACGAGTACAAACTCAAACTCAGTCTTGATAAGATGATTTTCCTCAAAACAGAGCCTTATCTATGAAAGTATTATTTTCATGCCAGTTTATTCATCAAATTTAAGTATGCTTGTATGTTACCAAGTCACTTCAAGCTTAATAAGTGACCTGGGCTAGATGATCTTATACATTGCTCTCAGCCTGAGGCATCCTATGAGCCAACCTATTCAAGTTTGTTTCCACTGAGTTTCATGCTCAAGACAACTTCAACTTTCCCTTTGGATAGTGGGTGAAAAGGAAAACAGTGGGAACTTAGGACAAATGTGATAGCAGGAAGCTGTGTGGTTGAGCCATCCACTATTAGAAAGCTAATTGCTGAACCTTGTTCACTGACTTTGTTCCAGAATCACTGTGCGATGAGATAAAGCAACTCCTCAGGTCATGAGCCATTTCATTATCAGGAAAATTTGAGGTTTGATCTATGCTCATGAGGAAAAGAACAGACACTATGAATAAATTGATAGTGTTACATTGTTCTGTTCTTAAAATGTCAAAAGAAAGGCCCTCTTAAAAGGAAAGTCACTGACAAAAATGAATAAATAAAAATTTATCTCTGACTTCTAATGTCCTTACCAGAAGGCTTCACTGAACTATGGCATAATCTTCTGAGGAAAGCGCCGTAAGTTTTGCCAATTAAAATAAGGCAGCAAATGTAATGCAAGGATAAACTTCAATTTTCATCTGTTCTTCTCTGGTATCCTGCAATGATACATAAACAGATCCCTGGAGAATTACAAATTCTGTCTGACAAAATTTGAGGTTTGGCAGTCTTTCAGATGCAGAGTGTGGAAATTATTTACACTTGTTTCCTTGTGAATTTATCAGAATAAAGTAGGAAAAATAACAAAAGGAGACATTCAACAGTAACTTTTTCATAGATCCCAGAATTTGAGATACAACTTATTATCTTCTTCTCAAGCCACAGCAAAATTCTGGAATTCATAGAATATTCCCAGAAAGGTAAGTGTTTTTGCTTTAACAAAATTGTTTCCCTTTTAGCTAAAGTTTTCAATGATGAGGAAGACTTGGTGGGATTATAGCAAAAGAGGAGAGGTGGGTTTTTTTTTTTTTTTTTGGTTTTTTTTGGTTTTTTTTTTTTTTTTTTTTTTGAGTGTTGAGTCCCTGAGTATGGGTGAGCAGATTGTCTTTGGTTTGTTAAAAGCAGTTCTAGATGGCAAGTGAGATTTTGACTTTCCTCTGCTTTACAACATAATCTAAAACCTTTGGAGCTGGCGTTGTGGTGTAGCAGATAAAGCTGCTACCTGTAGTACCTGTATCCCATATGGGTGCCAGTTTGAGTCCCGGTTGCTCCACTTCCAATCCAGCTCTCTGTAATGACCTGGGAAAGCAGTAGAAGATGGCCCAAGTCCTTGGGCCCCTGCACCCACGTGGGAGACCTGGCAGAAGCTTCTGGCTCCAGGTTTCAGGTTGGCGCCTTGTGGCTATTTGGGGAGTGAAGCAGCAGATGGAAGACCTCTCTCTCTGCCTCTGCCTCTGTAAATCTGCCTTTCAAATATATAAATAATCTTTAAAAAAAAAAAAACTTTGTATGGGAAGTGTCCAGGAGACCAGACCAATGGGGCAACAACAGTTGTATCATTATTATTTCATATGTGTGGAATGGTCTTGAAAATGACCAAGCACTACACAAATTAAGTTGGTATTATCTTTTAAAAATAATAATTATTATTAAATAGAAAATGATTACTCATGATCCAAAGGAAATATTCTGACTTTAGAAGACTGGCTTTAGTCACCAGATTATTTTTAATAAGAGCAAATCTTTGAGATAGATAGGTCTGGGCCTCTTAACTTACAAGGCCTAAAGCCCAACAGATTATTATCAAGCCCCTTCTATCAGGTTCTACTTGCCTCTCAATCAGAAAACTTAATTGTAGCTTAGACAGCACCTTTCTTAGCTCCTCTAATAATGACTCTGTCCTTTGTTCTAGACCCTGTCTAGTGCACTTGGGCCTCATTTCTTTGTAATCATAACCTCTACTCTACCACCAATGGCTCTACTCCCAACATGTGTGTACTGATGGTCCTCTTCCCCACTTAATGCTGTATAATTGTTCAGACCTGGTTAATGCCTCTCTTAGGATCATTGGTTACTATCCTCACCCTGTCTTTTATGACCTTGTCTAAATATGATCAAAGTCGGCAAACTTGGAAGGCTTCCATAGCCTTGGCAACTCATGACGACAGCCTAGGGTGGTTACTGGCACCATAAACTAGAGTGTCAATTTGTTGGGTTAACAACAGGAGTCACTGTGCACTTGCTCCTCATGTGGGATCTCTGTCCTTAATGTGCTGTACATTTTGATTTAATGCTATAACTAGTTCTCAAACAGTATGTTTCACTTTGTGTTTCTATGTGGGTGCAAACTGTTGAAATCTTTATACTAAAAAAAAAAAAATAAGAGCAAATCTTTGTCTTTCAAAGTGCAATTGAAACAGTGTTTTTTTTTTCATACTATTTGTTGAACACTTTACTTAGTGTAGGGTTAAACTTATGAGCATAAAACAAACTGAAAATAGATCTTCATAAAAGTTAAGAGGAGGAATAGGAAAGGGAGGAGGAAGAAGGGTTGGAGTGTGGGCACGAGAGAAGTTAGGGTGTGAAGTATCATCATGTTCCTAAATCTGTATATATGAAATACCTGAAATTTGTATACCTTAAATAAAATTAAAAAACACAAACAAAAAACCAAAGTGCAGTTTAATTCTGGGAAAATCTAAATGTCATCTGAAATTGGTTTGGGGGATTAACCTGAGTAAGACCCTTTTTTGGCAAAAATTTAGTTTTGATTGTACAATAGCATTCAGAATTTATCTATAATTCTTTCCCAGATCATTGGTATCATCAAGGGATAAGAAGATAGCATCCAAGTGTGTCTTCTTTGAAGAAAATTAGCTCTACAACTTCCATTTTTCTTTCTAATAAATCAACCTATAATTGCATTTTGTGTGGAAGTCTTAATTGTGGCTTCATCACTATGCCAAATGTCTACCCCCACATATGTATATTCGTATGGTACTTCAACACTTGTGATGAAAACTTTTAAAGTCTTTTGGATTTAATTAACTCAATTTTTAAATATAAAATGTCCTCTTTTCCCAAAATTTTACTGGCCCAGGTTGGGCCTGTTTACATCCTGAATTTCTCCATGGGACAGAATGATAAAGGAGTCAGTTTTGGTGGAAGAGAGGTGTTAAGATGCTCATTTGACCAATTATTTACTATCTTTTTTTTTTCAGGTGAGCCAGTTTTTATCACTCAGTCTGGGTCATAGGTTCTGTATTTATAAGGTGGGGTATGAGAACAGGGCACCCATGCCACTACTGTTTTGCCTCGGTCCTGGATTCTTTCCACAATTTTTCTTCCCATAAGTCAAGGAAGAGAATCTGAAGGAGCACTCATGCTGGACAGACTACATAAGGGAGGTTCCCCAGAGCATATGCATCAACTCCATGGTGCCTAAAATTGTTACTATGCTACCAGTTGGCTCAAAACAATAATAGTATCCTGCTCTACTGGCTGAGACCAACTGGTATTTCGAGGCAAAACCCACAAGCTCTGAGTAAATTGAGACTTTTAATAACCCCAGAGGGAGCTTAGAAATTTGCTTGGGAACCAGAGTTTAACTTTATCCCAGAGATAGAAGAAGAGAGAGGGGCAGCAATGCTTTGGGCACCTCTAGGGATGTGACAACATTTTATTTTTTTAAAGCAAAGAATCAGAGAATACAGAGATCTGGCAGGGGCCTCAGAGGTCTAGTTTCATACCATCCTTTACTGGCAGGGGGTGGTCAAAGAGCTCCAGGGAGCAGTGACATATCTAAGGCAACATAACTACTCAATGGCAGAAGCAGACCAGAGCTGAAATATTCGGATTTCCTATCCAGGACAGTTTCATGTGCACATCTCTCGAAATGAACATTCATTTTTAGTCACCCATCTGAATATTGTTTTTTAGAGTATTGACACAGTGCTGAGATCTTATCAATCTTGTTCTTCCAAAGAAGTTAAAAGGATGATGATCATTAATTCATGTCTTTGAATAAGTTTCCACAGGGGTAATTTGCACATGGTCAGGTACTGCTAATGTGAGAATTTGGAAATGAACACAGTAGGAAAGGATTAGTGTAATCAACAACATGGTTTTAGAAAACACACACAGCTAGGCAGCCTGCCACACAAGTGAGGAGCAGGTGTCAGGTAGTCAGGAAAGGGACTCTATTTATAGAGTCAAAATAAGCAGTGAAGTCAGAATCTTAAATTCTTAGCCACAGCATGTGAGGAGTTCTCCCTCAGAGCAGACTTTTATGGGTTCTGCCAACGTTTGTATTTGAATGAATACTTTAAAATCACTGTGATAAACAAATAATCCATTTTAATGGCATATGTTTAGTATTTTAGCTTTGGTAATATTACTTTGATCACTTTGATTTATTGAGAAGCTTGAATTTTCCATAAATTTGACATATTTCTTTATCCAAAAGCCAAGCAAAATTGTTTCTTTTTCTTCCTAACATTCTTCCCGTCATAAAAATATACAAATAAAGTTGCTTGCTTATCTAATTGTATTTTATTCTAGAGTTGATCATAAATCATATCAGTTATTAATCTTTGGACTACAAATTAGATTTTGGTAAAATATGAGTTACATATATATAAACATATATATATATAATTTATCTAGAATGTAACTTATTCTAAATTTGCTATAGACAAGATAAAATTAATGAGATTCTGACATTTCTGAGGCCAAGTAGGAAAAACTGTATGTTTACTTGAGACTTGGAAGGATCTCATCCTTTAGCTGGTTGAGGTAGGCTGTTAGTTATCCATCAGGCACTAGAGAACAATCAAGAATAGGTGCATTAGTCCATGGAAGAGCTCATCTAGACACTATCCAGAGACATAAGGGCAGGTGGAGAGACTCAGACATGCAGTGTATGACAAGATAGATCATGCATGATGTAGACATTGCTAAAGAAGGTCCAAAAATGGAAAAAAATGATGGGCAAGAAAGCCTAGAATTATGAGAGGAACAGGCACTCAATAATAGAATTTTGGAGGTCTTAGTAGCTAAGATTTTACTGCCCTACTTTCCGGTTCTTTTTATTTCCCTGTGATCTGACCATAAAATGAGAAAGTACCAGAAGGCTGGAGAATTTGACTAGAATAAAGCTTCCTGTTGATGGATTTCTTGTCTGGAGACCCTTTTAAGGGAGAGATCTTCAGTAAATTTGGCTCTGGAGTCAGATTCCGTTCTTTATACACTAATTTACCTGCCCTATGGACTTCTTTGTAACCAATTTCATTTATCAAATTTGCATAATATGTCCCTCCATTCCTCTCCATTTCACAATCCTAAGGATCAAATAAAAAAAAAAGTTTCCAGTTTAGAATGCTTAACTAGTGTTAGTTGAACCTTGACAAAGATGAAAATTTAATGTTCTGAGGGAATTTGATGTGAATTCTCTACCAGTCTTGTAACATATTTGCATTGTTTTCTGAACTTTCAATGAAGTTGGACTTCCATCTAGATTTCCAACAAAATTCAGAAACCATAGCAGCCTGTTTTTACAGAAATAAATATAAGATATAATTCATTTTGAAGTGGGCTTGTCTACCTTTTCCTTATGAAACTGAGGCAGAAAGAATAAACACACCAACACCCTTACAATAGGCAGGCCAGGACGCTGATACGGCAGTGTCAGCTTGAGCTTGGGAGCCTTGTTAGACGCAGAGCAGGCTGGATTCAGAGAGAAGGTCTTGACAACTGCTCAGAACAACTCACTGGGCCAGGGATACACAATTTTCAAGTGACAAGATGTAATGAAGCTTTCCAGTGGCAAAGCAACTGTATCCAGGTGACTTTAAGAGGAGACAGGAGGATATCATAACAGAGATGATGCTAACCTACAAGGAATCTATTAGCAAGAATTGTGTTCTGGTCAAGGAAAGTGAGTGGTATTACTTGTTGCCATTGATTTCTCAACAATGTTGCAGTGGGTCCGTTTCTGAGAGGAGCAGCGTGGTGGGGGCAAGAGGCGCAGAGTCAACACACAGACTCCGGGAGTCCGGTGAAAGCGGGCTTGAGGCGAGCAGCCCACAGACTCGTTTATTACAGTTGGTACAACAGCTTATATAGCCAAGACCGGCCAATCTAGTCAAGGGGCGGTCTATGCCCCAACCAATCACAGCCTGTTGCCAGGCAGGCTCCATTGCCAGGTGGGTTTCAAAGCCATTCCTGAGTAACTGATGCTCGCTTGCCAGTGGCCACCTTGGCATGGCCTTCTCATTCCACTACAATCACTTATGGTTGGGAATAGGGACCTGTGTTTAGAAATAATGTCAGTTTATGCCAACGGGAGCAAGGCAAAGTTTCCATTTCAGAGAAAATGAGGTGATGACTGTTCTAGTTACATGAGTAGAATGTTGAAGAAGAGCTTCGTTTCCCATTAATGTTTCAATGAGACAACTTCTGGAGTAATGCTGTACACTTCTCCAACTTGGCCTGGGAGTTATTGCTAAGTTTGATTTGAGGGTGTGGGCAGCAGAAGTAATAGACCATTTGCTGAAGATTAAAGCCCATGCTCTTCAAAGCTGCTTTTTCAGCAAAAAAAGGTGATATTTGGATATTTACCTCTCCCTTTTCTAGGTTGATTCAAGTGGTTCCCAAATTGAATTTGAGAAAAGATGATTAACTATCAGCTCTAATATCCCCAAACAGAAGAATTTAAATGGTTCAGTGTTCCAACCAAGGTTAAAAGGCAAAGAAGGTCAACTGGAGAACAGTGGAGCCTACTTATCCATAGCACAAAACCTCCTTGAACAGCAGACTAGTGCCAGAATCAGCTCCCAGAGGCTGCAAGCAGAATTGATCCTAAAATGCCAGGTCCAGGGGCCTTAGCTAGGAAGACGTGGAGAACAGAGAGGGGAATGGAGTCTCAAAGATGGGTAGGGCATGAATACTATCTCAGCATGACATATCACTGCATACACATTGAATGTGCTCTCCCAGAACTGCTGATTGTTAAGGTTTTTCTTTGCAACCAAGCACCACGGTGATCTGTTAACTCTTGTGTAGGAATGAATTAAAACCTACTTTTGTTGTCATGACTATTTCTATTGACTTCATGTCACCTGTCAACTAAACTTCACCATCATTCAAAACATGTGCACATATGGCTTCACACACACACACACACACACACACACCTTTGCCCATATTCATTTTGCAGGAGAATTCTATGACTCTGCAATTCTCGGAATGATGATGTAAAACCAAGTTGATGATTTAAAAAAAATGTTGTCTGTGTAAGTTAAACCAAATGAGAATTTTGACAGGAACTGTGAAGATATTTTGAACACAGAAGTTTGTGTAGTATACTGGGGAAAGCACTACAGTTCTAGTCCTTTGACTTACAAATTTAGCCTTGGGCAAGTCCTTTTCTTTTTAGAAGTCTCAGATTTCTCACAGGTAAAATTGCAGTCCTAATACCTTACTGAAAAGGACTCTTACAAGTTAAATGACCTAATATTTGTGAAAAAAAAAAAACCACATAATACTCAGCACAGAGCATATATCAAATTTTTGGGTTTCAATATAAATTATGTTTTTAGAAGTTATTTTGAGTAATATTTCACATTATTTGTTTTACTTTGTTCTTGTGAGTTTTCCAAGGAATGAAGTTAAAACACCTACATGACAGGAGTAGTAAGATAGTGTTGGCACATTTTGTTTGATTTGGAATTTTAGTGTTCAACCAGGAATTAAGGTAAGCACAGGAATGGCGTTATTAAGGAAATTAGAAAGGAACAGACAGTCCTGGAATGTGGCAGTCCTTGTTTGATTTTAAATGTAAGTTAAATATTAATTTTTCTTAAAAAAAAATCCCTCTTCCTCACTCTCTTATGTTGACAGATTGTTGGTTCCTTGCCTTTCACACTAATTTATTTGAGGAGGGGAAAAAATCTTCAGATCATCTTATTTGTGCAAGGGGAAAAAAAAATTTTTCAAAACAAATCCCTTGTTGCCAGCATCAACAGCAGCAGAACATGAGTTGGGTTGTTGCATAGTCAGAATTATTCCTTTCATTTCAAAGAAATCAAAAATGTTTGGGGCAGACAAGAGCCCTGGTTAAACATGATCAAAATAAACTAGTATCAGATTTGCTTATGAAAAGTGTTAATGAAGTTTAC
This sequence comes from Lepus europaeus, assembly GCF_033115175.1. Lineage (NCBI taxonomy): Eukaryota > Metazoa > Chordata > Mammalia > Lagomorpha > Leporidae > Lepus > Lepus europaeus. The sequence continues at coordinate 89,525,090 of NC_084828.1, forward strand.
TGTTGGAGTCTGAGTGCACTTGTTATTATTCCTTAAGAATTTTGTAGGGAGGTGAAAATTCAGCTTTAAAAAGAAATTACTAAGCTATTTGGGGAAAATAAAAAGCATTTGAAGATATTTTATGAATTCCTTCCTGCTGATGATTCCTTAAAACAAGCCAGTGCATAGATGCTGTTGACTTGTAAACAGAAGTCACAAAGAAATTCAAGCTTCTGTCGAGACTGATTCCAAATACAACAAAAAAGGAAGTGATATAATCCATTTTGAAATTTTTGGATGGGCTCTCTTGTGCTTTGGCTGTTCTTTGAGTTAGTAAGGAATGGGTAACAAGAGTGAAATCTCAGGATCCTCATTCATAGCTATCTTAGCAGAAGTTTCAACATTTTATTTTTCCGTTAGCTCTTTTCCTCAAATTGTAATTGCTTTCTTAATTCTCATGTATTTTTTCATTCTATTCTTAAAGAATAATTTATAGAAATATTTTACCCAATCTTCTATGGCATTTAGCATATATATTTTATATTTTCCCATCTGAAATAAATCACGCTACTGCTGCCACTGCCTATTCATGTTACCTGAGGTTGTAAATTTCTTCATTTATACAGTAAGGATATTAGATAAGGCTTATAGTATTCAGACTATGCTCTGTCCCAGGGTTCCCCAAGTTCAAGTTTGGTATTATTAACACTTCAGGTTGGATAATGCTATACAATAGAAGTTGCTTTGCACCATCCCAGGTTTCTAACCACTTGACACCAATAGTATGAGTGTTTCCAATTCACACTTCTCCATTGTGACAGCTCAGAGTACCCTAGGATATTGTAAAATGTTTCCTGGCAGCAAAAATCACCCCCAGTTGAGAACCATTGCTGTAACTAAAGCTATGATTCTCAAACCTTAGTGAGTATCAATACTCCCTGAGAACTTTAAAAAAAAAAAAAAAAAAAAAAAAGGTCCAAACTTGGCTCTGCTCTAAGAACTCAGGTGGCTGTTTTTTCTTTTTATTTTCTGCTTTCATTAGCTCCTTAATCACACCAGAAAGTTTGAGAACCACTGTTAATGAATATAGTTAGTGAATATGGTTTCTTCACCAAGAACTTCCACATCATCAAGCAACTTGTTAGAAATGCACATTTGAAGCCTCCACCATTGTTGCTGTGGATTCGTTCTGAGAGGAGGAGCACGGTGGGGGCAAGAGGCGCAGAGTCACCAAACAGACCCAGGGAGTCGGGTGAAAGCAGGCTAGAGGCGAGCAGCCTGCAGACTCATTTATTTTAGTTGGTACAGCAGCTTATATTGCCGAGGCAGCCAATCCAGTCAAGGGGCGGTTTATGCCCTAACCAATCACAGCCTGTTGCCAGGCAGGCTCTGTTATCAACGGCCATCTTGGCATGGCCTTCTCATTCCACCACCTAAGACAGGCACAGCCGCATACAGAGACCTCATGGAAATGGCATCAACAGTGGTATGGCCAAGAATCATGCCTCCGGTTGCTCAAAAATAAACGGAAAGGGGGAAATGTAGTGGAATGAGAAGGTCATGCCAAGATGGCCGCTGGCAACAGAAACTGACAACAGGCTGTGATTGGATGGCTTCAGAAACCACACACCATGATTTGGGAACTCTGAGATAAGACCCAGCCAAGATTTGGCCCAGCCAATGCAGGAGTATATTCTTGGCACATTCAACAAGAAATTCAGAAGTGTAAGAGTCCCATAAACTGTCCATTCCAATACGCAGAAGGTATCGTTGGGCAGAGCATAACCTGGAATCAATTTTTCCACACTGCATGGCTTTACGATCAAAAGGTCATAGATTTTCTGTTTTGATTTAGTCTCAAAAGACAAGTTAGATGGCCTTCTTTGGGAAGGGAGATCTGAGGAAATCACAAAACTCTGTCAATTCCCATGTCTTGGATGCACGAATCCTAGGCACTGATAATAGACCAGTGTTTCTCAGCCTTGGTTTTATATCAGAATTACTTGGGAAATGTCTAAAAATCCCAGGGCTTAAGTCATACCCCTGATCAATTAAATCAGAGTCTTTCAATACTTTAAGTTCCTCAGGTTATTCCAAAAATGTGAGGTACCAATTTAATGGTTTTTCTTAAGTTAGGTGGGGATTGTATAAAGAGAAATAAGGTAATAGGGCAGATAGAAGGTTTAGACATATATGGCAAGTTTGAGAATAACCAGTATGCAAGCTGTAGCTTTAGACTCTTGGTTTTTGACTCCATGTCAGTGCCAACTCATTCACTAAATCTTCCTAAACCCTTCCTTTCAGAACCCATTTTTTATCCTCTGTACTCCTATAGCACTTTAAATTGAATCTAACATATACCCCATTCTATCCTGCACATTATGTTTGTCTCCTATACAACACTGTGAGCTCCCACAGAGAAAAAACCTCATTGCTTTATCTCCTTTTCCTTAGAGTATCTACTTTGAGAATAGGCATCCAAAGATAAGAATTTAATTGACACAGATGGGGATTAAACAGCATGGAGTTGTTACCCAATACAACGACATAATACAGCAAAGCTTCCCGACACCTTTACCTGCAATTCCACAGCGGGACTTCCTATACTGATATACTTCAAAGCCTTTCACAAGTGAATTGTTAACTCTAGACTCCAAAGTCTTTATCTGAACGCAGAGACAAGCCCTAGAGAAAAAGTCTGGGTAGATGACCCAAAAGCTAATTCTGCAATACTGAATATCCAAGGCACTCCATATTTGTTCAGCTCCAAGCTAGAGTTTTTCCATCAATGGAATAAGATAAATTAGTGAGGCTTGGTGGAAAAAACAGTGAGAGCATGACTCTTCTGTGTCCTTGGAGTTACACAGCCAGAGGGATTAAACCTAACAAAATAAGTGAAGCACGAAACTCTGGCAACTGAGACACTATTTGCATAGTAGTTAAGACGCCCTCATTTCACATGGGTGAGCCTGGATTTGATTCTGGTCTTTGGCCCCTGACTCCAGCTTCTTGTTATTGCAGACTGGGGATGGGGGTGTGGGGCAGTGGTGATGTCTCAAGTAATGGGTCCCTGCCATGTGGGAGACCTGGATTGAGTTCTGAGCTCCTGACTTTGGCTCCAGCCCAGCCCCTGTGATTGGGAGCATTAGAGGAGTGAACCAGTGGGCATGAGTGCTCTCTCTCCCTCTCAAATAAATAAATAAAATCTTTTTTTTTTTTAAAGGAACTTCTGGCAGCCACCTCAGCATAGGGTGTCCACAAAAAGCCTTCTTGGTGAAATCCCTTTCAACTAGATGATGCATGCCATCATTCTCATCTCTTTCTCTCTCTTCACCACCCCAGTGGCCGGAGACCAGCAAAATTCCCACAGGCCCTACAGGAAACCACAGAAATGCCTCCAGGAAGCAACAGGCTGGAAACCAGAGTTTGGTATACAAGCTTGTCAGCATCCTTCTGAGTGTCTGGTGCCAAGGAACAGGAAAGGGGAACATGTTGGCTGGGAAGGATTTATGGGCCAGGGGAAGCGAGGGGCAGGAAATCTTCCAGCTATTCCTTACAGTCTGGCAGCCACTTTGGTCAGTTTTCCCATTCCTGGATGGAAGCTCATTTCTTACGCCCTGGGGGTAAGGTGCTTATAGTTCATTACTTATGTCCTGGAGGTACAGGGTTTGTGAAACTGCCTCTTTGTTAGGGCCTTACAATAAGAGTTTATATCTGCATCCCATTTGACATGTTGGAGCGTTTGGCTGTTGTAAAAGGAAACTAAGTCTCAATGCTAGATCTGGGCAAGATCACACAGCAGGCAACCTGATGGAGGCAGAACTCACGCCCAGCTGCCCTTCTTCCAATGGTCCTGGGCGTCCTTGACACCAGGGTGTGCAGAACAAGGGCAGACTGGGAATATTCTTCCCACACCCCAGCCCCTGCTCCGGTGCACGGGGGCACGCGTCCACACCCAGTGGAGTGGGGAGGCAAGGGAGAGATCCTCCCCAAAGGAAGCAGCAGTAACTTCAAAGGTTGAGTCTGCTTGGCCACTTCTCAGCTCTATTAACTTGAGCAAATGACTTTTCTTCTGCTCTTCATCTAGGCTCAAAGCCCCTCTAGTGCTAAATGCACAGCCTGAGGTGGACTTCGACTTTCATCTGAAGGTCAAGTACTGTGAAAACCGCGAGGTCATGGCCAGAGTCAGAAGATGCCGAGGGTCCAACTCTCTACGTTCAGTTTTCAGCATCTCTGAAAAGGAGAGTAACAATACCCACTTCTATAAGCTACAAAGGAACCCAGGTCTTGGCCCCAAGCAGCGCCCTCTCCCCGGCTGGCCCTAGAGAATGCGGCCCGGTAGCCTGCGCTGCAGCAGGGAGCCTGGGAGAGCTGCTCGCCGAGGTCGGGCAGCAGGAGGAGCGTGTGAGCTGTAGGCGTCCCTTTAAGAGCGGCTGGCCCGGCAGAGCCTCCGCCTCTCAGCCCGCGGAGCGCCGGCAGTCACCTGGGGCTGTCGGGGCAGCCAGATCGCGGCGGGACCGGGGCGCTTGCCCTCGGAGGTGGAAGAGGGGGCCCGAACGCGAGGAGCCCCGCAGCCGTCTCAGAGCGTGGCCGTCCCGCGCCTGTTTGAGGCGGAGGATGCGGGAGCGCATCTGGGCGCCACCGCCGCCGCCGCTGTTGCTGCTGCTACTGCTGCCGCTGCCTCTGTGGGGCGGCCCCCCGGACAGCGGGCGCGGGCGCGGGGAGCTGGAGCCCGAGCGCGGGCCTCTGCAGCCCTTCGACCTGCTCTACGCCAGCGGCGTGGCTGCCTACTACAGCGGGGACTACGAGCAGGCGGTGCGCGACTTGGAAGCGGCGCTGAGCAGCCACCGGCGCCTGCGGGAGATCCGCACGCGCTGTACCCGCCACTGCGCCGCGCGCCGCCCGCTCGCGCCCCCCGGGACCGGCCCCGGGGCCGAGCTGCCCTTCTTCAGAGCGCTGCTGGAACGGGCGCGCTGCTACCGCAGCTGCGAGACCCAGCGCCTCGGGGGACCCGCGTCCCGCCACCGCGTCAGCGAGGATGTGCGCAGTGACTTCCAGCGCAGAGTGCCCTACAACTACCTGCAGCGGGCCTACATCAAGGTACCCACAGCGCGCGCGCTTGCACTCCTAACACCCACCCCGCCGCTCCCGGAACCTGTCTGGAGCCCTCGCCACTGTTCCCGCCAACCTGCCGCAGTACTCTTTCAGTCTGTCAGACTGGGTCTCCTTAAACATCTCTGTCTCCTGTCTGTGAACCTGGACACCTGTGGCCTGAGCTCTGGGGTCTCTCAACAGCACTACATGAACCTGGGCGAGTCCTTTCCTCTCTCAGCATCCACTTCACCCTGGAAAGCAGGGCTGTCCTGACAGGATGAGGCTCAGTACCTAGGCAGCGCTCATCATGAGGTTTTGCCACAGGTGGGTCTAGTTCAAGTGCTCTAGCGGATGCTTTCTTGGCCCACCTGGTCCCTATTTCTCTTCTGCCTCCACTCCCTCGTCTCCATGACACTGTGGTCTGCACCCCTTTTCTGAAGGTTAAAGAATCTTGGAAATAATAGTGTTAGAAGTAGTCAATCCTAAAGAAATTTCTCTTCTCCTCTTAACCTATAAAGACGTGAAGTTCAAAGATGAGAGAGAAGATAGGCTTGGAGGAGGAGAAGCTACCCAAAAAGTGCCCTCCCCAAGTGGGTACTTCTCCTTCGCTGGAGGGCTTCCCACATCTGGAGAGTCACACTGGACTGGGGTACTGGACATCGCACCCCCAGTGTGCTCTTTCCGGTTTTATTGTTGTGTACTTAACTCGCCTGAAGTTAGTGTCAGGAGGTATTCAGTGTTTTTTGGCATCTTTCCCACATCCACAGTTTTGAAGAACTATTTAGTTCTGTCGGCAGAGAGAATTTAGAATGAGTTGCGCTCCCCCACAGGTTGCTGTGAATTTCTCCCCTCCCCCAAAACGTCCTGGCTTTTCCGTGTCAATATATCAATGTCTCCTCAACAGCTGCTGGCAAAGTGGCCCCACTGGGGGATGGATGATTGCAGCAGCCAATGGACCAGACTGCATTTCTGAGGAGCTGAAAACACACACCGTGTTCAGACATCCAAATGCCTTTTGCAGCTCTTTCCACGGGTCTGTGCCCTTCACGGGCTGTAGGGCTCTCTCAGATTTGCAGTTGTCAGTGGCATTCATGGAGTCACAAACCGAGACTAACTGTAATCTCCTAGTATGCTGTGACTAACGTGCCAGAGTTCACTGCACTAGTATCTGGGGCAAGAAATGAGGGGAAATCCTGAACCCTTTCTGGAACTTGCCTTCTGCTTCCTTATGCTTCCTAATAGATTTGCTAAAACCTCTGTGAAGGTTAACTCTGATTTCTCTTAAAGAAGTCACACAGTTCTTGGTGGTCCAAAAGAAGTCAGTCATTACTGGGCAGAGAGAGGACCTGGAGAACCTGACATTGAAGACCACCTAAGCTAGCTCCCAGGGCAGGGCGTGGGTGGTCCCGGCAGCCAGGTCCTCCCAGGAGGCTGGCACATGAGGTTGGCAGTCCTGCTGATAATCTGTCACACATCTGGACAGATTTGCCTTTCTTGGGTCCAAGAAGGAGTACATACTCATGTTTGATCCTGGAAAAACAAACAACCATGTGGTTGGTAACTGTCCGTATGTGGGTTTGTTTAGTTCTGCCGTTACATTTACATCACTGTCAGTGTTCATGTTGGTCGATCATTCTCCTGCTCCTATGTGCTGTTTGGAGGTCACAGGAGCTGAAGCCATAGGTTTAAGTACTTCGGATCTTTGCGATGAACTGATTACAGGAACAAGTCATGCTTAGGAACCTTTGTGGGTGAACTGCTAAGTGTTGTCTCTTTAACTCATGAACTTTGAAACTTAAGAAGGTTTTTCAAAAATGTGTGACTTTATGCATTAACTTCTGTTTTACCAGCAGTTTTCAGGGAGTGTGATAAGCTTTGCATCTTCTCCCCACTCGATACTTTGTACCCTGACAAGTGAAGCTCTTGGACTTCACATCATTGATAATCTCTTAAGGAGGAAATACTTTCAGTCCTTTGAAAATCCATTTCTGATGGCTGGAGACTGAACTCTTAAAAGATGCAACAGTTCTTTCCTTTCCTGTATCCACCAACCCTCAACAACCTCACAACTTTACCCTTTCCTTGGCTTCATGGAAATTTCACACACACACACACACACACACAGTCATACCACTTTTTTGAGACCGAAACAAAACTTTCAAATAATTATAGAACATCTGACAGATCTGGATTTGGGGGTACTCTGAGTTCTCTGCGTGGCTCTCAAAATGGTCATAGTGCCTTGTACTGTTGAAATGCTTTTGACATTAGTGATCCTGTTTGCACTGAAAGTGATAATCCTGGGCCAAATCATGTTCGGTAAGGATTCAAAGACTTTGTAAAGCTGGGGAAGTACAGCTAGGATGATGTTTAAAGTACCCGTGCAGCACTAACCATGAGACTTTGGCACAGGTGGGTCTGTTACCACTTCTGGGAGGTTTACTAACTGCAGAAGCTCTCAGGAGGTGTTATTGCCCAAAACTTGGCTGATGGGCTGCTGACAGAGGTATATCTTTTAGGTTAGTGTGTTGGAGGAGAAGGACTGAAAGTTGCAAAACGGGAGACGTGTGGAATCAATTCCTCATTTCATAGAGGGGGAAAGGAAGTTCAGAAAGGGAAAGGCATTTGCTCAGTGTCTCATGTTGTGTGACAGACCAACCCGATACGCACAGACTGGGAGGCAGGAGTCCGTGCTCTGCCCACGGCCTGTGGGATCAGCTCTAGAGTGTTGCGTTCCCTAGGGCTACCTTTATGCCAGATTTGGACAGCTCCAGGGATGAGTAGTTCCTTTTCCTGCGGGGTCACACACACTGCATTTTTCTTAGAGCCTTTTCTGTAGAATCTTCCTCAAGGCCTGGCATGTTGAAACCTTGTTCTGAATGACTGCGAAGTGCTAATCCAGCCAGACATTTCATGTAGAGGCAGGGTGAAACTCTCCAATTTTTTTATTTTTATCATTTCGAATTGTAAGATGTAAGTCACAATTCATAACCTAAAACCATAGACATGGTTATATCTTGCATTCTCCACCCAGAAAACTTCAGTGGTTTCCTCTTGCTACCCTAGCATCCATAGTCTGACTTCCCCTTAACCTTTCCAGCTCTGTCACCATCCAGCCAAAAGGGACAATGGATACTTTGTCTTGTGTCTGACACTTTTGCTTCTCTTGGCTTAGAGGTGTGTAGGCTCTCGAATAGGATTGATCTGGATTATTATTTACCTTCCCCAATCTCTAGCTACATGATTATGAGCAAATTACATAAGCTTTCTGAATTTTAGTCCTGCCACCTGCAAAATGAGGAAATAATAGGACCTACCTGCTTGCTTTGGGTTAAGTTTTGAGATAATTGGAATAAAGTGTCCAGAGCAAGCCTTGGTTCTCAGCAAACACTGTGTTTCTTCTTATTGGTGGTTATTACAGTAGACTGTTCCTCTATTTTGTCCTGTTCACAAATATACCTACTTTCGAGAGGTCTTTCACACCCTCCACAACTGCTAGCAGTTCATTATTTCTCCCTGTCTGAAAAACTTCAACAAGGAATTTTTTCCTTTTTCTATCATTTTTAATCTTGTTTTGGAAAATGGATATAGTGCTATCAAGTATATGAACTCCTTAATATTGAGAACTATTATTTTTGTATCTCTTAAAGTGAAATTTACAGATCTGATTTATTATTAGGTAGACAGTTATTGTTAATCATTTGAGTATTAAAAATATGATTTAAGATGCAGACTTGTACTACAGTAGGAAAAATGTTTCATGGGACTCCCATCCCATACCAGAGTGCTTGGATTCAAGTCCTTACTCCAATTACTACAGAATCCAGCTTCCTACTAATACTCCTGGGACATGGGAGACCCAGATTGAGTTCCAGGCTCCTGGTTTTGTCCTGGCCTACTCATTCCAGCAGATGGAATCTCTCTCTCTCTCTCTCTCTCTCTCTCTCTCTTTCTTCTCCCTCCCTCTCTCTTTCATTAGCTTTCAAGTAAATAAAATTATATAAATAAAACTTTTAAAAAATATATGCCTTTTTCTTTTTTTATTCAAATAAGGTTAACAAATTTCATATATTTCACACAGACAGATTGAGGTGCATAGTAATACTTTCTACCCTACCCTCCCTCCTGTCCATGCTCCCTTCTCCCTTCTCCATCCTTTCTTATTCTTTCTCTTAATTTTTGCAATGAGATACTTTCAATTAATTTTGCTAGAGATTTAGGATCACATGGTGTGAGTTGAGTCATCAGCCACCATATTCTCTCCAAATACCTACCTTGGGATGATAGAAGTAGGTGAGCAGTATATGTGTGTTGAATGAATAGTAGCTCGGCTCTATGTGCTTGAAATATTGCTGTGAAAGATTTCTGTGTAGCGGCAGGAGGTTGTTTCATATTTTGTTTGGTTCCTTGCCTGCAAGTGGGGGACATAGTGACACCTAGAAGAACTGTGGACTGCCTGACTTCACACTATTTTCTACTCACAACTTCTGGCTAAGGTTACAAACGTGCACCTTCCCCTTCACCATTTTTTTTCTGATTTGGATTCTTGATACTTAAAACTTCTTGAGAAAATCTTTGACACATTTTTCTCGATTTTTGTGTATTTGTAGAATTTAAACAAATGTAACAAAGATACCTTCTTATCTGTGCCTTTTATAATCAGGAATGGTTTCCATCCACTTAAAGAAAAAAATAGCTAATGCTGTTTACTTTTTACTTAAAAAAAGCTTGCCTCTGTGTGTTTTGTTTCTGAGTTGATGCTTTGTGCCATTTGACCTTTGCTTTTCTTTTCAGGATTAAAGGGGGGGGAGGGTTGCTGAGGAATGCAATTAAGTTAGGCCACTCTCTCCCTCTGGAGGCATCTCACTAAACTTCCTTTATCTCCACCAGAATCTATTTTTATTAGTGGTTTACAGAAGAGAAAAAAAAAAAGTAGGCTCAAGGAATTTCCCCACTCCTACTCTATTTGTTGACTGCCTTTCTCCTTCTAGAATGAATGTCTTAAAAGAGAAAAACTAGACAACTGCATCACATAGGTCCTGTTAGGTCAGAATAAAACACTTTTCTGCATCCTGTGTTTAAATCTTTTCTTAACTTGTGTTATGTACATTTATATAACCTGTAGAATATGTACATTTATACCTCCTTAAAAAGCTGTTCTGGAATTGTTCTAATGGTCATTTCCTCAGGAGACAAAGCTCATTTTTTCCCCTCTCAAAATTAACATGTTTTTGCACATGAATCATCAAATGTCACAAACTTTATGTCCTGCTTCTTAGGGAGGGAACCTGGGAGTCTCTGTCTAGGCAGTTCTCAGGTCCATGTGCTGTGGGTACAGAATCACAAACATTTCCTTATGGGAGGTTGTCCATTTGAAGGCCTCATCAGCTCTTTCCAAGCCATCCCTTGCCTCCTGAAAGGTAAGTGTCACAGAGGTGTAGATGAGATGAGCAACTGCATATAAGTTTTCTCCCGTCTTTACTCAGAGCATCAGGAATTCCTTTCCAGGTTTTAATAATGGAAAGTAATAAACTACTAGTCTCTCTCTACAGATTCCATCTCTGAGAATCAAATGGATTCTGTAACTGATAGCATTTGCTCACTGAAAAAATCCAAGGGAGATAGCTGTGTGGAATTCATTTGGAAATGTTTGATAACAGTTTATCTTGCTTCTTGGGTGGGATTTATAAATTCTGAATTGTTGTTAGGTCCACTGGAAGTGAAAATTCATTAGAATTGATGTAATAGTGTTTTTTAATATTATTAAGGAATAAGTAAACTGTGGATTTATTAGAATTACATATCAGAACTGAAAGGGACGCTAGGAGAGCACTTTTTAGATAAGTAATTGCTTATGCGCAGTGAGGTAGGTGTGAGAGGGGAAGGGATAACTGTTTTGTTCAAAACATGTGATCTAGCAAGAGTAGGGGTTGGGATCATTGGAACTATAAAGATGTTGTAGCATAATGGGTCCTTAACATATTGTGACACCGGCCTGTACGTTGCACGACAGATCAAGTGGAGCTGTGTCTAGAATGTGAGTATTCCATCCGTAGCTCTGTGCTCTTTCCACACTCTATGTAATGGGCATGGCTACCTCCCGATGGCAGTCTGGCGAATCGGTCCTGCAGCTGAGACCTGCAGTGACCGCTTCTCTTCAGAGGCATGCAGACACAGGCACATCCTCCTGGGCAGCCCCTTATACCCACCATTTTCATTCATATGATAGGTCATTCAGCCAAGAGTCACAGTTGTCTGGTGGAAAATCTTGCATTTCTCATTAGGAGCAATAATTTTTCCATCTTTTTTTTCCATTTAGTTTTCCTTTGCAATTCTTTTTCTGTCTTTTGCTTTATCCCTTCTTTCCTGCTGTCTGACTTCCTCGCTATGAAATTTCTGCCAGACCTGGCCATCATTTGCCAAATGACCTAGACACATTCTTTAAAAAAGGTGATTCTGAGTGGTATGCCTAACACTGTGTGGTATGCCTAGTAGTGAAGTGGATCGAAGGCTATTGCTGGGAGAAGCTGATTTCACTTGACCACACTGCTTTCTACTTCACCACAATATACAGTTTCCTATATTTGTTTCTCTGCTTTCCCTCACTCCTTGCCCATACATGGCCCTGTTTGGTGGTCTGCACAGTGAAAGTACATCTGAAAACGAGACGATTGAGATTAACAAAGAGTGAAGAAAAAAGAAGATAACAGTAGAGGCAAGGTCAGGTGTCTAGTTCTAGTGAAACAAAATCCTTAGAACCTTGTATTTAATTTGATAAGCAGCCATACATATCTGCTTATTTGAAACACTTTATGTCCTTAAAATCACCACTTCCTCCCTGCCTCAAGAGTGTGGTACAAGACTCTGGGCATGCGTAGGTCAGGGAACCATATTTACCATCAGCTCCCCAGTTTTCTTCAACTATCCCTGCTATATTCATGAACTACTAGGGCTGTAACCATCCCATTTTACAGATGGGAAAACAAAGTCCCAAATAGAAATGAGTTGCAAAAATTTAATATAAAACTGAGTGGAAGAAATAGTATTAGAATTCAATAACCCAGGCCGGCGCCATGGCTCAATAGGCTAATCCTCCGCCTGCAGCGCTGGCACACCGGATTCTAGTCCTGTTCGGGGCGCCGGATTCTGTCCCGGTTGCCCCTCTTCCAGGCAAGCTCTCTGCTATGGCCCGGGAGTGCAGTGGAGGATGGCCCAAGTCCTCGGGCCCTGCACCCGCATGGGAGACCAGGAGAGGCACCTGGCTCCTGGCTTCAGATCAGCGCAGTGCGCCAGCTGCAGCGCACCGGCCACAGCGGCCATTGGAGGGTGAACCAACGGCAAAGGAAGACCTTTCTCTCTGTCTCTCTCACTGTCCACTCTGCCTGTCAAAAAAAAAAAAAAAAAAAAAAAAGAATTCAATAACTCAGATTCCTTCTTACCTCTGAGACCTTGCCATTGACCAGTGATTGTCACATCCACACTAAAGTAAGGCCTTCTGGGTAGGTATTTGCATAACAGTTAAGATACCACTTGGGATACTCACATCACATTTCAGAGCACCTGTGTTTGAATACTGGTTTAATTTCTGATTCCAAATCCCTGCACATGATGACTCAGGTAGTTGGGTCCCTACCATGCAGGTAGGAGAGCTAGATTGAATTCCAGTCTCCCAGCATCTATCTGGCCTAGCCTGGCTGTTGTGGGCACTTATGGAATCAAACAGCAGATGGAAGACACCTTTCTCTCTCTCTCTTCATTTAAAATAAAATTTAAAAATCCCTACTCTAGATGATCTCCTGTCTAATATAGAAGATTTAAGGAAGCACATTGATTATAATTCAAGGCCCGGAGGGTATCAACCGTAATAACAAATTAGAGGATATTTTATTGTGCTCCTAATATTCCATAATAATTAAGAAAGTAACTTAATCCTAGGGACAGCAAACCTTTCAATAAGTTTCTTTTTCTCCCTCTAGCTTCATCTGTGATTTTCTATGGATTGACCAGCTTAGTTCAAGCTCAGTGACTCTGAGACTGATGCTGTCAAGGATAAATTTTATGCTGAGATTTCATGCCTCAGGTATAGAGTCAAATTAGATGACTAGAGTTCTTTCCAAAATTCTGCCTCTTTGGAAATTCAAAAGAAAGAAAAAGTCACTTCCAAGTGGGAAGTAGGAAGAGCCAGGAATAGGATTCATTTAAGAAGTTATGCTTAAAATAGACTATTCTAGAAGGGCTGCTCTTAACATTTCCAAATAAGAAGTTATAAGAATAGAGTTAGAAGCTAAATAAACTATATTACAGAAGAATCACTCTGGTTAAATGCAAGAAGGCATCTCTACTCCATACTCTGCATATTTCTGCAGTTGTACCATGCCACATTCATAAAATATTGGCATTCTAACCATTACATTTATAGATGGAAAAGAAATTCCCAAAGAGAATTGAGGTGCCCAAAGTTATCTAGAAATTTGGTGTACAAGCCAAGATTAGAACCAAGAACTCTGACTTCCACCTCTGTGAATTGACTGCTACTACTCTAAGATCCACACTGGAAACACAAACTCGGGAAAATTGAAAGGAAACATATAGCATGTCACATACATTATTTGCAAGTGAAGAAGGCACTGAAAATAAAAGCCACCATCACTGGTTGCAATATTAATACAGCTTACTCTTTTGCCTACTTCTAGAAAAAATACAGAAATGGGAACCTGGGTCAGTGCTGGTCCCCAGTAAGCCTGATGAACATGAATGAGGCAAAGAATCTTCTTTGGAAGGGAAATGAAGGAATAGGAGCCAGCATCAGGGAGATCCAAGATGTCAGAATTTCCAGAAGTCAAGACTAATTATCCTGCTGGAATTCATTATCTGCAAATAATGAGTTTAGTTTTTGTGCAAGTAACAGGACACTGCTGGAGACTGCAGTGTAATTGTACTGGGAACCTGGAAAGAAACAGATAAAAGCCAAGGATGTAATAAAATAAATTAATACAAAACAAAGAAACTGTTAGCAAACGCTGAAGCACAGGAAAGGTAATTGATCCAATTCTGTTTACTCTTTTTTGCCCGAATGCTAAAAATTTAAATTTAATTCTGACAAGGTCAATAGGCTTCCATGAAGAAATCAATACACAGTTAAGCATCCAGACACAGAAAATTACCTTAAAACCAGATTTAGCTGTTTATGAAAATGATCTCAAATTATATTATCAAAGATGAATTCAGTAGACCATACAGATTATTTTCATTCTAAAGAAAGAGCTGTTTCTTAATAGTATTTTTCAGATTGAATCTAGGATTAGCAATCAGCATTAGATTCTAACACATGGCATTTACAAATGCCACCAGGGATAGAGACATTCAAAATCATTGTTTCTATAGGATTACCAGGAACTCAATGAAATGGTGGAGTCTGCATGTTTTCCAGTCAGCAGACATATAGGCCAGGGTTTTTCAGCCTTGGCTTATTGATAATTTGAGATGAGTAATCCTTTATTGTGGCTGACTGTCCTGGGCCTTTTAGGATGGCAAACCACATGCCAGGCCTTTACCTGTTAGTTGCTTGTAGCAACACATCCCACCCTACTCCAAGTTGTAATGATGAAAAATATGTCCATACACTGCAAAATGTAGCTCTGAGTTCCAAATACCCCCAGTTTGAGACCTGTTGATTTAAATTGTATTTAAGATGAATGGATATCTAGGTTAGACAAGCACAATATGCATTTTTACAATACGTATTAGACAACAACTTGACCACTGATAAATCATGATATTTTGAAAAATTTTGGCTACAGTTTGACATTTTTATGAGGGGACATCCACTGGAAATAGAGCCTGTGCTCATATTCTTTAGCTGGTTCCTCATAGCTGCAATGGATCTGCCTAAGAAACCACCAGAGGATCTGATCTCTCTCTACTTATTGTTCTAATGTGACAGGGCAGATTGTTTCAGCAATACCAACACCTCTTAGTTGTGAGTGCCAAACTCCAGAATTAATATATTTCTCATTCAACTTGAAAAGTATCCAAACCCAATCATTTAAAAGTAATCCACCACAACTTACAAGTTTCTTGGCATTAGCTCTGTGTTACAAATATTCTTAGAAAGACTCAGCTTGACTCAAACCAAAAATGTCAACTTAAAGAAATCTGGTAAGTGGTGGGGAAAAAAGAAGCGTCCAGAAGAAAGAATAAGTGTTAGAAAGAGAAGGGAGAGATAATAAACAAAAAATTAAGTATAGGAAAGCAAGAACAATCAAATTGAAGTTCAGGCAGGGTCTTAGGCATGAACAGAGACCACACACACACACACACACACAGAAACTTGGGTGTTACACACTGTGGCTCCATGTCTCTGCAATAAAACCAGTAATTTGGAAGTAATTTTGGTCTTCAACCCTGTATCACCACACTTCTGCCTTGGCAAGGTCCAGTGCTGCAGAGCGCGTCAGCTTCCTCAGTAAGAGAGAAGGAGGCAATCCTCTTGGGGAGAGATTCCATGTGCACAGCACTGAATATTTACCAAATGATATAATCCCCTGCAGGGAAACCAAACCAGAGAGACACTCACAATACAAAATGTGAACTATTAATTTGCATGAAAGTATACTGCTTTCTCAGATAGCAATCAAAGACTGTGTTGGACCATTTTAGATGAAACTTCACTGCTAATCGCTGGAGACATGAAGATGAATAAGATAGTTTCCCTACTTTCAAGTAGATCACAGTTTGTTGAGGGGAAGAAATATGAATATAGCTGTGCTATTGATCCTAATTATGTAGTGGTAGTTCTGGGATGTTTTGAATTATAATGATGGAATTTGATATGGAAAGACTTAAAGATTTATGCTGTATGAGAAATTTCATTTTTAAAATGTTCATAATTTTTGACACTTATATAGGAAAAAAAGAAAAACATGATGAAAAGTACAGATGGGACCAGTGTTGTGGTGCAGCATGTCAAGCTGCCATCTGCAGCTTATGGGTACCAGTTCCAGGCCTGGCTGCTCCTCTTCCAATCCAGCTCTCTGCTAATGCTCCTGGGAAAGCACAGAAGGTGGCCCAAGTGCTTGGGCCTCTGTACCCATATGGGAAACTCAGAAGAAGCTCTTGGCACCTGGTTTGGACCAGCCCAGCTCTGGCTATTGCTGCCATTTGGGGAATGAACCAGAGGATGGAAGACCTCTCTCTCTCTCTGTCTGTCTGTCTCTCTATGTAACTGCCTTTCAAATAAAATCTTAAAAATTAAAAAAGGGCCGGCACCGCGGCTCACTAGGCTAATCCTCCGCCTTGCGGCGCCGGTACACCGGGTTCTAGTCCCGGTCGGGGCACCGGATTCTGTCCCGGTTGCCCCTCTTCCAGGCAAGCTCTCTGCTATGGCCAGGGAGTGCAGTGGAGGATGGCCCAAGTGCTTGGCCCTGCACCCCATGGGAGACCAGGAGAAGCACCTGGTTCCTGCCATCGGATCAGCGCGGTGCAGCGGCCATTGGAGGGTGAACCAACGGCAAAGGAAGACCTTTCTCTCTGTCTCTCTCTCTCTCACTGTCCACTCTGTCTGTCAAAAAAAAAAAAATTAAAAAAAAAGAAGTACAGCCAATGGAAAATTGGGAGAATTAAGATAATCAACAGTACAGATAGTTTGAAGGATAAATTTGATTGATTATATATTTTGAAAATAATATACTATTAATAATATAATACTAATTTATTATTAATTTTATTACTAATAATATAATACTATTCTGGGGCTTGATAAAGTCAATGTATGATAATACATCTTTTGGAGAATTTTACTAACAATTATAGTTATTAAACAGACACCTTTTACCTCATATAAATCCAGGGAATTATAGTTTCAGTGACATTTTAGGTTTCTTAAATGAAATGTCATTTTGCTATTTTAGGTCACTCACTGAATGGCCACAATGATCAGGGCTGGTGCAGGAGCTTCATCAGGGTCTCCCATGTGGATGCAGTGGCTCAAGCACTTGAGCCGTTCTCAGTTGCTTTCCCAGGCAGATTAGCAAGGAGATGGATCAGGATCAGAAGTGGAGCAGCTGGGGAACCAGTGCCCATAACAGATGCTGGCATTGCTGGAGGTGGCTTAACTCGCTGTGCCACAGTGCTGGGCCCTAGAGTATCCCGGTTTTAGTCTAGGCTGCTCTCTGCTAACATGAACCTTGGGAAGCAGCAGATAATGACTCCAGTACTTGAGTCCCTGTGGCCCAGGCCTGGCTGTTGAAGACATTTGGGTAGTGGACAAGTGGAACTTTCTCTCTCTTTTTCTCTCTCCCCCTTCAAATAATAAAAAGAAATACATAAATACATAACTTGGAGGGCTGATTAAAGGAGAAAATAAGAAAATTCTTGTGAAAGTCAAGTATGAGTGATAAACCATACAGAATGAGGAATGAGAAAGGGAGGAATTATAATCCCAGTTAGTAGGGTAAATCAATCAACTATGCAAGAGCAACAACAAGCAAACCCTCCATTACTTCCCACAGCTGAAACCCACGTCAAATAATTTTCTACATTTTCAAAATGACATTGAATTCTTTTTTACCTCAAAAGATAAAAAAATCAAGAAATTGGTTAACTATTAAAAAATCTTTTTTTGTGTGGGCATGAAAACTCAGTAAAATAAACACCCATATACAGCAAATGATAGTTAAACTTCAAAAATCATCTCATATTATCTTTGTGATACATTTTATTTATAAAACAGATTAAAAAAAACCTGAAATGGCGAAATGACATTTCCTTTAAGAGTATCTGAAACCAGATGCTTGGAGTTAGCACTGAAGCAGAGTATTTTTATTTTATTTTTAAAGTTTTGATTTACATGTAATATTTGCACATTCTTAGGGAGTACAATGCCATGTTTCAACACACACACAATGTAAATTAGGCTGTCTAGGCAGCAGGTCTGTCCATTTCCTTATCTGTTTTTGTGTTTCAAATCTCATAGTTCTTTTTTAGTTTTTTGTTTTCAGTATACCTTACTATGAATTACAATCATCCCACTGTTCTATGGAACACTAGAATTTGTTATTTCTGTCCGAATATCCATTTTCCTTCTATTCCTTTTCTCACTCCTTCCCTTCCTAATCTCTGCTAATCAGTATTCTACTTTTACAGTGTCTGCTTTTTTTTTTTTTTTTTTTTTTTTTAATTTTCACCCAATTCAGTGAACATGTATTTATGTTTCTGTGTTAGGCTTATTTCACTTAACATAAAGATTTCCAATTCCACCTATTTTGCTACAAATGTTCTTTTTATAGTTGAATAATATTCCATGTGTATGTATACCACATTTTCTTATCTGTTCATCCATCCATGAACACATGGGTTGATTCCAAGCCTCAGCTATTGTGACTAGGACTGCAATGATCGTGGGAGAACAGTTACCTTTTTTGTATACCAATTTCATTTCCTTCATACATACAGGAAAGTGGAGAGCCGTGTCACTTCCATTTAGCTTTTAAGAAACCTCAGTACTGTTCATAATAGATATACTGATTTGTTTTCCAAATGACAATGCATATGGGTGGCCTTTTCTTCACCTCTTCTCCGTTATTTGTTATTTTATATCTTTTTGGTGACAGCCAGTCAAGCTGGAGTGAAATATTAATTTGCATTTCTTTGGAGATATTGAGTGTTTTTTCATGATTTTCTGCCCAATTGTATTTCTCATTCTGAGAAATGTCTATTCAGATCCTATGTCCATTTCTTAACTGTTGAGTTTCTTGAGTTCCTTTTGTACTCTGAATATTGACCTTTTCTCAGATGCTTAGGTTTCAAATACTAATGGGAAGAATATTTATAGCATATTTTATAATTGTAATAGTAATAGATAATATTTATTGCCTATTAGTGCTTTTCAGGTATTGTGCTAAAACCTTAGCATAAAATTTCTCATCAAATTCTCACTAATCTAATACATGGATTTTGGTAAACTTTTCATTTTTCAAGGGAGATACTAAGGTTTGAAAGATCAAATAGGGGCCGGCACTTTGGCGTAGTAGGTTAAGCCTCTGTATGCAGCTCTGGCATCCCATATTGTTGTTGGTTTGAGTCCCAGCTGCTCCAGCTCTCTTCTATGGACTGGGAAAGCAGTGGAAGATGACCCAAATGCTTGGACCCCAGCACCCACGTAGGAGACCCAGAAGCAGTTCCTGGTTCCTGGCTTTGGATCAGCTCAGCTTTAACCTTAGCAGCTGTTTGGGGAGTGAACCAGTGGATAGAAGACTTCTCTCTCTGTCTCTCCCTTTCTCTGTAACTCTGCCTCTCAAATAAATAAATAAATCTTTATATATATATATATACATATATATATATATATTATTGGTTGTATGACACTAGGGAAACTCACCTATATAAACCCATTTCATATCTGGAAAGTGAGGACAGTGATACCTACTTCACAGGGTTCCTGTGAGAAATTAAATAAAACAAAACAACAGGCCAGCAACGCAGCTCACTAGCTAATCCTCCACTTCCAGCACCGGCACCCCGGGTTCTAGTCCCGGTTGCTCCTCTTCCAGTCCAACTCTCTGCTGTAGCCCAGGAAGGCAGTGGCCCCTGCACCCGCATGGGAGACCAGGAGAAGCACCTGGCTCCTGGCTTTGGATTGGTGCAGTGTGCCGGCCATAACAACCATTTGGGGGGTGAACCAACAGAATGAAGACCTTTCTCTCTGTCTCTCTCTCTCTCTCTCACTGTCTAACTCTGCCTGTCAAAAATAAATAAATAAATAAATAAATAAATAAATAAATAAAACAAATCAACAAAAACTCCCAGAAGATTTTTCCTTGCTTCAGTGTATGGACATAGGGCAAATTTCTGAGGGAAGATGAAAGGTGGAAGGAAGACTATCTGGACAAGTATAACATTATAATTAGAGAAGATAGTTACAACACATACAGAAAACTAGAGGACACATAAAACAAGAACTTGACCTGTTTGGAACTAATGTCCTCAAGTCCAGTACTGTACACACTTAAGACTTAACCACTTCTTCACAACCATCCTAAAAAAGAGATCATCCTTGTAATGGAATCTTGGAACTTTTCCCTGTGCTGAGTGAAGTCCCTTTGCTTTCTTCTCCCATGCATTTTCCTGTCCTCGGCTTTCAGAGTTTCTTTGAGTGTGGTCTCTCTCTTGCTTTTTCAAAGAAATGGACCCTGTTCAAATACATTCCAAACCTTCCCTGTTTCATATTAATAGATAAGATTTCTTTCACAACCAACACATCCTGGGAATTTTAAACCCTAAGCCTCTTTCCCACCCTAAGCACATGGGCTCATGGAAGATAACCTAGGTTTGGCAATCCATAAACCTCTCTTCATCACAGATGCCAAAACTGAAACTCTTCATTATATGTATGGCAGGTAAATGGGTGGAAGGCTCTATTAAAGAAAGTAGAAGATTATCCAACCAGGATCGAAGCGATTTAGGCACCATCTCTAGCTCTGTCACTAGTGTTCTTATCTAGCTCTTGAGGATCACCAATCTGACAAGGTAGCATTGGACCAGATGCTTTATAAGAGTTCTTTTACAGCTGCACTTTAGATTCTAAGATACTTTAGTGGTCTGACGTAGTCAGCTGACACAACCTTTGGAAAGGGAAAGTTGGTGAAATAATATAACAAATTTTAAGTGCGTGGTTTGGGTCTGCTTCTGTGTACTATTAATGCACAAGATGATGGCTCAAGTACTTGGTTCCCTGCCACCCACGGGAGACCCAGACTGAGTTACAGTCTCCTGATTTGGTCTATCCAAGCCTCAGCCATTGTGGACATTTAGTGAGTGAACCAGTGGATGTAAGATTCTCTCTCTCTCTCCCTCTCTTTCTCTTTATCTCTCTCCCCCCTTCTTCCCTCTGTGCCTTTCAACTAAAATGGAAAAAAAAAAATTAAGGCAAGGAAGTACTTTTAGTGTGTCTAATTGCTAGTCCTCATATTTAGACAGTAAATCACTTTAAAGTAAAATTTTTAAGGAAGCCAAACTAATATTTAACCTAGTGGTACTTCAAGAGAGCAAAATAACTTAGGCCATGTTTAAGAGGGACAAATAATACAGATTAAAGATTCCCAAGCCATGTTATATGAGAAACAGTTGAAATAGGGTTGAGTAGACTAACGAAATCAAGAAAAAAGAAACCCCTTCTTGGAGACTCAGAAAAGATTATTGTTTGAAACAATCATTCTTGATCTTTAAGATACCAAGGAATTAAAGTACTAGCACCGAGTATTAGAGGTTAGAGAGAATAAAGTCTTGTTCATAAAGGAAGACTTTCCTATCACTAACAGCCCTTCTGAGATATGGTAGGAAACTCCCAAAGAATGTGTTCAGGATGAGTTGGACAAATACCTAACACAGAGATCTTATTTAAGGTTCACAGTGATGTTGACATAAATGAGGTTTAAAATATTTTCTAATTCAAAATTACTAAGACTCTGATTTTATGAAATGGAAATTTGTCTTGCATTCACAGATGGGATCATTGAATATTTCTTTAGAAAAACCCTGTACTTCTTGATCTATCCTGCAATTTAACTTTCTTTAATATAATCTTAGACAAAGGTCACCAGAAAACTCCATATAAACAATTCATACAAGGAACAAATCAAAGAGAAAAAATACTAGCAAGGTCTTAAAACACACATGTAGCAATATATACTCACAGAATATTTAACAGTAACATTTTTGACTCAAGTATCTCTGAAATAAAACCTGAAATGTATTTAGTTGTGGTTATAGAGTACCACTGGAAGTTTAAAGTTAAATTCACTACAAATGCTCAGAACATCCATGTTTAGGAGTTGAAGTGCACTTGTCTTCAAAAGTACATCATAATATTCTAGGGGAAAAATTTTCATTTACAAGGACTTTACAATCCTGTTCTGAACTGCCTCATTTGTGTGCTGTACAAAGGCAAATCTGAAAACCTGGTGGTATTCCACACTATACAGGTTCAGTTCTCAAACTTTTGTCAATATTAATTCTGGTCTGTTTTACAGCCAATTTGCTAAGGTGTCTGCCCAAGACATCATTAAGAATAGTTAGTCACTCTGGGAAAAAAAAAAAAAAAAAAAGCAGAAGAAGAAGACCTAAATGAAGGATCTCAGCGAGTATGATCCCAGTGGAAAGAACGGGGCCATCAAGGTAGGAGGTACCTTTCTCTGAAGGGAGGAGAGAACTTCCACTTTGACTATGACCCTGTCGGAATAAGATCGAAGTCGGCGAACCCTAAAGGCTTCCATAGCCTTGGCAACCCATGACTAGAGCCTAGGGATATTACTGACACCATAAACAAGAGTGTTAAATTGTTAAATCAACATCAAGAGTCACTGTGTACTTACATCCCATGTGGGATCTGTCCTTAATGGGTTGTCCAATGTGAAGTAATGATATAGCTAGCACTAAAACAGTATTTTTACACTTTGTGTTTACGTGTGGGTGCAAACTGATGAAATCTTTACTTAGTATATACTGAATCGATCTTCTGTATATAAAGATAATTGAAAATGAAAAAAAAAAACTTGGTGTTAAATTGGAAATTACATAGAAAATTAATCAATTTTTTTAAAAAAAAATCATGTAGGATCTCTGTCATTAATGTGCTGTACACTGTGATTTAATGCTATAACTAGTACTCCAACAGTATTTTTTCACTTTGTGTTGCTATGTGAGGGCAAACTGTTGAAATCTTTACCTAATATATACTAAACTGATTTTCTGTATATAAAGAGAATTGAAAATGAATCTTGATGTGAATGGAAGGGGAGAGGGAGCAGGAAAGGGGAGGGTTGCAGGTGGGAGGGAAGTTATGGGGGGGGGAAGCCATTGTAATCTATAAGCTGTACTTTGGAAATTTATATTCATTAAATAAAAGAAAAAAAAAGGAAAAAAAAGAATAGTTAAAAGATAGCAAATATCCTTGAATTAATGTTGTTAAAGAACATTTAAAAATATTACTATTACATATTTAAAGAGAATATTTAAAGGTATCCTTTCTCTGGCCCCCTCATCTCTGGAAAGGCTTCCCTTGTTCTCTGGGAGGAGTGCCTACTGCCTCCCCTGGAGAGGAGACAAATGGGTAGAAGTCCAGAATCTCTTTCACATGGACTGACAGAGGGTGGATTAGGATATGGTGTTTTTCCCTTGTTGTTGGCTGGAGTAGACCAGTCACTGCAGAAATGGCAGAAATATTTCTATTCTGCTACGCCTATGCCTACCTTTTACTGGCCCTCTAATTAAAGAGAGCATGCTTTACGGGGCGGCAGGGGGGGGGCATTTTATTTTATTTTATTTATTTTTGTATATTCCTATTGGCATTTCCATGTTGCAGGATTCTCCAGAACCTTTTGTTGTATAAGGGTTCTAGCCAGCCCATCCTTCTAACTCTCAGAGTCTTCCTGTATGTGCCTGTTGGATTATGTACAGTTTTCAGTTTACTTAGGAGTGGTTAAAGGAGACAAGCCTTCACACCATCCTGTTCAGAACCTGAGGTTTCCATGTGGATGCTAAATGATCTTTGATGATGATGATGATGATAATGATGACGATAGTGATAACGAAGATTATGACTTGCAATGGACTTGATTTCAGAAGTCTGACAGAGCTTTTTTTTTTTTTTTTTGGACAGGCAGAGTGGACAGTAGAGGGAGACAGAGAGAAAGGTCTTCCTTTTGCCATTGGTTCACTCTCCAATGGCCGCCGCAGTAGGCGCGCTGCGGCCGGCGCACCGTGCTGTTCCGATGGCAGGAGCCAGGGGCTTCTCCTGGTCTCCCATGGGGTGCAGGGCCCAAGGACTTGGGCCATCCTCCACTGCACTCCCTGGCCACAGCAGAGAGCTGGCCTGGAAGAGGGGCAACCGGGACAGGTTCAGTGCCCCGACCGGGACTAGAACCCGGTGTGCCGGCGCCGCAAGGTGGAGGATTAGCCTGTTAAGCCACGGCGCCGGCCTGACAGAGCTTTATTGCCAATATTTTATGACAAAAAGCTACAGAAAACAGAAAATCCTTTCTGATTCCTTATAAAAATCTCCAGTCTTTTTTTTTTTTTTTTTGTCACCACCACTAAATCAACCCTTAGTGTGGACCAACAGGGTTGTGCTGTAGTTCATCTCAGGTTGTTAAGAGTCTGCTTTTTTACTTCTGCTTGTGAAGTAGGTGTGAAAATCTCCTCAAGCTCTCCAGAGTTGCCACCAGCCTGCCCTTTCAACTGTTTATGGGTCCATAGAGGTGGCTTCTCTGCAATAGTGATTTCACCCTTTGTTAATAAATATCTGATCATCTTGGTCCATTTTCCCAAGAGGATAGTTAACAAAGTTTTACATAATATGTATGTATGGAAAAACAATTTAGTTAGGATTTGGAATAAGACAGAAAACTGTACTGATTCTTTTTTAGACCATTTTGTTAGACAAATATAGCATTCCCATGACCATTATCTCATACATTCCAAATTACTATGCGTGGTCTCCTTTACATATGGGAGCTAAGATTAAAAAGAAAAAATTCAAAAAACAAAAAAAGGAGAAAGAAATGCCCGTTAGTTTTAATTTCAACATTTGTGTATGCCTGATGTTACAGTTTGAGTCTCAACAAATGGTAGTAACTTGATACATGCTCCTAAAATTTGAAATGTCAATTCTCTCAGAATATGGGTTTGTCCCTATGATTCTCTGCACATTTAGATGTTTAGAAATATCTAAATAATTAAAAAATACAACTCTGTGCACTTGATAAACTCTTTCATGGGGGATACCAACCTCTTAGGTCAATTTAAGATTAATAGCCCCAAATTGGTGGGATACCTTGAAAATAGTATTAGAATAAGGAGTCAAGAAATTGCAAAACTAATTTGCACTGTGCCACTAACTCTGCATGGCTCCAAGAAAACTAACCCTTTCTCATCTTTGGTTTCTTCATTTATAAAATGAGAAGATATAATCTAGAAGTTTCTGTCAACTTCAATATATTTTAGCATTTTGCAGAATACTTCTTCAGTAAATAAATTCATTAAATGTTACTAAATTTGAAACCCTCAGTAGTTTCTTGGCCTTAACAAATGCTAGTAGCTTCCCCTCCATGCTAAAAATCATGATACTAGACACCAAAGTGATAGTCTTCAGCAGTACAAAATATCAACTACACTGGAGAGGAAAGCCACATGGGCAAGCTCTTTGCAATCATTGAAATGGTTTTTTGAAGCACTTTCAGTGTCCTGAAGAAATGTTTGTTTCATCACTAATTTAAAAACTGACCTCAGGATCGGGGTTTGGTTAGGTTGTTGCTTGGGAGGCCAGGGAAGCACCAGCTCCTTTGCTTTAGATCCAGTTTCCTGTTAATCCACAATCTGGGAGGCAGCAGGTGATGGCTCAAATACTTGGGTCCCTGACACCAAGGGGGAGACCCAGATGGAGTTTTGGACTCCTGGCACAGCCCTGACTGTTGAGACCATTTGGTAAATGAATTAGCGGATGGAAGATCTCTTTCTGCCTCTCTGGCTGCCTCTATACCTTTCAAACAAAATAATAATAACAACAACAATAATAATAATGCCTCATTGGTTTTTTTGTTGTTGTTTTTTTAAAGATTTATTTTATTTACTTGAAAGTTACACAGAAAGAGAAGGAGAAGCAGAGAGAGAGGTCTTCCATCTGCTCGTTCACTCCCCAATTGGCCACAACAGCTGGAGCTGAGCCAATCCAAAGCCAGGAGTTAAGAGCTTATTCCAGGTGTCCCATGTGGGTGCAGGGGCCCAAGGACTTGGGCCATCTTCTACTGCTTTCGCAGGCCATAGCAGAGAGCTAGATCAGAAGTGGAGCAGCCAGGGATCGAACCGGCACCCATATGGGATACTGGCACCGCAGGCTGGGGCTTTAACCCGATGCACATCAATGCCAGCCCCTAGGCTCAGTTTCTAACTTCAGTGCTAGGAAAAGGGTTGTACTTGTTACAGACTCCCCTCTGAAATGTTGTAAGCCAAAGATTAAGACAGAATTTTTCAAAACATTCATTCTTTCCTCTAATGCTAAATCAAGATCAGGATATCAGTTGTTAAAATCAACTGTGCTCTATAGAAAAAAGCATTTTATGGATTGGTGTTAAGGTAAGAATTTGAAGTATGATCTTTTTGCTGCATTAAAAATCAATCTCCTGAGGCCTGTGTTGTAGTGCCAGCGTCCTGTGTGGGCACCAGTTTATGTCCCAGCTGCTGCATTTTCATTCTAGCCTCATTCTAGTGGCCTGGGAGAAAACAGTGGCGGATAGCCCAAGTGGTTGGGCCCCAATACGCACTAGGGAGACTCAGATTAAGCTCCTGGCTTCAGCCTGCCCAGCCTTGGACTTTGTGACCATTTGGGGAGTGAGCTAGCAGATGCAAGATTCTATCTCTTTCTTCCTCTCTTTCTGTAACTATAACTCTCAAATAAATAATAAAATCTTTTTAAAAACTCAGTCTTCCATCATCTACTTTTATTTTGACACATCTTGGTTCAACACACCTATATTTTAATTCACACAGTATTGTTAAGTACATCAGAACAGGACAGTTGTCATGATGAATGGGTGTTTAGTGACAAAGAAACAAGAAGTTTTTCCACAGTTCTTCCTCACATCTCTCTCAGTTGTCCAGATGTGATTCTTCTCAGATGCTTTGTCCAAGTATAAACAATATCTCTCTCTCTTTTTTTTTTTTAATTTGACAGATAGAGTTAGACAGTAAGAGAGACAGAGAGAAAGGTCTTCCTTACGTTGGTTCACTCCCCCAAGTGGCCGCTATGGCCGGCGTGCTGCGCCAATCTGAAGCCAAGAGCCAGGTGTCTCCTTCTGGTCTCCCCTGCGGGTGCAGGGGCCCAAGCACCTAGGCCATCCTCCACAGGCTTCCCGGGCCACAGCAGAGAGCTGGCCTGGAAGAGGAGCAACCGGGACTAGAACCTGGCACCTATATGGGATGCTGGCGCCCAAGCGGAGGATCAATCAAGTGAGCCACGGCACCGGCCCCAACAATACCTCTTGTATCTAATCATGGGATAGTAATTATCCTCCTCCAGTGTATGTCTTGTATTATATATGTATTCTCCTACAACAGTAGTTGAAAATGGAGTTTTGCCAGAAATTCATTCTTTTCTTTCTAATCATATATATATGTTTATATATATATATAGTCAATATATATATTCTATTTGAGGACTTTTTACAAGTTTCCATGGAGCAACATTTGAGGTAACTATTTTTGGAGTAAGAAGTATAGCATTGCAAACTACTTTTTTTTTGTTACATTATTTTTAGGTCTAGTTTAAGTTTAGTTTTGTTTTGTCTTTACTATTTTTGTCACTACCATTAGGCTTCAGTGAATCACTTAGGATCCGCATACCTTTTTTAAAATTCTTATAAAATGGATCCATAAGAAAGCATGTCAGTGGTACTAAAATTACAGATATAATCAAGACAAACACATTGTACCCTGATAACTAAGTGATTGCTAACAGGGAGCACCTAGTAGTGTCTAGTGAAGAGATTGTTTGATATTAAAAATATCATAATTATTATTGCTTTGCGAATTATAATAAAACTTACACTTGAAATTAGTTAAATGTGCCTGAACCAAATCACTTTTAAGTCTGAAATTGTTTATATTCCATATAATAAGCAAGGAGTCAATGATACATTTTGAGAAATAGAGATCTAGTGAATTATATGGATAGTGTTTTCTGACCTAAGGCAAGTTACTTAAAGCTTCTGTGCTGGTTCCTTCCTTTGGGAGAGAAAGGTAGGTTATAGTGCTCTTGTGAAGGCTTCATTAATGAGTAATGTTAAGCACCATTTTCAAACCTCATTTCTTAATTTTTATTTTTAGTAGCATGAGAATAACTCAAACCCATTATTCTACTACCACCTAGATTGTACACATTCTAATGATCAAATATTAAGTTTCATTCCAAGGGTTCCTCCAAAAATTTCTAACTTTTTTAAATCTCACTTCCTTTTTCTGTAAAACCGGGGCTAATATTTATTATATCTATGAGGAACAAGTTTGTAAGAAGGATTGAAGAAAGTATTTTCAAAATATTCAAGTTCTACACAATTGTAAAAGTAAGACCATTTCTGTTTCATATGAAAATTTTAATCATTTATAAAATTATTTTACTTTTTAAAATTACTTTGTATTAATAAAATATTTCTTTTTATTTTTCACCACATTAAGTTGCTTATTTTTACTTTTACAATGATAATACCTGCAGTGGCCATAAAGCTTAATAATATGCCCTAAAGTATTTTTCCAAATGCTTTTGAGCTTACAGAAATCAGATATGAGTAGAGCAGATTAAAAAAAAGAACATATGTAGAGGTTTCCTTTAGTCCTTGAAATTTTTAAGGTCTCTGACCTCCCTTAATACATTCCAGACCTTGCATGCCTTTATGATTGGGGGTGGGGCACAGAGAGTGGAAACTGTTGCTTAAAACAACATTTGAAGCAGGAATTGTTTGATAAGGCCCATGGTTGGAGTATTTGCAGCTTCTTGTTTTGAATTCCTATAACACTAACTCCTAAAGACTGTCTAGCAGTTTGTGAGAAAACTAACAACAATAAAAATTGAGCTTTTGAGTAAGACAGTCTAGATATAACACCTAAGGCAGAAAAAATGAAGAGAAATGTGAAACTTCAAGGGAATTCAGAGTTTGCCCAATAGAAAAGGACATAGGGGTCTCTAACTTTTCAAGTCACACCAGACAGTTCATCATGGTCTTGGGGAGGAGAGAATAAGAGAGAGATTGATCAATTGTTAGAATGTGGGTATGAGTCAATCTCTTATTGACTTCTTTATTGAACTACACAAGGAAAGCCAGCATCATTATTTCTGATTTTCATGATTTTGCATGGAAAGAATGCTGGGACTATCAGAGTGCTTCCTTTCTTTAAGTCATGCAGGACATCAGTGAGTCCATATTTGCATAAATATGTTCTAACACTCAGCTTCCTGAATTGATTCTCTTTGCATCTGAACCATGAGGATTACAATGGGTTTGAAGATAATCACCTCTCCTATATCATGCTTTTACATTTGCAAAGTATATTAACAGACACACCTTCCCTTCCTCATGAGAACTCTATGAGAAAGCTAAAGTTCAATGACTTGAACAAGTGGACACTGCAAGTGTGGCAATGTTATGAGTCAGTTAAGGTTTTGTGACTCCAAGGCCAATGTTCTTGCCAAAATGCCAAAGTTGTTTGCTGTCCAGATTTGAAATTCTTTGTTGACAACATAGAAGTATAAAATCTAATAAACTTTTATTTCAGGGTCTTCATGATGATATGATAATTCAGTTCACCCTTTAATATGAGAGTACTTCAAAAGATTGGGGGAAGGTAGGACTAAATGATATTTATTTTGATGCAAAAAAGCCCTACATTGAAACCCATGCATAGTTTTTTTTAATATGTATTTTTCATACAATTTTTTGCACACCCTTCTTAAATGAGAAGGTTGAGATTCTGTGTTCACTGATCTGTGCTAGTCATGGGAGGAGCTAAGTGTAAGCCAGAAGCTAACACAATGGCATGACTGAATGGGGGGGTCATCCTAAAGTTTCTTCTATCTGAGGTGGAATCCACACCCTCTCCTCCTTTCTTGAGCCTCCCTAGATAATGTTCTCAATTGCTCATTACACTTACAGGAAATGACAGATGGATGGACCTAGTTGTATTTGTTCAGTTCTTGGTGTGTGTCTTTGTGTTCCTTTTCATTTCTCTTGTACTGTGTGTAAATGCTAATGTACCGTGCTGGATTTCATTCTCAGATCAGCTCAAGGACTTGTATGATTCTTCACATTTTAAATAGGACACTGAAAGAGATGCCTTTGAGTTACAGATGGCTTTGTTGTTATTGGTGCCTTGTATGCTTTATTTACTTGCTTTTCTCTTGAATTGTAATGAGGTAGATTTACAATCTGTTTGTGTTTTCTCATTTCCTCCTTAGTTGACATATCTTCATGGATGTTGCCTTCTCTAGTTGTTCACTGTGGAATCCAAGAGAAATTTGAAATTAAGTCTCTACTCAAATCTTTTTTGAAAAATTTCCCTTTGGGAAATACTGGTTCTATTCTTATTAATATCATATTTATGATATTAATGATATTTGGCTTGTCTATGACAGACTTTCCTTGATATAATGACACAATCATAGATGAAAAGCCAAGAATGGATCATCACCATAGAACTTTCTAATGTTTCACTTTATACCAACCATTTTATACCTTTTATCTATCTGGTAAATAAATCTGTATTTGATCTCTTTCTATGTAGGACTGTTGGGAGAAAGTTTTCTTATGTTGCCTGTGTTAAATGCTTTGCAAATTATAAAGCACCTTATATTTATTGCATGTGTCTTTTTATTTTTTCAGCTTTATCAATTCCAATTTTGAGTTGGGCAGAACATCAAAGGGACCCAGTACACCACTATTGTGGCCTATTGTACTCAAGCATCAACAAATTGTTACATCAGGACTGTGACCTTGGGACAGTTTTCCTAAGGCCACCATTGTCCCAGTACTCATGGAACTGTGCCTAGGTTCCATGGAAATTGTAGAAAAAATTGGTTCATTGTTTCATAAATCAGAACAAATCTGTCTAGAATGGTGTTTGTTGCTGCTATCAACTGGGGTCATAAAATTGAAGGACATCAGATATGTAAGACAAATGGAAAATAGCTTCCTAAAGTAATGCCTTCTGCAAGAATCCCAAGACTAGTTGCAGTGCTGCAGAAAGCTAAATAGAAACTGTAGCTTGAAGCTTGGGATTTCCTGCCTGTAATTCAAAACGGATGTGGAGATACACATGAGGATATAGTCCAAGGTTTTACTTTCCTGAGTGGAAAGAATAGCATTAGTATTGGGTTGCTGGTTAATATCTTTGTAATACACAAAGGACTTCAAAAAGTTCATGGAAAATGAAGATAAATCTTTATTTTGTTGTGAAAATTTTTAAATCATATGTCCTTATACACATTTCCTCAGTTGCTGTCTAAAGAGCAGAGATTAATTTTCCAGAGCATCTCATTCTCAATTCTGGTTATGCTCTACATCAGATTGTTAGCCTCTGTATCAATATCTGTGGAATTCTTGGGGTTAATCAGAATATCTTTAGTTTATGCTAAAGAGCACCATTTCTCTTCCTGGACTCAGAGGTGATAATGAGAAAAGGATGTAAATTTTTCATTATGTAAAAAGAAATCTAAGTGACTTCACTGGAAACTTTCAGTGAACCATATAAGCTTGAAACATTCAATATTCAATTCCCATGTAATTTTAATTTAAACATTAATATAGCAAGATTTGAAAAACTTAGAAAATGCAATGAACATTTTAATTATTTTCAGTGTATTTATTCCTAATCCTGGTGATAACTATATTAAATCAAAACAAAGTGGACAAAAAGTCCAGATTGTAGCTAGTACTTTTTTTAATCACTACAGCCTGCCACTTTCTCACCAGTGCCATCTACTATTTACCTTCTGCCGCCTTTGTCCCTATCTTGATGACTTCAGCTTCTGATTTGTGGTTCATTACCATCTTTGCTTTTTGCCTACTCCCCATCTACCAACTTCTGTGAATTCATCAACTGTAAGGATATTGCTTTGATAGTTTTTCCTTAGTTTTCTCATATTTCTTTATCTGATTTTTCCCCTCCTAGATATCCAGCATCTCAGTTGATTCCTGAGTTCTCTTCTCTCTACCTTTCTTTCCAAACCATTCCATGGCCAACCTCTTTAGATATTCATTCATATAGAGGTATATGGCCATTTGCATTGTGATAAAGAGTGACAATCATTCTTTTCCTTCACTTTGTGTCTTGTGAAACTTTACAGTGCTTAACCCTTGTTCACTGATCATTGCAGACAAATGACTCACAACCATGTCTATCATCTACATAATGTCACTGTGTGAACACAGCTAAGGTTTAGAGTTATTAAGCAGGTTTCTGCATTTGCTGCTAAATATTTTTTCCAAGAGTTAATGTTCAGAATTATTTACAGCCCTCAAATCTGGAATCCTTTATTCTCTGCCTGTCTTTGTTTTCTGCACTACTAAGGTAAATGTTAATAAGGGGATGTAGGGAGGTATGGTGGGAAAAGGAGAAAAAAAGGCACGTATAGGAGAGACTGAGAGAGTGAAATTAGCAAATGTTTGTGTCTCTTTTTTATGACTAGCAATGTAAAAGTAAAGGAGAGGGATCTGATTCAGCTACTGGGTGGTTGATGCATTATGATTCTAAAAAAAAAAAAACACGAAATGCAGGAGAAGATGTGGAATAAAGAACAACAGCAAGAAAGGAAGGAGAGGTTGTGGAAAAAAAGGAAGGAAACTGATTTTCCTTTCTGCTTCAGTTCCTATTTGCATTTTCTAAAAAGGGAAATTATTTGTGCTAATTATTCATCCTTAATTGCCTTAAATGAAATAGAAGACTTCATTACTTAAAATGAATGCATTTTCAGAATAATAGGTCTTGGCTTTCAGAAAGAATACTCCTCCCAAATGTAGGTTTAAGCTCTCTAAGGTTAGAAAACTAGAACAGCACTGTGCCTTTAGAAAAAAAAAAAAATGCCAGTGTCTCTTGTTCTTCTTCTTTTAAATATATTCAAATAATTGAGAAGTAACTCTCATGAGAATATTTTCTCAACTTAATGTCTTCCTTTAAAAACCATCTATTTTGTGAAGCAACTGTCTGCTTGAAGGATTTTGCTCTTTAGCAAAAGATTTAACCAGTCAAAGATTGACAGAGCTGGTGATGAAGTGACATTTGACATTGAGATTATTTTAGTATCATAGCCTTCTATTTAGTATCCATAGCCTTCTCCTTGGCCTTTTTATAGTATTTCAGCAGAAGCATTTCCTCTGATAGAAACAAGATATGACTCAGACCAACTGGAACATATTTTACTCTCTATCATAGCCCCACATTTTTAATGACACATTAGTAGGACCCAGAGCTTGTTCCTACACTAACACATCAAGTTAGGCTCTCTCTTCTGTCTTTAGTGTTTCCTTTAATATGTCTACCTCTTTGTATCAAACCTTCCTCACTTCAACAAGAATGGCAATGATAAGAAACAGATGCAGTCATACCATCAGAATGCTGTTTTCTATTGTCAGTGTGTGTATTCTTTAAAAATTTCGTTTGCCATCATTCTTTTCAGAATTATCCAAGGAATCTATTTGTTAGGAGTCTGGCCTGAGGCATCATTTCTTGAAACTTATATATATATATATATATATAGGTATTTTTTAAAGAAAGCTTTATTGTATATATATATATGTATATATATATATATATCTTATAGAATATATATATCCTATAAACTATTAAATACTCTTTTATATTTTTAACCTAAATCACCTCCTTTACTAGTCCTATATTTTAATAGCATTGCCTTTCCTTTCTTAGCCTGGGAATTAGTGAGCTAATATTATGTATGTTTTATATAATCTAATGTAATGAATTGCATTATTTCCCTTAACTATGAATTTTGAAGCAGCATGAAATTGAGACTGTTGGTATTATTGAAATAAACTATTGATAAAGTATTGAATGTGTCCATTTTTTGTTTTTACATGGCTAGTATGACTTGTTAGGGCCACTTCTGCCAATCTGAATGCTTCACATCATACCACAAGACATTCAGCAAATTTAAGCATAATATTGTCACTTGACAAATGTCATCTAGTCAGCAAACTTGTCTTCATAATCATAGTTAACAGCAAGCCCACCACACCTAATTTTGGGGTTATTTACATTTTGATTTACTCATGGATAATATTCTTCTTCACTTGCACAACAAAAAGCTACCTTCAATATTTAGAATATTTAGGATATTCTTAGGACACACATTGAATACTAGGCAAGACAGAATTGCTGTCTCAGCACATGGAAATGATTTACCTCAGTTGATCATAGTTTAACAGACAGCAGACAGATGCATATCTCAGTGTTCAAAATAATATATGGAGGGGACTAGAATAGGACTTATGAGGGAGTCAGTAACTCTTGGTAAGCCAAGGAAAAGTTCTTGAGAAATTGGCATTGAAGTTCTGGCTTGCAAAGAACTGAGAGGTTTCAGACAGAGGAAACAGGGAAGGATCCTCCAAGTGGTACATGAAATAATACGTATAATGACTTAAAAGTGTTTAAGTATTTACTTAGGAATCCTACAGATGCATAATCCATTGAGTTTTAAATATATCCATCAAGACCCACAGAAATTATAACTATAAAATATTTGCCAAACCACCTTTCTGTACATTATGACATTTTGTTTTGGTTAGCATTCTAACCAGCATATTTACATAGTGCCTGTGATCTGGTAGACCTCAGAAGGAAAGCAAGAAGTGGAAAGGAAACAAACAATATCTTCTAAAGAAATCTCCCATCTCTGTGAACACATAATCATGCTTATTTATTAGAAACACATTTGACCTGATGCTTAATGAGAAATGAAAAGTCACTGTTGGGACACAGAAGAGGGATGGTTTAAAGACTCACTCACAGGCCCTGGACACATGGACCTACAGAGAGAACTCACAGACTTCAGATTCTTTCCACCTTATGACACAGAGACCAGACCACACGTTCTTTACCTCACCAACCATGGAGACTCTGCCAGACCCAGAAAGCTTCCTTAACAAAGGCTCCCATTCATCATTTCCTCACTCTGTGATTGAAATGTAATGTGGTGTCAGGCATTACTGGCTAAATATGGGGTCAAAATCCTAAATTTCTCTAGGGTGGTAGCTTTGTGGTATCCAAGTCTTTTTTAACAGAGCCCACAAATAGGACACCCATCTTGTCTTACCCATATTATTGTGACCCCAAAGGTTAGGAAAGCCCCAGTAAGACAACCAGCACTTGTCTTCCAGTTGCTGATGAGCTTTCCCTCACGTCTCAGGTGCCGCCAGGACTTGCTCCTTTAAATGCTGCATCCCTGCACTAAGAAAATACAGGGAGGGAAGTGGAGAATGGGGCATAAGGCATGCATTTGTGTCTTTCTCCAGGGTCGGACCACCCACTCCCACCTCTGGTTTAAAGGAGAGGAAGGAGAGATTAATCAGCTCTTAATAATACATCCTCAAGACATGCAGACCCATTTTGTGTTGCCTTCTTTCAAAGGACGCTTTTGCAATTTCTCATTAACTTCAACATCTGATTCTATTAGCTGGATGCTTCCTTAGTCATTTTACATGAATGTTGGTGACAGGTCCTAGGAGATAAAATAAAGGCTAGAGCATGTTGTGCTAGAGTGGAGCCCCCAACATCTGCCATTGGACACTGCAGGGGCTTCAGGAAAGATTTCAAACAAAAACTGGTCTATTTCTTGTTCTGTCTGGTCCTCATACACATCATGTATTCAAGGTGGTATAAGATAAAGGTTACGTAGCTGAGGATCAAATACTGCATGCTTCACAGGTGGTAGGAAGCCTGTTTGTAAACATTCCTGTACATCCCCACATATTGCAGGAACTGTTTTCTTGGCAGTAGTATATATAAAGATGTTCTCTAAAATTTTTCATTTTAGTAAAAGATTCATCTCATTGAGTTTCTTTTTTAAAAAATGATAAAATTAAGTGTTGGAATCTTTGTTGTTTTTAGATGTATTTATATATTTGAAAGAGTTACAGAAAAAGAGAGAGAGAGAGAGACAGGGAGAGGAAAAAGATCTTCCTTGTACTGCTTCACTCCCCAAGTGGCTACAATGGCCCAGGCTGGACCAGGCCAATGCCAGGAGCCAAGAGCTTCATCGAGGTTTCCTATTTAGGTGGCAGGGGCTCAGGCACTTGGACTATCATCAGCGGCTTTTTCCAGGCCACTAGCAAGGAGCTGGATTGGAAGTGTAGCAGCTAGGACACAAACAAGCAACCAGATAGGATGCTGGCATCACAAGTGGTAGCTTTACCCTCTACTTCACAACACAGGACCCAGGAATCTATCTTTTCAATTTTGACATTCTCACAAGTCTATACCTATTATTATGGGAAAACATACCCATTTCCCATCCTTCTGATCTGGTCTCACACATTCTATTAATTTTTACCCTAATACTACAGTAATGAAGAACAAACCAACAGCAGAACATGTGATTAGAGTTCATTTTTATCCCTCCATCCCTAACCTTGATTCATTTCTGTGACAATCTAATTTAAAGAGAGAGCCATGATTTTTGTTTGTTTTGTTCATTTGTCTGTTTTACATCAGTACTGTAGAAAAAGCATACTTCGCACTTTTCAAATCAACAAAGAGATTTAGAACTTTTGGGGGCTGGCATTTGGCTTAGCTGATAAACCCGGTGCCTGCAAGTCCAGTATTCCATATGGATGCTAGTTCATGTTCTGGCTGCTCCACTTCCCATCAAACTCCCTACCAATAGCCTGGGAAAGCAGCTGGGCCCCTGCCACCCTTGCGGTGGCCAGACCATGGTCTGCCCTGGCCATTGTGACAACGTGGGGAGTGAACCAGAGGATGGTAGACCTTTTGTTCTCTCTCTCTTTCTCTCTCTCTCTCTCTGTAACTCTTTCAAATAAATAAATAAATCTTTTTAAAAAGAGAGACATAGAACTTTTGAACTTAATGAGTAACCTGCATTCCTTCTCTTCCAAGTCATCTCAAAATAGAGTCCAGCTCAGTTATTTCACTTGGCATTCCCAAAGGCCTTACCCCAGCATGTGCCTATCCAGATGTAATGTATATGTCCGTGTTCTGAGGAAATAACATTTTATGGATTCGGATTTTTTTAAAAGGGTGTGTTTATTTTAAGAACTTAAGAAAGAACTTTAAAAATGGCTTTAAATTTTATGATTATCAAGTGAGACCTATGAGTATTGAAATAAAGATTATTTCCATATGTTCTATGTGGAGTTTTATGTTTAGTCTCAGTTGAGCTTACCTTGAATAAAGTCAAATTGAAACTATAGCACATAAGTTTTGATAAGAAAAAATTCCACAGGATAATTCATGTGTAGAGATCAGAAGGCAATTTCTTTTAACAACTTGTTGAAAATTCAGACCCATGCCCTTATTTCAAATATTTACCAATGTGTGAAATATAATAAGGCATCTTTCAGATTAGTTACCTGGGAAAGTATGGGTGGCCAACTCTTTCTTTAATGTACAATAATCCAGACAGCTTTTATCTCTAAGCTTGTTCTACTTTCCTGCACTTTCTTGCCATTCATCCTCCATGCAAGAATCATCATTACAAACAAAACTAAAAATAAATCCACAAAAATTGGGATCATTATTAGACTTTATGGGTCTGAATTTGAAATTATTGATCTAATCATCAAATATTGAGTTTGTACAATTCAATAAGATCTTTAATTTATATTGAAGAGCTGAGTAGATGGATATCACTGACCTTTCTTTAAAAATCTCACATTAAGGCAGTTGAAGTAATTGTATAAATGGCAATAATTGAATTTTGAAGATGGGATGGGTATTTGATACAATATGTAAGTTGCCACTCATGAAACCCACATCCCATGTCAAAGTGTCTGTATTCCACACCCATCTCAGCTTCTGATTCAGCTTTCTGTTAATTAGCACCTTGGGAGGCAGCAAGAGATGATACAAGTACTTGGTTCTCTGCCACCTACATAGCGCACCTGGATTGAATTCCAGGCTCCTGGCATAGACTTGGTCCAGCCATGGTATTTGGGGAGTGAACCAGAAAATGAAAAACTCTCTCTCCCTGTCCTTCTTCCTGCCTTTCTCTACCTCTCTCTGCTTGCCTGTGATTCTGAACAGAAGTCATAATTCTTTTCTGGGCCTCAGTTATATCTGTGAAATGAGAGTTTCAATAGATGCAACACAAGAGTAAACCAATGTCTATCCCTCAAACAAATAAAAACCTTAAGGACGAGGAGTCTGCCGGCGCTGTGGCTCAACAGGCTAATCCTCCACCTTGCGGCGCCGGCACACCGGGTTCTAGTCCCAGTCGGGGCGCCAGATTCTGTCCCAGTTGCCCCTCTTCCAGGCCAGCTCTCTGCTATGGCCCAGGAGTGCAGTGGAGGATGGCCCAAGTGCTTGGGCCCTGCACCCCATGGGAGACCAGGAGAAGCACCTGGCTCCTGGCTTCGGATCAGCGTGGTGCGCCGGCCAGGGCGGCCATTGGAGGGTGAACCAAAGGCAAAAAGGAAGACCTTTCTCTCTGTCTCTCTCTCTCACTGTCCACTCTGCCTGCAAAAAAAAAAAAAAAAAAAAAAAAAAAAAAAGGAGCCACAAGCTCTTTAATTCCACATTTGAAATTAACATGATTTTGAATTTTTCTCCAAAGTCTTCTAAATCAGTTTATTTTTTAAACTCTCAATAAAATCTGGGAAAAAGGAATTATCCTTAGGTAGAGTAGTATTAACTTCATGTTTGCAGTAAGTTAGTGAAAGAGATGCTAAGTCTCTTCTACATGTTGAGACTGTAACCCAAAAAGCCCAATTCAGAAGATACTGAAATCATTGTCTGTGTTACCCCAGAGTTTGTGTGTTTTTCAAAAAGCATTTTATAGAATTGGTATATATAATTTTACATTTAATCTTGATAAGATTTTTAAAATTCTAAACTACTTCTCAGAACAACAGTTTTAGCCTTAGCACCCTTGATTATTCGTTCATTT
Organism: Lepus europaeus; assembly: GCF_033115175.1. NCBI lineage: Eukaryota > Metazoa > Chordata > Mammalia > Lagomorpha > Leporidae > Lepus > Lepus europaeus. The sequence goes on from NC_084828.1 coordinate 89,563,836, forward strand.
AGTTTTTTGGGCCAGCAGCATATTAGCTTTTGTAGCATTTCCATGTTTCCTTTCATTTTAAGTATCATTTTAGATCTTGTAAATAATGTAAGGTGGGACCAAAGACATGCCTTTTGGCCAAGACATGGAGAAAATTGAGACAGCTTTTTGAATAATTTAGACTCAAGGGAATACTATTAGTATGCTATTTAAAATGAGGGCAATGGTTATGAATAGGCATTTTTCAAGGGATGAAATAAAAATGGCCAATAGACACATAAAAAGATGCTCAGGATCACTACTCATCGGGGAAATGCAAGTAAAAACCACAGTGAGGTTTCAGTTCAACCCAGTTAGAGTGGTTATCATCCAGAAGCCAGCATTGTGGTGTAACAAGAAAAGTTGCTACCTACAACTCTGGCATCCCATATGGGCACCAGTTCCCATGCCAGCTGCTCCACTTCCAATCTAGCTCCTCACTGATGGCCTAGGAAAGGAGCAGAAGGTAGTCCAAGTTGATGTGAATCCCAGCTTAGAGAGTTAGATTCAAATTCTGACTACCTTTTAATAGCTGTGTCTCCATGGCCAAGTCACTGGGGGAATACACCATTCTTCAAACCTCCTTCTACTTGAGATCTCAAATTGTTCTGATTAATATCTTACGATTTGATGCATTTTTGTCCATAAAAAGCATGGGGCAGTTAAATGTCTTTTAACCTAATGATTGTTTTTTAATGAAAAGATGCATGTTATTTTAGAATCCATCAGATGTGTGGTATATGGTGGCTTATTCATTTTTAAATGAGCTTTTGTGAACATAGTAGTGGGCCCAGTGAAAACCCACAAGGCAAAACTCTATAATGGAGTTGAGGGTTGCTGTTGGGTCCAATTGGTAAAGGGAGGGAGGGGGAAAAGATTTAGTGTTAATTTAAAATGTCTCCAAGAGGGGAAACATGATTTGAAAATGAATGGGTTATCAATGAGTGTCTAGAGAATTCTTATACTCAGTTAATTTTAGCAAGCACTTTTATTTAGAGTGCCTTGCGCCTGTGATGGCAGGACTTACCACAATTACACATTTTTAGGAAGGAGGATCCTTTGATGACAGATGTGATTTCTACCCTCTCATTTTTCTCCAGTGAAATGATTACCACTTAAAAATCCTTTGAAAATGATTTGATCCTTTTGGCACATGCATATTTTTTTCCAGTCTTGAGGAGATTTATGTAGGCTACAGTTTTTAGTCAAAGAGAACACACCAGGGAGTTCAGTCCTTTCCCTTATTCAAAATAGAAGGGGTGTGGATTTTCTTCCTTTGATGTGGGGGAGACACAAGCTTTTCTCTAACACTTTGATGGCTTTCATGTTTTCTGGTAGGAGTTCCCCAGAGCACCACGTCACTTCTCTACACCTTTCCCATAAAATACCTAAAATGTTTTTGCTTTCTAAGGCTCAGTGTGTTCTTGGATATATCTTGCTGAAGAAGCAGACATATAAGTTATTTTGATAACTGACTTTTCAAGACTTTAAATATCAAATTTATCAAAAGAGAAAGACTTGAATACTCTTAATTGCTTGATTTTAGAGATCTGATGACTTTATAGAAATATGGATAAGTTTTGTGATCCTCTGCATGTGGGATTCTGATTATATATACATGTTTATTCACCTAAACTTGCACTGTTATGTTCCTCAACCAAAATATATGTATAATGAAATTTTAATTTTTTTAAAAAATTATGAGTGTGTGTAATGTCTTTCTAAAAGTAATTCTCCACTTTTTTCTTGTTATTAGCATTAACATTAATCTTTCTTGAGCATTTACTCTATGCAAAGTTTCCCACTAAATGCAACACCTTCTTAAATCCATTAAGAAACTTGAGGCAGGGACCTGCATTGTGGTGCAATGGGTTAAAATTCTACCTGCCAGTTTGTGAGCTAGGTGCAAACTGGCCCAGCCCTGGCCATTGCTGGCATCTGGGGGAATGAATCAGAGGATAGAAAATCTCTTTCTTTCTCTGTCTCTCCTTCTGTTTCTCTGTGGCTCTGCCTTTCAGATAAAGAAATATTTTTTAAAAACTAACACCTAAGTAAGTATTATTATTAAACTTTTTTAACAAATAAAGAAATGAAGAGTAACTTCTGTTTATTCATACAATTAGGAGAAGACAAATTCAGGACTTGCTTCCAGGTTCCTCTCAACCCAAGGTCAATATTTTCACTGTGGTTAGTTAGCCCTTTCAGCTGAATGTCTTTTGTCTGCTGTCTCAGAAAATCTTAGCAATTGAGACCATCTGTGTACCCCATGATTTGTAATTTTGTCAGAATGAGTAGCTGGATATTCTCCTGCCCCACCATATCACTGGCTCTTCTAGCTATTTCAGCTTTTCTGCATTTTCTATGTTAACCTAATTCATGTTCTAAACAGAAGTGATTTCAAGTAAAGTCATCATGTAGGGGTGGGAAATGCCTGGCTCATGACCACATAAGACTCAGGAAATCATTTGGTCTGGCCCTGACAAGGAAGCTGCAGATAGAACTCGAAATCCAGTAAATCTATAGCAGGCTAAATTTTAAGTTGATAATCTTGTATGGCCCCTGAATGATGTTATAAATATCCAAATACCCCTTGGTAGTTAAAAGGTTCCCCATTCAAAGATTTTGAGGAAGATCATGCAATGCACAGGAGTATTACCTAGGGCTAACATAGAAAAAAGTTAACAGAAATCTCATAGTGACTTTCCACTGAACTAGAATAGTCACTTTAGGAACAGTCATTTGTTCTCTCAGAAAAGGAGAAAACAATCAAAGTGGATGTTCACCACTTTTAGGATTCATTTCCTTGGAAAAATCTGGAGGCTTTTCTGTTTTTTTTTTCACATTTTCATTGTATAACTAAGCTTAAATAAAAAATATATCAGGCAAAAAAATCTTAAAGATTGCTAAGTTTATAGTACTACAATCTTTATTTCTAATCTTCCCTGTGCCAAAGTAGTTTACATAAAGGATTTCACAATAATAAATCTTACATATAGATATATAAATTCCTTATAGTTTGCAGATTGCTTTGTATTAATGATGCATGTATAAATTGGATGACTGCCAAAACTCTATGAAAAAGAGGGGCATTTGTGCTTTTTCCACAAGCTAGAAGGAGACACTGAAGTACAGAAGTGCCAATTACTTGTTCAGCCACTGTTAGCATTGTTGTAACTGAGTGTGAATGTCAGCCTCGGCTGTTCACACTGCACAGTTATCTGAGCCTGGAGCTTCTTTTGAAGTAAATTATTGTCAGTTAAAGAAGGAAAGAAACATCAGTATGTTTCTTTTTTTTATTTGACAGAGTTAGACAGAGAGAGAGACAGAGAGAAAGGTCTTCCCTCCATGGTTCACCCCCAAAGTGGCTGCTATGGTCGGAGCTATGCCGATCCGAAGCCAGGAGCCAGGTGCCTCCTCCTGGTCTCCCACACGGGTGCAAGGGCCCAAGCACTTGGGCCATCCTCCACTGCCTTCCCAGGTCACAGCAGAGAGTTGCAGTGGAAGAGGAGCAGCTGGGACTAGAACCCAGCGCCCATATGGAACGCCGGCGCTGCAGGCGGAGGATTAACCAAGTGAGCTACGGTGCTGACCCCATCAGTATGTTTCTAATTAAGAGGTTCCAGAGGGTTCCTGTGAGTCCAGCAGATGGAAAGACCATTTTTAATACCATTCTTGCTTATTTCTCATTTACAGATGTTGCTTTCAGGTTTGTTGATTATAATATCTTTTATGAGTTGCCCCTCAAGTTTGGAGACCACCTACAGTGGGGATTAGAATAATTGCTCAGATCTCATTCTCTCCCAGCTCTGTCAGTAAGATCAGATGTTGGGTACTCATCTCAGAACAATGAGATAACTCCTAAAACTTTTAGCATTACCCCAAAGGTCCCCCACACAATGTGGCTTACTTGTAATGTCAGTGCCCACTGCTTATCTCCATATTTTATTCACTAGCACCAATCAAAATACTGGGGTTGCTTGAGTGCGTCATGAACTCACCTATCTATGACTTTTGTCTGTCCTCTTCCTTTTGCATGGCAAGCCCTAATACCACCACTGAATGGATTTTTGAAACTAGGAGGCCATTTTCTTAACCCAACCATTATTTTGCTTTCTCATACTATTTGTTTTATTCTGACTCTACTTAGCATAACATAGTCATTTTTCTACTATGGTATTAGTAGGAAAATGGTCAAACATTTATTGAGTAGTTTTCCAGAATAAGCACCATCTTAATCATACATGTAATATGTATATGTATATATGATTTATCTGAAGTGGTTTATAATATGCTCCCTTCACTTCTTCATATATGAGAAAACAGAAATCTAGTGGGTTGGCTGTGTAGGTTACAAAGTTAGCAAATGACAACCAGTGTTTAGATTCAGGTCTATCTACTTTAAAATTAAGGCTATTGACAACTAAAACTTACTGCCTCAAATCAGTTGATTAGGAAAAAAAAAAAAAAGAGGTTCGGTGTCTTCTTTTTCATATATCAGTTCCTGTCCCATGTCTGGTGTGGATCGGTATTCGGTTCAGGAGTTGGAAAGTGTGATGTACACTGGGCAGTGTCTTTCTGTGTCTTTGGAATATTAGGGGACTCTCAATTCCAGGAAGTCAGTTATTAAGGAAATAAGGTGTTATGAGCCATGGGCATGTGGAAGGAGTCTGCAGAAAGTTCATGGGAAATGCCTATTATGAAAAAACTATGTATGGATTTCAAAAATTATTCATACCAAAATAAACATACTTTTCAATTCCATATTCTACAAACTAAGTACTCTGTATGTCTAAAGGGATTCTGTCAAATTACAACCAAATAAAAGCAAAATTTAAATTTTTATTGTTCATTTCTTCTTACAAGTGTTAACTCAATTCTCATAGCATTGCTTAGTGCTGAGTACCATTATTTCCCAGCCTTACAACTGTGTATTATTGAGGCACAGAGAGATGTTGATAGTCCCAGAGCTACTGAATGATTAAAGTAGAATTTGAGCACAGTAAGCATTGAGACTCCAGCGCCCATTCCCCAGTCACTTCATATACAGCCTCCGTGCAAACAATCCTGTCACTTGCCTGCATCTCCTAGAGAAGAGCTCAAGGGGGATGTCTGACTGGTATTTCACCCTTTAACTAAGAGCACTAATACATGTTGGTTTCTTTGCTGCTTTTCCAGAAGAGCAAAGCCTTAGTCTATAAAGGAAAATGATGATCCTATGAAGAACAAAACAAAACAGAGCTGAAGGAATTGAGCCTTGTCTCATCTATAAAATTAAGATGAAGATAGTAACACCTGAAATTGGTATAATCCTTCCTAGAGTGTGAACACATATGCAGTTTGGTGTGGACATGTGCTCTCCTTTCTCACAGGGGCTATTATGGCTTGTTGGTCTCCATTGCTAGATTATCAAGCTCCCCCAACATGATTCCTTATAATCATTTGCTTTTAGCTGGAAATAAATGATAGTTGAATGGGATAGTAGTAGAAGATAAAACAAAGCTCTTATTTGGCATTCTATCATGTGCCAAATTATTGACAGATATTTTCTTACTTAACAGTACTAAGCATATGAACTTTAAAATGCAGTTTATCTTGAATGCAATCAAAACTTAACCAATTTTGTGGCCCTGACAATGGAATTTTTTTCCATTTTTCAATATGTGTACTAAAAGTTTCCAAAATGCTGTATGAAAACTGAAAATACAATTTAAAATTAAACAAATTTAAAAATAAAAAACTAGCATTTCTGGATTCATGAAGTTTATAGACCATGAATTTTTAAAAATATATTTATTTATTTGAAAGGCAGAGTTACACAGAGAGAGAAGGAGAGGCAGAGAGAGAGAGAGAGAATCTTCCATCTACTGATTCACTTTTCAATTGGCCACAAAGGCCAGAGCTGGGCCTCTCTGAAGGCAGGAGCCAGGTGCTTCCTCCATGTCTTCCCACAAGGGTGCAGGGGCCCAAGGACTTGGGCCATCTTCCACTGCTTTCCCAGGCCATAGCAGAGAGCCGGATTGAAAGTGGAGCAGCTGGGACTTGAACCTGCACCCATATGGGATGCTGGCATTTCAGACAGTGGCTTTACCCGCTATGCCATGGTGCTGGCCCCATAGATCACAAATTTTAACAGCAGGACAAGTTCAATTTCCTCTCAGCTATTCTCCCATGCTACCCACCTGCAACTTCTAATTCTACTTTATTATCCCACAAAAAGAAGATGGAGAGGATTTAGAGTTGTTATCCACCAGTACTTCTATATTTTGAGTGATATTGCAAACAATTGGAAGAACTCTGATTTTATTTGCATTGGGCCAACAGAAACAGTGTGAGTTCATCCAAAAAGTATTAGATTTAAGAACATTTTGCTTGCCGTCATCTTATATGGCCCATAAGTTGCAATAAGTGCTCTGTTTGATTCTTGGAGCCTCTGCAAAAACTTAAAAATTGGATGCTGAAGAGAGGATAAATAAACCATTCAGGAGCCTTGATTCTGAATGATGAAGAAGGGAGCTTTAGATTTCTGGAGAATATTCACAATAGCCGTTTTGAAGAATGAAGGTAGATTGCAGAAATACAGAGGGTTGAAAAACAATTACTAAAAGTATGAATGGTTTTTGTGCATATCCAGATTTTATTTGGTCCCAAATCTGTTCCTAGACATTCTCATTTGAACAACAGCCTTCTAGTCTTTGTTCTTCCAGCCTTGAGTGAAGTGACTTTATATTTTTGCTTATTTCTGAGTTCAGTTACAATTTCAGATGGGTTTTCAATTTTTTGCTCATCAGTTCTCACATGAAACACAAAAAACCATATGTTCCAAGACTCTAGTGGATGCTTAAAATCTCAGAGAGTACAGAATTGTATTTTCCCAACATACATACCTAGCATAAAGTTGAATTTATACATTTAGCACAGTAAAATATTAACAACCATAACTAATAATAATGTAAAACAACTATTTAAAAAGAATAATGACTGAATTTCACTGTCTTGGTCAATTGTGTCTCTTTCTAAATACATGTCTAAAGGATAGTGCCTCTGGTTAGTTTTAAAATTAATACAGTTGGGCCAGCGCCGCTGCTCACTAGGCTAATCCTCCGCCTTGCGGCGCCGGCACACCGGGTTCTAGTCCCGGTCGGGGCACCGATCCTGTCCCGGTTGCCCCTCTTCCAGGCCAGCTCTCTGCTGTGGCCAGGGAGTGCAGTGGAGGATGGCCCAAGTGCTTGGGCCCTGCACCCCATGGGAGACCAGGAGAAGCACCTGGCTCCTGCCATCGGATCGGCGTGGTGCGCCGGCCGCAGCGCGCCTACTGCGGCGGCCATTGGAGGGTGAACCAATGGCAAAAGGAAGACCTTTCTCTCTGTCTCTCTCTCACTGTCCACTCTGCCTGTCAAAAAAAAAAATTTAAAAATTAACAAAAAAAAGAAAAAAAACTAATACAGTTGGTATAACTAACATCTCTGCAGCTGTTCTTGTTATAAAATCCTTGATCATTCTTTATATCTTTTTAGTCTCAAAATAACACTGTAGGATGGGTATTTATCATCTGCCTTTCACATGACAAAGCAACCAAAGAGGCAAAGAAACATTCCTCATCTCAGCAGCAAGAAAAGGGCATTGCACGGTGTTTATACGAGTCTTGGAAGACCTGGCATTGTGGCATACTACATTAAGCTGCCATACTGGCATCCTATTTGGGCACAGGTTCAAAACCCAGCTGCTCCACTTCCAGTCCAGCTCCCTGATAATGTACCTGGGAAAACAGTGAAGATGGCCCCAGGACTTAGGCTCCTGCACCCATGTGACCCAAAAGAAGGCACAGCCCTAGCCATTGAGGCCATTTAGTGAGTAAAACAGCAGATGGAAAGATATCTCTTTCTCTCTCTCTTTCTCTCTCTCTCCCTCCCTCCCCCCTCCCCAACCCCTCCCCTTCCCCAGTCCCTTCCCTCCCCATCCCCTCCCCTTCCCCAGTCCCTTCCTTCCCCATCCCCTCCCCTCTCCTCCCTTCCCCTTCTCTCCCCTCCCCTTCCCTCCCTTCTCTTCCTTCCCCTTCCCTACCTCTCCCTCTCTCTCTGTAACTCTGCCTTTCAGTTAAATAAAATCTTTTAAAAATAGTCTTAGAATTATCCAGAACAAATGATTTCAGGGCAATACTGTTTGCTGGTTGTGTGTGTGTGTGTGTGTGTGTGTGAGAGAGAGAGAGAAGGAAGGAAAGAGAAAGAGAGAGAGAAAGTGAGAAAAGATGGGACAAACCTGGGGGAGGGGGTTTAGACAGTCAGTCTCAATTCATTTTCCAGGTCCTGCATCCAGACGTCAGAGCCCTTTGATGGCATGGAAGGTTTTTGGTTTCTCTAGACGGAGGATGAGAGAACAGCCATGAAAAATAGCCAATTGCTACAGATGACTAAGCAGAGGAAATGTTCACTGTTGCTAGGAGACCAGGTCTGCTGTCGGGCTCAGGAATGAGAACATGTCGGATGGAGGGCACTGGGCTGGAATTTGTGTTTGACATAAACCATTGAATCATGCATGCCAGTGAGACTGAGTCAGAATCAACCAGAGCTAGAAGCAGCCAGAAAAGTTTCCTACCTCTTAATTTTTTTTTTAGATCCAAACTCCTAATTAAAGATTCAACAGCAGACATAGGACACTTAAAATGTTTTAGGGACACTCTTGGATAGGTGGCATTATGGTTTAAACCACCATTCAGAAAGAAAAATCTTTTCTGCAGAAGTCATGAACATATGGGGAGATTTAACTTGCTTGGATTCAGAGTTCCTCTGAGGTGGGTGAAGTTATTGATCACATGAATAGGCATTACTAGGTTAATGTTTAGATTTTGCACTATTTAGTAAAAAATAATAGTGTGGTGTGTCCTTCCTTGGACTAGGGAGAACTCCTAACTAAATTGATGTGTTTCCACCAAGCAGCTGTGTGGCCCTGGACATGTTGTTTCTCTATAGCTTTCCATTTTCTCAGAAAAATGAGGTTGAACTGTGAATGACCATATCTTAAAAAATATTCAGCTTTGAGGCTGGCGCCGTGGCTCACTTGGCTAATCCTCCTCCTGCGGCACCGGCACCCCAGGTTCTAGTCCTGGTTGGGGTGCCGGATTCTGTCCCGATTGCTCCTCTTCCAGTCCAGCTCTCTGCTCTGGTCTGGGAGGGCAGTGGAGGGTGGGTATTTGGGTCTCTGTACCCACATGAGAGACCAAGAGGAAGCACCCAACTCCTGGCTTCGGATCAGCGCAGCACTGACCGTGGCGGCCATTAGGGGAGTGAACCAATGGAAGGAAGACCTTTGTGTCTGTCTCTCTCTCACTGTCTATAACTCTCTCTGTTAAAAAAAAAAAAAGCAGCTTTGCTTGGTTCCAGGACCACAGACAGGTGTCACCAGCCCAGACCAGCTTGTATGAATGGATGTGCACAGGTGTGGTGTCACAAGGTAGTCTTCGAGAGGGACATTATGTGGCTGAGTAGCAGGCCTTCTACCTTTGCTGCAGCTGTGATAGCTGCCTCATCTTTACACAACTAGGGTAGCACTTTGCTGTACTGAAGAAGTGCCCAGCATTCCATTTCCTGGAGCTGGGAAGCAACTTCAGGGAATGTTCTGCATTTTGATACTTTATGTTCAGACACATTCTCTTTCTTGTCAAGATTCCAGGAAGCAGGGATCACTTGGCTCTCAAAATCCAAGGTATGTTCCTGCCAAAACACAAAATGTCTCAAAATTAAGGACATTTGTCCTTAATTGTTTCAGTGTGTGAGTATTTTATAGACGTGGATATGGGTATATAGATCAGTACATATTTGAAATCTATATTATCTATTTTTTACTTCTCATTTGTTTAAAAGGCTAGAAGCCATCACTGCTGGCATTAAAGGTGAAGCCCCTAAGCAAACAAACAAAAAAACCAGAGTTGTACAGGAAATATCAACTAAATAGATAAAGTCTGCTCCATTTATGCTCTGCAGAGTGATTGTATTTCCACGAGCAATACAAGACAAAGGTGTGTTCAACTTTCCTGGAGGATTTTCCCTGAAAGTTAGTTGATATATACACAGATAGAATGTTTTAATTTTTGGAAGTATATGAGAAGTTTATTTACGGGAAATCATTCTAAAATACAGATTTAATCATATTGTTCCTCTACATTGCAATTTATAATGATTACCTATATAGAAAATAGAGTTTTAGCACTCTGACTTCAGAATCAGCCCCTAAGGCATTCGGATCTGGCTGAAAAGCCCATGAGAGCATCTCAGACATGGAAAGCCAAGACATAGTGACAAAAATGTTCTGCATGAAGGATCTCTGTGAGTGAGACCCCAGTGGAAAGAAGGGCCATCAAAGAAGGATGTACTTTTCTCTGAAGGGAGGAGAGAACTTCTGCTTTTCATATGGCCCTGTCTAAATACCGATCGAGTTTGTGGACTCAAAAGGCTTCCATAGCCTTGGCAGCTCATGTCAAGAATCTCAAGTGGTCACTGACATTAAAACTAAGAATGTTGGTTGTTAAATCAATAAAAGGAGTCACTGTGCACTTACTCCCCATGTAGGACCTCTCTCCTTAATGAATTGTACTATGAGAAATAACTGTAAAATTTGCTCCCAATCTGTACTTTATACCTGGTGTGTATGTGTGTGTGGGGGGGTGCAAACTGTTTAAATCTTTACTTAATATGGAGTTGGTCTTCTGTATATAAAGTTAATTAAAAATGAACCTTAATGAAGAATGGGATGAGAGAGGGAATAGGAGGTAGGATGGGAGTGGGGATGGGAGGGCAGGAATGGGGCAAAGAACCACTATATTCCTAAAAGTTGTACATATGAAATTTGTATTCATTAAATAAAAGCTTTCTAAAAGAAAAAAGAAAATAGAGCTTTACTGGCTTAAGAATTCAAAGCTTTCCAGATCTCAGTAAGCGCATCTTTCCAATCTGATCTCCCATCAATATTTTTCAAGTATTAAGTACCAAACAATATTTCTCCAGCTTTTCTGTAGGACTTCTGTCCCTTCATCTTCACATGTTCAAATGCTACCCTTTCCCTTTCTAGGGGCCGGCACCATGGCTCATTTGGTTAATCCTCTGCCTGCAGCACTGCCATCCCATATGGGCGCTGGTTCTAGTCCCAGTTGCTCCTCTTCCAGTCCAGCTCTCTGCTGTGGCCCAGGAGGGCAGTGGAGGATGGCATAAGTGCTTGGGCCCCTGCACCGGCATGGGAGACCAGGAGGAAGCACCTGGCTCCTGGCTTCGGATCAGCGCAGCGCCGGCCGTGGTGGCCATTTTAGGGGTGAACCAACACAAGGAAGACCTTTAAAAGTAAAAAATAAAAAAAATGCTACCCTTTCCCAATGCTCTTCTCTAATGCATATCTTTCAGGAAGATTTCTCTGTGTCCTGCAGTTGGAAGAAACTTTTCTCAGAGAAGATGACATTTTGTACTCATCTCAAAGCACTTATTCTTTTCTGCTTTGCATAATATTTATTTCATGTTCTAGTCTTCTTTTCGCTACTAGGCTGTGATCTCCTTCAGAACAGGATTTTTGTACCTCTATCTTGGGACAGCATCCCCCTCATTATGCAGTACAGGTGGGGTCGATGAATAAAATTTGATGAGTGTGCTATTTTTCAGATGTCCTCATTCAAGGTGAGTAGAGCAGCACTCTTCTAAGTTACATGAAAAATCCTCTCAGAGGTTTTAAGATGTCATTGAAGAGAAAAATTGTAATTGTACAAGGATTTGACTTTCTCAGTATATTTTCCTCTCTGTAATGCACATTAAAAGCTTTCCTTTCTTATTTTTTTAGAATCTATTAAATGGAACTATGAATATGGAAATGAGAAAAAAGACATAAAAATAATCAACATCAAAAGAGACATTGATAAAAGGGAAAGGCTTGCATTCAGTCCATGCACCCTACCTGTCTTTGGATCTTCCCGCTGTAGTTGTAATGAGATGGGATTGGTTGTATAATGTTTGTATAGATACAGATTTTGTAAGTGTGGGAGTTACATTATGTTTTGAAAAATTAGGAAATTTCTTTCTTTATTGTCATGCTTTGAGTGTGAGATTATGAAAATTTAGAATGATAATGTTTTAAATTTAAATTTAGAATCATTGGAATGAGATCTTAAGATTAAGTGACGCAATACAATTTTGTGATTAAGAATCTGAAACAGCAAATGGTTATAGTCACATAAATGCAGTGGTAAAAATCCACGTCTCAACTTGTTTAAGTTTCCTGTCTTTTCCTTACATGATGAGTATATTTCTTAATCTAGTAACAAATCATTTGCTGCATTATCTTCTTCAATGGCTGAACTTTCCTCAAAAGATTTGAACTACCCTTTATAGTATTTTTCTTTTTTTTTTTTTACTTTTGTTTTTTTTGACAGGCAGAGTGGACAGTGAGAGAGAGAGACAGAGAGAAAGGTCTTCCTTTGCCATTGGTTCACCCTCCAATGGCCGCCGCGGCTGGCGCGCTGTGGCCAGTGCACCGCGCTGATCCGATGGCAGGAGCCAGGTGCTTACCTGGTCTCCCATGGGGTGCAGGGCCCAAGCACTTGGGCCATCCTCCACTGCACTCCCTGGCCACAGCAGAGAGCTGGCCTGGAAGAGGGGCAACCGGGACAGGATCGGTGCCCTGACCGGGACTAGAACCCGGTGTGCCGGCACCGCAAGTCGGAGGATTAGCCTAGTGAGCCGCGGCGCTGGCTAAGTATTTTTCACAAGTCTTGTTTATTGTTTGAAAAATTCAGACAATCTTTGTACAGCTGCAGACATGATTCACTAATCTTATTCATTTGAGGTATGGCCCAAGTACAAAAAGAGCAAGCATCTTTGATTTCAACTTGAACTGTTTGCATCATTGCAGACATCTCTTCCTTCTGCAAACAGTTTTTGGACAAACATACACCACTGATTTTGAAGATAGAATTCAATTTACAATCACCTGAGTCTTGGAAATTCTGGACCTATTGTTGTTACTTGTCCTACTTTCCTTAACAACACCACAGCTTCTGGGTATATTGTTGTATCATCCTTGAGTCATGCCCACCAGAGCCCCATTGACCAGGACAAATGACAGGATGCATTCTAAGTCTGGTGAATGATGATCTTCTTACTGTCTGTGTTTAAGCATGCTCATTGCTTTTTAGCTCAGACTTGCCTGGACATTGAAAAGAGGCAGATTGTTTGTGGTTCATCGTAATAAAGAGGGCTTTATGAGGGCTCTGCAGCAAGGGAATGACATCCAAACTGTGGCAGAATTTCTTATCTGCAGCACTGAACAAGTAGGGTGAGAGTTTGTGGTCAATGACCTCTTGCTTTCCTTCTAGATCTGCCATGAGTTTGTAGAAAAAAGCCAGGGGTCACAGGCTGAGATTATTTTTAACCGCTTTAATTGAAGTATAGCATATATACACAATAGTGCACAGATTGTAAATCACAAAGTGATCATCCATTTGATGGTTATTTACTATCACTTGCAATCAAATAAAACTCCAAAACAGATATATAAGAAATACTTGAGCAATCCTTTGAGAATCTTTGCCACTAAAAGTTAAACTAAGACAAGGATGTCTTGGTGAAGTATGGATGGAAACATAGAATCAAGGCACAAAATCAACAATCAAAATACTACAAAACGAGATATAAAGATCCTTTAAGATTTCTTTAAGGAACTCAAATAATGAAAAAAATTAAGACAAGATAAATTTCTACTATATGCTATTGTTTCTGAATTTATGTCAAAAGGGAGCTTATTTTTTTTTTCTTTGACATGTAGAGTTAGACAGTGAGAGAGAAAGAGACAGAGAGAAAGGTCTTTCCTTCATTGGTCCACCCCCCAAATGGCTGCCAAGGCTGGTGCTGCACCGATCGCAAGCCGGGAGCCAGGCGCCTCCTCCTGGTCTCCCATGCGGGTGCAGCACCCAAACACGTGGGCCATCCTCCACTGCCCTCCCAGGCCACAGCAGAGAGTTGGACTGGAAGAGGAGCAACCAGGACAGAATCTGGTGCCCCAACCGGGACTAGAACCCAGAGTGCCGGTGCCGCAGGTAGAGGATTAGCCAAGTGAGGTGCGGCGCCGGCCTAAAAGAGAATTTATTAGACTTCCTTAAGAAAGGGGATAGAAATTATTTGAAGCTTCCATAACTTGTAGATATGGCAACTCAGATCACTAATGGTATAGCATAAATTGAAAGTATGAAATATATTCACTGAGATCTTCAGGCTACCAATATTCTTTTAGGAGAAAATCTTGTGTGCAAAATAGCAAATTTTGGCTTAGCAAAATTAATTGAGGGCAATGAATATACAACAAGACCAGGTGCAAAATTTACAATCAAATGGGTGGCTCTTGAGGCTGCACTGTATGGTCAATTTACAATAAAGTTTTATGTATCATTACTTGAATTCTATTGACAGAATTTATCACAAAGGGCAGAGTGCCACATCCAGGTATGGTGAACAATGAAGTGTGGAACAAGTAGGAGGGTACAGGAAGTCCTGCCCTCAGGGCTATCCGAACCCCTCCATGAATTGATGAATTTGTGTTAGAAAAAGGGCCCTGATGAATGACCAACATTTGAGTATATTCAGTCCTTCTTAGACTGCTTTGCTGCTACAGACCACAGTACCAACCAGGAGGAAATTTATAATCTAAGTAGCCTGTATTATTTGCACAAATCTGCCAAAATGAGAAGAAACTTGTGTAGAGTTCCTCACTTATGTACAGAAATCAAAAGAAAATCTTCACTCTGCATGTATTTACTGGTATACTGGACCTCCAGCTATGGTTGTACAAGACCACTTTTTTCCCAAATGTTAGGTGCCAATGATGAATTTTCCAACTTATTTTAGGGTCCAAAGAAAGCAGAGCTGAAATATTAATAACAGCATAGGTGATAGTCTGATACTGAAGAGCAACAAGGCTACTGTGTAGAAACCAGTTCCATTCTTTTCTTCCTCAAACTCAGAATTGCTAAGACAAAAAAAAAAAAAAAATTTTTTTTTTTTTTGACAGGCAGAGTGGACAGTGAGAGAGAGAGACAGAGAGAAAGGTCTTCCTTTGCCATTGGTTCACCCTGCAATGGCCGCCACGGCTGGCGCGCTGCGGCCAGTGCACCGCGCTGATCCGATGGCAGGAGCCAGGTGCTTACCTGGTCTCCCATGGGGTGCAGGGCCCAAGGACTTGGGCCATCCTCCACTGCACTCCCTGGCCACAGCAGAGAGCTGGCCTGGAAGAGGGGCAACCGGGACAGAATCCAGTGCCCCGACCGGGACTAGAACCCGGTGTGCCAGCGCCGCAAGGCGGAGGATTAGCCTATTGAGCCCCAGCGCCGGCCTAGACAAAATATTTATTGTTATAGATATTATAGACAATATTTTGGAGGTAAAAGTTATACAATAGTAAAATCCAAAATTAAGGAACTTAAAAGGATCAAATGATTCCATTCCACTTTTTAAAAGTTCCGTGCATTTATTGTCAACTTTTTCCTTTTTAAAAAATCTTGTCTTTTTTGCTTTTAAATGCACTTATAAAGTATCTACTATGTGCCTGTCCTGTTCTCTTTTTTTTAAGGTTTTATTTATTCAGAGTTACAGAGAGAGAGGGAGAAACAGAGAGAAAGGTCTCCTATCCACTGGTTCACTCCCCAAATAGCCACAATGTCCAGGGCTGGGCCAGTCCCAAGCCCTGAGCCAGGAGCTTCTTCTCCCACATGAGCACTTGAGCCTTTTTCTACTGAAAAAGGCACTTGAGCCTTTTTCTACTGCTTTCCCATGCCAAAACAGAGAGCTGACTGGAAGAGTTGGAAGAGGAGCAGGCAGGATATGAATCAGCACCCTATAGGGTGCCCTCTCCACAGGTTGAGGCTTAGCCCAGTATGCCACAGTGTCGGCCCCCTGTCAAATTTTTTTCTAAATCAAACAGTATGCGATCTCAACATAGGCCTCATTTTTGATGGAAATGGGCCATGTTTTAAGGAGCAAAAACAAGAATATAAACAGCATCAAAACCTTTATTAAATATAAGACCATCCCAGTGGGATTTGAAGTATAATTTCACTGTGTTCATATTAATTATCATGGAACTGGAAAATTGAATTACACATTTATCACTTCAGCCATTTTCTGAATAGTTCAATTTGGAATCATGATTGTAACTAGTAAATCTTTTTAAAGTTTGCATTAAATTTTTAAAAATAATATATAATTGAAATTGTACTATCCTGTGCAAGAGAAAAACTTTCAATCTTTAAGTAGCATGAATGGAAGACACACTTAAATAGTGCTTTAAAAATAGATTTGGTACTGTGAGCAGTGTTGCTAATATGTTGTTATGATTATGGGTGACACAAATAGAAGGTATCATTA
This sequence comes from Lepus europaeus, assembly GCF_033115175.1. NCBI lineage: Eukaryota > Metazoa > Chordata > Mammalia > Lagomorpha > Leporidae > Lepus > Lepus europaeus. The sequence goes on from NC_084828.1 coordinate 89,580,239, forward strand.
GACTGGGGATTTGAATGTACTTCTCTTTGTGTTGAGTATAGACTAACACAGAGAGAAATATATAAAAAAGAAACAAGAGAAATGATAATGTGAAATTTTTATAGGTAAAGTATGGCATGTAATAGTTAATGTTGATGTCATGGAGTGACAAAATGACTTGGTTGGCACTCAGAACTCCTCCCTTAACTATTTTCTGAGACTTGAAGAGTTTATGAATACAAAACTAATTTTCTTTAACATACACACTAAGTGAATATTATATCCTTAAAATAGTGAAGTAAGGGCTTCACAGTAATTTCAATGACACAGCTTTGATATAAAATATTTTTAGAATTCCAGTCTTCAAATTCATATTTGAATCTATATTCATTTTATTAAAATATTTATTTATTTATTTATTTGAAAGTCAGAGCTATAGAGAGAGAGTACAGGAGAGACACAGAGAGAATGATCTTCCATCCACTGGGTCACTCCCCAGCTGGCCACAAAGTCCAGGGCTGAGCCAGGCCGAAGCCAGAAGCATCATCTGGGTCTACCACAAGGGTGCAGGGCCCCAAACACTTGGGCCATCTTCTGCAGTTTTTCCCAGGTCATTAACAAGGAGCTGGACCAGAAGCAGAGTAGCTGGAACAAGAACCAGCGCCCATATGAGATAAAGGCGGAGGCTTTACTTATTATGCCACAAAGTCAACCCCTTACTTTTGAAATATTTTCAATGGTTATCATTTTTTCTCTTTTAGAATATAGAATTTTGAGTAGGAAAACTATTAACAATGGTGAAAGAGGAGAAAAATTTTGTCTACTTGAAGTGCAGAGTGAAATATGTAATATAACACTTACACTATTAACTTAGAAAAAATTCCAAAATATGAATTTGAATGGCAACATTACTGCTTTACACATATAGCAGAGGAAAAACTGAATCTGATCATTAAAACAAAAGTGGTATTTATCTTTTAAAATAATGTTTTATAGTCATACTTTAAATAGGCATTATATGATTCCCAGGTTTTCAGGATATAATTTTTTTTCATTTTTGATACAAAATTTATTTTTAAAGATTAATTAATTTATTTGAAAGACAGAATTATAGAGAGAGAGGAGGAGGAGAAGGGGGAGGATAAGGAGAGAGAGGGAGATCAATCTTCTGTCAGCTGGCTCACTCCTCAGACGGCCACAACGAGCAGGGCTGGGCCAGGTCAAAGCCAGGAGCCTGGAACTCCATCTGGGTCTCCCAGGAGGATGGGAGAGGCCCAAGAACTTGGGCTCTCTTCTGCTGCTTACCAAAGCACATTAGTATGGAGCTGGAGCAGAAGTAGAGTAGCCAGGACTCAAATAAGCATTCATATGGGGTGCCAGTGTCACAGGCAGCAGGATATAATTTTTAACCACTATCACTTACCTAATTTCATCATTACATTTCTTTTAATATTTATTTATTTATTTGAAAGAGTTACACAGAGAGAGGAGAGGCAGAGAGAGAGAGAGAAAGGTCTTCCATCCGCTGGTTCACTCCCCAGATGGCCGCAACAGCCTGAGCTGTACCAATCCGAAACCAGGAGCCAGGAGCTTCTTCTGGGTCTCCCATGTGGATGCAGGGGCCCAAGGACTTGGGCCATCCTCTACTGCTTTCCCAGGTCATAGCAGATAGCTGGATTGGAAGTGGAACAGCCAGGCCTCGAACCGGTGCCCATATGGGATGCCAGCGCTTCAGGCCAAGGTATTAACCTGCTGTGCCACAGTGCTGGCCCCTCATCATTACATTTCAAAATCTCTGCTATGGTATTCATGTTCAATTTCAAGCTATTCTAAAATCTCACAGATGAACTTCATGCAAGATGGCTTCAGTTCTGGTACTAAAAACTATGGTGGTTACTTCTATTTATATAACCTGTGTAGCATCTAATTCTGGCCAGAAGGTTTTTCTAAGAATAGTGCTGTCATTATTACCTATAACATCTAGAACCTGTGACATGAGATTTTTAAAGGGCTTTATGTGAACTATGATATTGTAACTTCTCTAAGCATTTTTAAAATGGTATCAAAAGTATGTTTGAATAACGCTGATCAGAAAAATAAGCCAGGAAAAGTTGATGGTATTCATTAGATTTTAAATAAATAGGGCAGTTCCTTGTAATAACAAATGTATAGAAAGATAAAACATTAACTTAATGTGTATTCAGTTTAAATTGTTATGTATTATATATTTTTAAATTGTGAAGAAAAATAAAGTTTTGTTCATTTAAAATTTTTTCCCTCAAGTTTTTGTTGTCAGTGTTTTAATGTGGAACTTAATTAACCCTTACCAAAAAAGGAAGTTGGCAAAAGCAGCTTTCTAGCTTTTTCTTTTTTTTAAGATTTTATTTACTTATTTGAAAGACAGGGCTACAGAGAGAGAGAGGGAGAGACAGAGAGAAAGGTCTTCCATCTGCTCATTCACTTTCTAAATGGCCAGAGCTGGGTCCATCTGAAGCCAGGAGCCAGGAGCTTCTTCTGTGTCTCTCACATGGGTGCAGGGGCCCAAGCGCTTAGGCCATTGTCTACTGCTTTTCCAGGCCATATCAGAGAGCTGGATCTGAAGAGGAGCAGCCAGGACACAAACTGAAACCCATTTGGGATGCCTGTGCCACAGGTGGAGGCTTTGCCCACTAATTCGGAGTGCTGACCCCAACAATTTCTAAAATGAATAATATAGCTTAAAACTTAATATTTTATAAAGTTTTCAAATGTCATTTTGTGGATAACTGAAATAATTATTGTAATTATTATTTTATTGTTTATTATTATTGTTGTTGAATGCAAACATGTGCATGGGAAATGTGTTTTGTGAAAAAAATGCATGGATTTCAAGTTATTTTGCCTGAAATAAATTTGTTTTTTTTTAAATTGCCTTTGTGCTTATTTATTTGAAAGCTAGAGCAACACAGAGAGAGACAGAGGCAGAGAGAAAGAGACAGAGAGAAATCTTCCATCTGCTGTTTCACTCCCCAAATGCTTGCAACAACCAAAGCTGGGTCAAGCCAAAGCCAGGAACTTGGAACTTAATCTGGATCTTCCATGTGGGTGGGGAGCTCAATCCAAAGTGGAGGCGGAACTTGAACCCAGAGACTCCAATGTGGGGTGCTAAAGGCCTGCTTTTCACCTTGTCTCAGTATATATTTTTTAATCTCAACATGGAAAATACTTGTAAAATATATTTATTACTCATTATTCATATTTTTGTCCATTTTATCAAGATATTCATTATTTACCTTATTGCTGTATGAGATTCATTATGTGGGTAAGTTAGTGCATAATTTTCCTGTGCATTATTGTCTCTTGAATTGTCATCACCCATACTCAGACCTGAGATTAGTTATTTTCCCAGAATCAATTTAAAATTAATCCTAGATAATAGAAAAATAAATCCTCTTTTTAAATCATTCTCAGATGACCTTTTTGTAATTTTAGCTTTTCTTTATTATTTCAAAATATATGTGCCTAAAAAATTAATGAAGAATATAAGAAAATGGTTACTGAAATTTCCTGGAAGGGAAAGTAGTAAAATAGCCCAATGGTAGTTTTAAAATTCCCACTGGAACAATTTGGAATAAATGTAATTATATTTTGTTTAACTTTCCTAATTCATGCTGGCTATCAACCAATATTTATTCACTGATTAATGTAACTGACGATTAGAATAAAAGTGGATTGGAGTTACATGTCCCAAGAAGTGAAAGTGAGTTTAACTAATTGCCAGAAAAGAACTTACTGAATATTTTAAGTTTAATTCAATATTTATTCCAGGTGACAGATTCCTTTTAGAGACAGGCACTGAGAAACCTGCTTATGGTTGTTTCCAAATTAATACAATCCCTTTGAAAGTTATTTATTTCAGCATTCATTTAGTAAACATTTGGATACTGTCTGAGTGCCTAAAACAAATGATGACAGCTAAAGCCAATGGCATAGGGGTTTGCTTTAGTTCATAAGTGCAAATAGGTCATCGTGGAACATGTTGGTATTTATTGAGGAAATTAGGTACTTCAAATTTGATGGATTGCTTAGAAGCTAGTGGAAAAACATTTTAGAATCCAGAATAAGAGCCAAAGATTATCTTCCTAAAATCTCTCAAATTATTTTTCTTGATTTAATTTATTCAGATTTTAAATCATTTAAAAAAGATCTTGTGCCAATTACATGCACCAGATTATGATGTGCTATTTTGGTCAGCTTAAAGATGAAAGTTTGATTCAATTACCAGAAGTTAATGAAGTGAGTGCCATGCATAAGCTTAAAAACTGAAGCTGTAGCAGCAGGCTGGGCACTGAGGTAATGGAAATTCCCACTTGAGGCAGACAATGTGTTTTTACTAAAGATAGCTTTTTTGAGAAACTGGTTGTTCTTATGAATTGTTAGTAGTAAGAGTTTTTAACGTGGGAAGGAAGCATGGTTACACAGAATAGTCAAGATTTCTTGTCCTTTAATCTCTTCTTCTTTGATGTAATTGTGGCCACTCCCTATACACTGCACAGGGGGTCCTTGAGTGCTCCCTGACTGTAAGAAGCAGGAGAAGAGAGGAGGCAGCCTGGTTAAGAAGAAAGGCCCCTGGGTACTCTCAGAGAGTACACATTCACCTTTTAGTGGCGTGAGGAACTCAACTGACAATCCTAGAACTGAATTACCCCAAATTCAAGAGAAGACAGTTGGACTAGATGCTTTCATGAACCACTTCAACATCTTCTAACATAGTTCTGAGTTGTATGTTACATGTTGATTGTAAGACAATAAGAATCATATGAGAAAAAATCTCATCCTCTCACCCCCAATTCCTCCAACCCACTTCTCCTTTTATCTTGACAATGATGATGATGATGATAGTAGTTTGCTCTATATGATCAATATGAGTTCACAGTATTTGACTGGTATCCTGTTTCTAGCCTATTTCTTATAGTCTTGTAGAGAATTTCATGCTTGAAATTATCCTAATTTTTTGTTGCATCTTCAGTTTCTCTCTAGTTACACTTGCATGATTGCTGTCAGTACACAAATCCACCTAAATATATCCATCTTAAATGAACCCCTTCCAGCTCTACAAATTTATCTATACTTGCTATCTCTACTTCCTCTCATTTTCTCAACTCACATTGAATGGATTTGCATCTATGCCACTGTGTTGACATGCCACTTATAAGAGTCCTTTACTGTCTACATCTTGAGCCAACATTCAGTTACCTGCCTTCAGTATTTCGATGTTCATGACATTGCATCTTGGACCCTTCCTTCTCTAGTTATTCTTTCTTCCATTCTTGCAAGATCGTCTCCTTTCCTCACACTCCCCTCATTGCAAGATTGCCTTCTACTTAAATGGAAGCTTTCTGTCTTCTTTGTTGGCTCTGACTGTTGAATTCAAGTGCCTCAGCATCTTTATTACTGAAAAATACGTGAAGCATTTTGCAACACAGGGATGAAGATGAGAAGGCCTGGGAAAAGATGGAAAAGTGAACAGTGTCACATATTTACAGGGTACAAGTTCTGTTTGGCTGGTGTTTAGGGTAAGTTAAGAGTAGATTCACTTACAGAAGGAACTTAAAATATCCTATCAAATCTTAATATTTACTCTGAAGCTAGGAAAATATTTCTAGGGATTGTGAGCCCTTACTTTTTTCCTAGCTCCATAATCAATAATATGAAAAGATGCTAACTCAGGGAGGCTGGTAAGCTAATAGGCCTCATAGAGAAGGTAGAGATTTCCTATTATTGGAAACTCAGGTCTTAGCAGTGTCCCAGAAGAGAAACCAAGAATGTGTCACCACAACCTTCATTGTTCTCTTGATATGCTTTCCAAAAAGGGTACTCCAGAATCTGGAACCAAACATTGTGGAAGGTGACATTTATTCTTTAATTACCTAAATATTTATCGAACTTCCACAATGTGGAAAACACTGATAGGTGAGTCTGTCTTGGATACATAAGCAGAAAATGGAGTACCACCAATTTACAAAACTATACAAAATGTTTATAATATACTATGTTTATCTTTTTCAAATATGGGCATTTTTGCTTTTATAAATATATAAATTTAGACTGTCAACTTGATGAAGCCCATGGCTGTGATAGTTTTTGCTCTACATCTGTTCTTAGTGCCTCTTGAAGTACCTGGTATACTGCTAAGTCCCGCTAATTACACATATGAATGCATGAAGATTACAAATTCAGATACAATATTAATTGTACTTTTACCAGCTATCAGTCTGGCCCTTCCAGCACAGCCTTGGGCACTGAAGGACCAGAATCAAAATTACCTAGTTATATCATAGAATTTTGTTATTAAGAATATGTATTTGGAGCTGGTGTCACGGCACAGAATATCAAGCCACCACCTGCAATGCTGACATCCAAGATGAACACAGATTTGAGTCCACACTTCTTCATTTACAATCCAACTCCCTGCTAATGCACTTGGGAAAGGACCAGAACATGGCCCAAGTACTTGGTCCACTGCCACCCGTGTGGGAGACCTGGGTGGAATTTCAGGCTCCTGGCTTTGGCCTGGCCCATCCCTGGTGGTTGGCTGCATTTGGGAAAAGAGACAGAAGGTGGAAAATCATTCTCTCTCTTTCTCTCTTTCTCTGTATTCTGCCTTTCAGATGAACAAAATAAAGTTGATAAGAGAAGAATATTTATTTTATTGAGATCAGCATTGTGGTGCAGAGGGTGAAGCTCCCTTTTTGCAACACTAGCATTTCATATTGGAGTGCCCATTAGAGTCCTGACTCTCCTGCTTGTGATCCAGCTTTGTAATAATTCACCTGCAAAGCCTTTACTCTGCCATTCACATGGGAGACCCCGGTGGAGTTACTGGATCCTGGCTTCAGCTTGGCCCAGCCTGGTTGTTGCAAGCATCTGGGAAGTGAGCCAGAAGATGGAAGATCTCTTTCTGTCTCTCTCTCACTCTCTTTGTCACACTGCCTTTTGAATAAATGAATGTTGAAAAAATAATCTAAAATTATTTTGGTTTTGGTTAGGCATTGATTTTTATTTCAGATTGATTTAAATTTAAGTGTTTAAATCAATATATAGTTAAATAAAAACACTTACATTTAACTAAAGATAACAAGAGAGTGGAGGTTCCCCAGATTCCTTTCTTGCAGAAATAAGGAATTACAACTCTGCCTCTCTACTAAGTCTTTTTCCTGCAGATCCTGGGATGACAGCTTAAGTTCCAAAGCAGTTCAGAGGCCACCACACTGGCATCACTCACTCCACTCAACTATTAGCCACCACACTGGCTTCACTCACTTCAAGAAACAAAATTAATTATAATAACAGCAATCACCACAATGCTGGGAGAAGATTTGGACATATTTGTGTCACAGATCATCAAACTTGGAAACTTTATTGGGGCACTATTATTTGAACCTCTCATAAAGTGCATACTTGGTGTTTAATAGCACATTAAATGTGCAACTAGAGCCTTTCATACTTAAAATTTTCAAAACAAAAGGCTGGAAGCAACAGCCAATATATCTGGGTTTAAAAAAAATAACTTTTGTACCAAGCAGTGACTGGTGTGGTTGTCCTACTTAAAAGAGAACTATTAGTGCTGTGATGTAATACCCAAATACATTGACCAAATCTAGAGTTTAGCAAAATTCCTTTGTCCCAAGAACATTTGCTTTTGTCTTTGGCATCCTAGGAAGTAAGATGCTCTTTTGCAGACATGGAAATGATTAATTCCTTCTCTTCATGTCTCCTACTGTTTACATTTTAATAATCCACAGTTCATGCTATCTACAAACTATCCATCACTGGCTAACTAGAAGCAGTCTGTTTGGTTTTGATTTGTTTTTTACCAGTAGCTGCATTCCCCTCACTGGGACATTTTTCATAGATTATGAAGCAATTTATAAAGGTGGAACTTTAAGTTTAAAGTAAAATATCTTGGGGCTATTTATGGATAATTATGGTTTGCTCGCAAATAGACTGGTTTAATAGAATAATGACAAAATTCTTAAAGTGAGTAAAGAACTCGGTAATGGAAGCTTAGAACTAAACATAAACAAATTGTCCAGTAGGATTTGAACATGGCTTCCAACTATCACCTGCCTGCACACTTTTACTACAATTCTAGGATTATCCCCTTCTGATAGTCTCTTCCCCACAATTCATTATGCCAGAATCTTGCTCCCTGTTAAAGTTCCTGGTGATGTTTGGAGAGTGGGTTTGAAGATATGAGAGTATATAGATGGGAGGGGAAAAGCGCTCATATTGAAGCCAGATGTTATAATTAGTCTCGTTTTGCAGATGATAAAACCAAGGTTCAGAAATATTAAGTAACTTGTCCAAGGTCACTTAACTACTAGGTTAAAATGTTTGGATTCCAACACAGAAAGTCTGTCTTTGCATTCAAAATGCAATGTTCCCCCTTGATCATAGTGCCAGGCTTATTTTTCATAAATAAATATTCATTATAAATATTCATAGGTAAATATTTATTGGACACTTACGAAACTCACAATATCAGTGTTACAGCAGTGACAATGTATGGGCCATGGCATTTCATTTATTATTGGTAGTTATTGAGTAAGAGAAATTCTTTATATATATTAAATTTTAATTTGTTAAGTGGGGCTATTCATTGCAAGTCACTTTCAGATAAGAGAATTAAATGACTGATGTTTACATTGAGGATTGTGTTGGGAGAGATATAGCATATACATCTGTTAAAGATACAGAGCACAGAATTGGGAAGTAGGAAAATAAAGACAAGGAGCTGTGGTTACATGGGGGTAGATATTAGAACTGAAGTGAGTGTGAGAGAATTCTAGAAGAAATAGAATTTTGGTCTAGTTTTGAAGGAGGGGTAATACTTGAACACAATTCATACGAGATGGTTATGATGAGCATTGCAGAGAGATGTTTTAGGCAGCTGCAGAGGGTAGAGGGATTTGGGAAAGACTAATCATCTTGGAATGATGCTTGTTGAAGAATAGAAGAAGACTGAGGTTGTAAGAGTAAATTAGCATATTAAGGGGAAACTTTGATGAGAAAAAAAAATCAACTATCCTTTCTGAGGATCTAATAAAGTCCAGCATTTCTCTTGCTTTATCTCATGTAATTCTCACAACTGCAAATAGTTACGTTTTTCATTGTATAATTTAGGAACTTTCTGAAAGTCCTTAAGAATATACCAAGATTTGAATCCAGGCTTGCCTGGATCCTGGCATATATCCTTTTTATTCCATCACAATCTGTTTCTTCTGAGGGTTCTCAGGAACCATTACATGTTTATTAGCAGAAGAGAACATAATAACTGGCACCAGTTTGCCTAAGGAGTTGGAAATGAGGCAGGACTCAGGGCCAGCACTGTGGAATAGCAGGTAAAGCTGGCACCTCTAATGCCGGCATCCCATATGGGCACTGGCTCTTGTCCCAGATACTCCACTTCTGAACCAGTTCCCAGTTAATGGCCTGGGAAGAGCAGCAGAGGATAGCCCAAGTGTTTGATCCCCTGCCACCCATGTGGGAGACCGGGATGAAGTTCCTGACTCCTAGTTTAGCTTGGTCCAGTATTGGCTGTTGTAGCCATCTGGGGAGCAAACCAGCAGATGAATGATTTCTCTCTGTTTCTTCCACTCTCTAACTCTGACTTTCAAAATAAATCAATAGACCTAAAAAGGAAAAAAAAAAAAAAAAAGTCGGCAAGGCAAGCATAGAATGTGCAGGGGAGTGTAGAACAAGAAATGGTTGGCAGCACAGTGTTGAACTGCTCTTCAGTGTTTAGTGTTGTTTGGATTTTGCCACAGTATAGTAAGAGGTATTGGTAAACACAAACTAGGTGATCCATTTCTCTTTTTGAATTTTGTGATTGAGCGCAAATTCCCATCATAGTCCTGTTGCCAGTCTATATTATCTGTGAGCTTTCATTGAACCATTGTCACCACTTCCATCTTCTTAGGAGGTTTTGTGTTAAAAAATATAGATCCATGTTTCACTAAAGAAAATTTACTCATAAACTTCAAGCTTCAACCTTTCAAGGGATTGTGTGTTCTTATGGACATCACTTCCCCCTCAGTTGGGGCTGGTACACAGGAAACTCCCTAGCATAGCATATTGTGTCAACACTGTCCAAAAGCCTGTGGAAAAGAACTAGAGGAAGCATTCTTAGGCAATGTCAGGAGGGGTAGGGGAAGCAGGGGTTAGGAGAAGGGAGAGGAGAGAAAGAAGGTGTTTCAGTTTTGTTGTTAATTCCAGCTTACTCTCACTTTGAATGTGTGATATGGCTGGAAACAATGGCATTGGATATCCTGAGAGTCCTTGAATCAGACTCTTGGATGGAACAGGCTGTTTGTGTTCCATAAGGGTGATTTTTTTTTTTAATGTAAAATGTCTAGAGCCATATGTCTTCTTCTTCTTTTTTTTAAGATTTTATTTATTTATTTGAAAGCCAGAGTTACACAGAGAGAGGAGAGGCAGAGAGAGAGAGAGAGAGAGAGAGAGGTCTTCCATCCGATGGTTCACTCTCCAGATGGCCTCAATAGCCGGAGCTGTGCCGATCCAAAGCCAGGAGCCAGGAGCCCAAGGACTTTGGCCATCTTCTACTGCTTTCCCAGGCCATAGCAGAGCTGGATCAGAAGTGGAGCAGCTGGGTCTCAAACCGGCAACCATAAGGGATGCCGGCGCTTCAGGCCAGGGTATTAACCTGCTGTGCCACAGCATTGGCCCGTAAGGGTGATCAAAATAAAACACACTCTTTGCTTCTATTCCTATTCTCCCCTTCCCTGTATTTCTAGCTTGTTAATAATTAGATTTTGGTTTATGACCCACTGTTTTTTTCTCTTTCTGTAAACATATTTTCCTTTGCATGTAATAGTAGAACAAAATAACACCAAATTATAGTTGCTGTGAAAACTCCTTGTTGTTTCTTGGAGATAGATTTCATCTGATGATGCAGAAATCAGAGCCTGTGTGAGACCATGAGAGTAACATACAAAGCATCACCCAATTACTTAAAAACAGGAGTTGGGGCCAGCACCATGGTGTAGTAGGTTAAGTCTCTACCTGGGGTGCCAGCATCCCATATGAATGCCGGTTTGAGTCCCAGCTGCTCCACTTCTGATCCAGCTGCCTGCTAATGGCCTGGAAAACCAGTGCGAGAAGGCCCAAGTCTCGGGTCCTTGCACCCATGTAGGAGACCCAGAAGAATTCCTGGCTCCTAGCTTCAGATCCACCCAGCCCTGGCATTGGCAGCCGTTTGGGAAGTGAACCAGTGGATGGATGATCTCTCCCTCTGACTCTCCCCCTTTCACTCTGTAATTCTGCCTCTCAAGTAAATAAATAAATCTAAAAAAAAAGAAGAGTTGTGACTTAGTGACTTCATAGAAAGTACTGGCAACTAGTAAAAATAAAATAAAATAAAACTTGGAATTAGAGAAATCAAGAAGGAAATACTTCTGTGAGTCACTATTTAAAATATCCAAGAAATTTTCATATGGCTGATTTGGCTTTCATGGTCCCATTAATTTCTACAAATTAAACATGTGAACTTGAGCAGAATTTGTATTCATTTGTAACCTCCAGAAACTTGGCAGCTTTGGTACTGAATGAGTTGCAAGTTAGATATGAGCTTCCTTACAAATCCCAAGCCTAATTTTAAAATAGAGGCCTTGGATTTGAATTTAGCCAAATACATCATTAGTAGTGGCATTTGTTGTATTTTTTCTATGGCCATGGCTGCTGCTTAATCTCCAGGCATTTTATGAACTTTCAAAGCAATGAATTTCAGAAATGTGGTGCTTCCAATGGCAGATTTAGGACAAATGTTCTAAGCTATTTGTTGCAAAACTCAGGCATTTCTCAAGCATTGAATTAGCCTTAAGCAAATTATTCATCAAAATGTTTGAAATTCTTAAATTAAGTGGTGCAATTCATTATATTAGAAGAAAATTCTAGATTTTGGGCAAAGCCTTAACATATCAGCATTCCATATTCCTCTGAACTTCTTATCCATCAAACTCTTCTGAAAAAACTTCTTACCTGGTCTCCTAATAATGGAACTATATCTATTAAGGTTTCCCAGCATAATGTAGTATCATAGTACTTTGTGACTTTTCAAAATCTCAGATTGTGAACAGGAATCCTCACCTCCACGGTGTGGAAAACAAGGAGTCAAATAGATGAGATGTGAATGCAAGTACAATTGGGATTCTTACGGGGTACTAAAAGGGTGAAGGATATTCCCAGCATCTCCTCTTCCAATCCAGCACCTTGCATTGGCCTGGGAAAGCAGTGGAAGATGGCCCAAGTGCTTGGGCCCTAGCACCAGGTGGGAGGCCTGGAGGAGGCTCCTGGCTGCTGGCTTTGGATCAGCACAGCTCCAGCCGTTGCAACCATCTGGGGAGTGAACCAGCAGATGGAAGACTTTTCTCTCTGTGTCTCCCTCCCATTGTCTGTAACTCTACCTGTCAAATAAATAAATAAAAATCTTAAAAAAAAAAAAAACACTTTTGGAATTAGTGGAAATTAATGGTGAGTGTGGTTGGCAAGGTAGGGGGCAGATCCAGTGGAGGTGAATGATGCCAAGAGGGAGGGGAGCAGTGCAGTAAGGACATCATGATGAATAGGAAAATGTCACTTTTTCCAAACCTAGCAGTTCAGTTTTCTCGTTTCTTTGGTCATTGTTTCTTTCAACATGACACTATGGCTGGGGATACAGGGAGGGGAAGGACTCCCCGTGACTAAAACCATTGACCTTTCCAATTTTCCATCATACACTGCTGGATGGTGATTGTGTGTTTTTGATGCTGCCTGGTGCAGCTGTGCTGGGAGTCCCTTGCTCACAGAGACTGCCTCTCAGGAACACAGTTGCTACACACATAGTGACCGCCTACCATGCCCACCAGCACTATAAAAGTGTCGATTATGCAAACGTGCCTCTCAAGAGGCCCACTTTCAGTGGGAAAGACAAATGTGACTCCAGAGAATAAGGTCATTATGGCACACATTATTAGATTTTAAAAGCATGCCCACAGGCTACAGAAGCAGAAGATAGAAAACCATTGCAGTTTCAGCCGCCACAAAGCCTGTACTGCTGTGTGAACCTGCTTCCAATCTGTGGTCCGTCCTTTGTCCAGGAAAGGTTTGAGTAGCAGGAAGCAATTTAGAAAGAGTTATCAAAGCAAAACCTCTGCAACTGAATGTGCATTGCTGATGTCCAATAAGAATGCCATCCTTCCCCAGACCATCAAGATAAAAAACATGGCCAAGGAAGAAGGAAGCCACAGTGTGTCACTGTGAAGACTCTCTGACAAAAGTCATTTTTCTCCCTGAGCTAAATCTGGCCAAGTTTCCCTTTGTGTGTCTCTGTTCTTTTCCCAGCAATCTTCTATTATCAGGGACAGAACACTGTGACCTTTTGCACAGGGTTAAAATAACAGCAGTAGCTCAGTGAAAGCTGAATTTTGCTGACCATTTTGCATCCTCGCTTTAACATGATCTGCACCAGCCCTTTCCACTCTCAGCTTTCAGCAATTAAGTCTCTTTTAAGTTGGTTTAAACATTTCATGTTTTCTAATCCTGTTCATCCCCTTTTTTCCACCCTCTGAATTTGTTACCAAGTTTTTCTAGCATTATTGGGACCATTTACTCCTCATTCCTTCTGTGAACTCAGATCCTTGTTTGAAATTCTGAAAGTATGGCTGTTGAAGTTTCTGTGGTTCCTGGCGGTTTCTGCCTTGTTTACGGGGAAACATCTACTTCTTTGGGAAGGGGGTGTCATCAGTACCCATTATCTTCACGGCTAAGAAGTTGATCCCTAAGAAATTTGCTAAGTGCTGCTGACCTGTATACAGGAGAATATAACTTATCACCACCTTATCAGAGAAAGGATAGTTCTTCAAAAAACCATTTAAAAGACATAGGCAAAAATCTTCCATGTACTAGACATTTTCCTGGTTGTTTAGGGCAAGTGTAGAAGCACGTGCAATCTACTAAATTACATTGTCAAGAACTTTTGAACTGATATTGAAATGTCCCTGTGCTCCCTTGTACTGTTTTCAGGGTGTAGTGTGGGAGTAGAGAGGGAGGGACCATTCATGCAGTGATTCACCCCAGCTGCTTCTCAGTCTCTAAAATACTCCCCCTGACTTCCATAGCCAGATTTCCTTTTATTTTCTCATTTATGGATGTTTCATGTCGAAGGTTTCCATGCCTTAGGGTTGGGAGTGACTGGATAAAGAAGGAAAGAAGGGAAAGAAGCACCCAACATGACCTCTCCCATCTTCCTTAGTCTAAGAATGATTTCTGCCATTGAATGATTTTGCTTTTCCTTCATCTGTCTCTTTCGTCCCGTGTGTCTAGGGGAAGATGCTCTTAGTAGACAATTTTAGGGGTTTTTACTGAAATGCAGTTGAATTTAAAACTGCCATAAGCAAAGACCTCACACTCATGCTATCTCTACTTAGCCCCGCCCTCCTCTCTGCAAGGGGAATCTGTTGAGATAAAGGGTGGCAGCTTCTTTTTTTCCTCTCACAGCACTAAACCCTGTCCTAAATACTCATAAACATCCCTAGGAAACCTCAAAGCACCAAGTGTTTTCTGCAGTTGGAGGAGCGTTGCAGGATTCTGGTTCCAGGGAAACAGAGGAAGAAATGGTCTTGGTGGAAGGGTGGCCTTAGGAGACAGCTGCAAGAGGGATCATGGACTCCATCCCTGGCATGTTTGTGGATCAGAACTAGTAGGCTCAGATGCGTCACTGGACTGACCCTCCTACAGTCCTTACTCCTATCTAAGCCTATGCTTCTCAAGCTTGGAGAAACGCTGTTTTGGTTCAGTAGATTTGGGCTGGAGTCTGAGATTAGTATTTCTAATAAGTTCCCAGATGATGCCTTTGCTTCTGCTCTGAGGAACACAGTTCAAGTACCTTCAGCTACCCATCGTTATGCACAGGAAATAGAAAAAGAAGATAAGGTTAAACCTTCCAAAATTTGCTAAATTGATGTGTAGAGCGTGCAGACATCCCTTTTAAATTCCACCTCCTTCTGCTCCAGTTCCCCTCTTCTTTCCTCCCAGGCCTGAATGGTTGGCAACAGCTTCATCAGTCCTCTCTGCTATAAGTGAACCTAAGTTACCCTAGGATGAGGTCACATTTTCCAAAAACGTGTTTCTAGTCCGTGGCGAAGTGGGAGGGCCTGTTTGATGAGTTGAGGTCAGGGAAGTATATCCTTTGTAAGACAGAGCAGAGCTGGGCAGAGCCTGGCTTTGAGGACATTCCCAAGGCAAAGAAAGAGGGGAGGCCCCAAGCAGCTGCATGTGCTTTTCTAATCCAGCCTCCTGGATTTATGGAAAGAGATTGTGCTAGTCTGTTTAAATCATCCCACTGAAACTGCAGCTGGAAGAGTGTCCGTTATTTCTATTGGAACCTAGACAACCATAGTTAAGGAATCAGGAAGAAGGGATGAGTTGAGTCAGGTTACCATCCATGACTTTTCAAAATTATTTTACCTATAGATCAGGTTTTTTTTCTTTCGGAGAGGCCCAACATCAAGTGTTCTGAATACACTAAAAATATTAAACTTTTTCTAAAATGCATTTTAAAAAAGTCCACTCTGCCTGTCAAAAAAAAAAAATCTAGTTTAAAACTTCATATTTTTCCATAAGTTTTTATTGAGTACCTGCAATATGGACCTATGTCGAATACTTGGGAATATAATTGTGAATCAAATAGAGGTAGTAGCCACTCTCATGGGACTTCCTGTGGTTCAGATCAAGGGGACAGCCACGTGAAAAGTAGTATTAAAGGGCACTAATTACCACGACAAAATACCACCTACTGGATGACTTAAATTATGCACATTTATTTTCTCACAGATGTGAAAGCTAGAAGTCCAGAGTAAAGGATCCAGCTGACACCATTTCTGGTCAGGGATGTCTTTTTTACCTGCAGATGACCGTGTTCTCTCTGCATCCTGACATGGACTTCCCTTTGGTGTGTGTGTGTGCGTGTGTGTGTGTGAGACAGACAGAGAGAGAGAGAGAGTAACAGAGAGAGAGAGAGAGCCTTCAAGTCTCTTCTTACAAAAGCACAATCCTATCATGACAGGCCCCACTCTAATGACCTCTGGGGAGCTGGATCCAAGTTTTTGTCCCTGACATAAGAAGGAATTCAAAGATAAGACATAGGTAAAGATCAGCAGAGAAGCAAGATTTATTTGCAAGCAAAGTGAAACTGCGTACTTAAGTAGAGCAGGCAGGTTAAGGGCCGTTCCTTTATAAGCTGGAGGCAAAGGGCTTGATGTCTGTGGTGGAGTAAAACAGAATATTTATAGTGGTTGGAGTTTGGGACAGGGCTTGAGAGGCGTCCATTTCCTTGCATGTTGGGGAAAATTCTGGAGTGTCATGGTGTCCAGTGTTTGATGGGAGTAGGAATGTCAGCCATGGTGATTTCATTATAATGATAGTGTGATAAGCTAACAGCCATTGCAGGGATGAAGCTGGCAGGCAGACTGAGTATTTTTGGTCTGTGCCAGTCCTAAGCAATGGTTAGTGGGTGTGTGTTTGGGTTGTGTAGGCAGGGCTGCAGTGCAGACAGGGGTACAGGGAGGGGCTGGTGACTTCAGCTTCTCCTTGCTACCTATCTCCCTGCCTATGTCACTTAGAGGCCCTATCTCCAAGCATAGCCTCATAAAATTAGGAAATTAGCATATGAATTTTGATGGGACACAAACATCCAGTTCATAGCACAAATAAATACACAAATAAAAACATATTAGAAAGTGTGATACATGCTAAAAAAGAAAAAAAAATTAGAGGCTCCTTATTGAAGTATTTTCCATGGAATCACTTTATAAGGATAATTTTTTTATTATCCATTAAAAATATAAATAAGAAAGGCCAGAAGAATAAGTTGAGAATGATGCCATATTATATTTTTTGTTCTTTTTGGAACCTAGAGTCTATTTTGTTCATACTTGCCTTAATTTCCTCATAATAATCTTCAACTTCCATAAACAGAATATGATAATTTTGTGAAATATAACCATAAATATTGTCTGACTCTTGAGGTATAATTACTAGATGCCTTGCATATTTAAATACTGGATCTTTTGGTATTCAGTGAAACTAGAGAAAGGGAAAAAACAGCACTTCCTCTCTGGCAAGTGTTGCTTTCCCAGATTTTTGTTTACATTTTGTTTAATAGCAAATGAATTGAAAAACTGTTTTGCTATGGTGCTTGTTATTTAAGAAAAAGGGATGAAATAAAGAGCACACTCATGTGAATTTCAGTGTTCTATAAGTCAACTATAATGAACTTTGGCACAAGAAAATCAGTTTGGGGGATTTTTAGAAGTTTGTATTCAAACCAAAGCAAACTTGGGTAAGTAACAAGGAAACTGCTGAAGTTGAGAGTATACATTATGTGTATCTTGATATTATTCCTGCTACAGCTTGTTTATGAGCCCTGGGTCAGTGTTCTCCTTAACATTGGATGCACATGTTACATATTCCTGTTTATATTGGAAAAGTCAAGGAAGTCCCCTGATTGATTGAGGTCCCTCCCATTCCAACTACAGAGGGCAGGAAAAGGGCCCCAGGAGGACCAACGCATTTGAAAATCCACTTCATCTTGCATTTCCTGTAGAATAGTTCTTGGAGAAATGTTTTTCTTTGGGGCTAGCCATTTATGATGGATTTTGAAAAGGAAGAGCTCTTCAAAATGCAGAACAAGATGATAATGAGGCATTACAACCCTACCATGTGAAGGAGGAGGAACTTTAAGCTTAATTCTCAAGCTACTTCCCATAACACCTGGTGAAGTGGCAACATCTGGGCAATACTTGACAGTGTGTTCCTAGGCCTGATGGCCAGGCAGTTTCCAGGAAGGGCTGCAAAAAGTGGATTAGTATTGGAAAAGCCAGAATCCTCAAGTTTTCTGAAAAGAAATTGTGTTCTCTCAAGAATTCTTTCCCAGGTTGTTACCAGTCACAGAGGGGAGGGCGATTGCCAGAGTGAGTCTCCTGGGTTCTTTTCCTCAACTTAGTATAGAAACAAAAAGCTGGGAAACAATTTGCAAAGAGGCAGAAACTTTTATTAGAGAGAAAAGAAATTTCTGTTTGATTGGCAAGTGACAGAAAAAGCGTCTGGTTGAAGAGGAGACCAGGCGGAGTGCCCAGGTGGGACACTGGCTTTGAGGAAGTGTCCCTGGTTTTTAAGGCATTACTGTCTGTTCATTGGGTCATTCTGTAGGGGTGCCCACTAGACAGGGGGTTTCACATATGTATGTTGCTTGTCTTGGAGTTCATGGAGATAGTGGGGGACTCCTGGAGACTGTCTGTCTCCTTAGGGGGTCAGCCCCCTCCTCTGCTAGCCCTGGGTGGAAGACTGCAACTAACTTGAAGGCATGATTTAAAACCACAAGGGTCACACAAGATAGCCAGGATCTCCTAGAGCCAGTCCGACTCTCCCCAGGGCTCAGCCCTTTCCCCTGCCAGCTCTGAGTGAAAGATTGTACCCACCCACCCCCACCCCCACCCCCACCGAAGGTGTGATTTAAAGCTGCAAGGTCACACATGCAGCATAAGAAGCTGTTAGTGGGGGAGATGCCAATTGGTCTGGAGACAGGCTTTTCAGCTTGCTTGTGAATGACATTCTACCTATGTCTGAAGGGGTCCACAGACCCCCAGCTCCACTGGACAGCCTCACAAGTTTTGTAAGAGTGACTAGAACAAATGGGTGACAAAGCCTTTCAAAATGGCATTCCCAGCTCTGAGACAGGAAGTCCTTGTACTCAAAAATTTTCCATCCTCCCCCACAGCTGAAATGCCTCCCTTGAATTGCCTCCCTCAGCGCTTCTATTTTTTAAGCCCTTTCTTGGGGGATCCTAATCCAGCTGCAAGAATTCACTGTGGGCTGAAACCTGGCAGCTTCAATCTAGGGTAGGGAAAGTGATTTGAAAGTAGTATTTGTTCTTAAAAGGATAAACAAGTATTGCAGTTTCCTATTATCTACTTCAGTGAAATTGTTGGAAATTTTGCAGATCATCTATAAGACAATTGAATTTACCCAGTAGCAGATTTCCTTTGCTTCCTTCAAAAGAAAATAAAATAAGCTGTATCATTGTTTTATAAAAGCTTTTCTTTAAGGAAGATATCATTGTTAACAACTACTAAGTTCTCAATATTTGTATCTATTTGGTTTTTAACTGAGGAGTATAGTGTATAGAAAGTTAAAGTATTTCATCCTTCTCATATTAAACTACATTGAGTAAAGATTGAGATGACATTATCTTTATACTTTTTTTATTTATTGGAGAAACAGAAACAAAGAGGAAAAGAGGGAGCTTTAGATGAATTGAGAGAGCAGAAGATGGGTAGGTGTATTGAGAGGGTGGGGAAGAGAGAGAAGGAGAAGGCTCTGAAGCAGGGAAAAGAAGAGGGACAGTGGAAGAGGGAGGGAGAAGGAGAAAGCTCCCATCCAGTGGTTCACTCCCTAAATCCCCACCAAGGGCAGGAAATGGGCTGGGGCCAAAGCAGAGAGACCGGACTGTGATCTCAGTCTCCCATTTTGGTAGCAGAAAGACAATTACTTGAGCCATCACTGCTGCCTCCCAAGGTCTGCATTGGCAAGAAGTTGGAATCAGAAGACAAGAATCAAAACCAGCTACTCTGACATGGGATGCAGCTGTCTTACCGGCTAGGCTAAACACCTGCTCCAACACTGTTTATCTTAACACCATAATGTTCTATGTCATTTTTTCCCAGTCCCATTTTTCATACAGAAAAATGAAACAGTCTTACTAATACTGTTTATCCATCTTCACGACTATAATGAAGTTTTCAATTGCCTCCTCCCTCTCCTATTACCTACAATACCCTCCCAAGCTATTGACAGCGTATTTCCTTCTGATCCTAACCTGCACCTACACTGATTGCTTTTAATACTTCTGTTTCTAAGACATCTATGACAAATCAAATTACATGATGATCCTATTATTTATGACATAGATGGTGAATTAACAAGAACTGTATTATCTACAGCTTTGAGACTAGGCTATTTGAATTTGGAGGTTAAGAGTTTGCTGCAGATTCGTATCTTAATTTCAAAGGGCAACTGACTGTGCTTTCATTACATTCTGATGTTCATGACCAGATAGAAAAATATTTCCTGATTGGTATTATCTTGGTTTGTATCTGCATGAAAGGATTTACCAGGCATCAAATAATGTATTAGTTTCAAACTGGAGGGGGACTCTACTTGTGAATTTCCAGGTACTACTCTTCATGCTTTTAAAGTGATGAAAATTCATGAAGCTGAGATAAAGCCAATCTATAAAATAAGGGAACTGAGAAAAGATAACCAATTTATTCTAAAGCAGTGTTTCTGTGATGCAGTGTAAATTAAACCACAGGAGTTATTTCCCTAATATTCCTCAAACAATTCATCTATATACAAATAATTAAGCATACAGCTATAGAACTGTATTGAACTGACAGGCCATTCATGAGGACTCAAACATTTCAGTGCATTAATGATGAGCCATGCCTGGTTAAAAAGGAACATAAAAGTCCACAAAGAAATGAGATTTAGGGCTGCATCTCTATAAACCTGTCTGAATTTCTGTGTTCATTTCTGAATGGCTTGTCTCAAGACAAAGAGAGAGAGAGCTGAGTCTTGTAATTTGACACATTAATTTAAGAACTGGTGACCTTTTATTCTGGGAAAATGGAAGATTTTGTGGGAGTGTGATTATTGTGCTTTGAAATATTTTAAAAGCTCTCACAGGAAAAAGGGATTACATTAGTCTTCTTTTTTCTTTCAAATTGAAAAACCAGGAGCAATGGTTATAGGAAGTATATGGTTCACTGAAAGAAAAATATTATGTTTTCACTTAGATCTTTTGTAGGACAGAATGAACTCTTTTGCAGTGTAGTGATTTTCTTCACACAAGGAAAATTAAGCCAGATATTGGACAAATACCTTGGGTTAATTTGGATCAGCATTTCTCACAATATGCCCTACAGGTCACTGTCCTCTCAAGATATTTTGCAAGATTCTGGATCAACTAGCTCTGAGAGATTTACTCACGTAGCATGAATACATTAACTTCTTTTCAGAAAACATTTATTTATTTATTTCAAAGGAAAAAATGAGAGAGAGAGAGACAAGGAGAGAGATCTTCCAATCTGTGGTTTGTTCTCCAAATGCCTGCAATAGCTAAGGCTGTCTCAAACCAAAGCAATGAGCCAGAGACTCCATCCTGGTCTCCCAGGTTGTTGGCAGTGACCCAAGTATTTTATCTGACATATACTTCCTTCCAGGATACATTCGCAGGATGCTGGATCAGAAGCAGAGGAGATAGGACTTGAACAAGGCTCTCTGCTCTAGGATAGAGGCATCCCAATAAGCAGGTTAATTCATTGTGCCACAACCTCACCCCATTACCTTCTTGAATATTCACAGTATGCATCATTATATTTAAGACTGAAAATTCACAATAAGGAGATCTGTTTAATTTTATGTATCCCAGCATTTCCTAAATTTATGTAAACCTCAAGGCTTTCCATGTATTTTGGAAAAAATATGATTAAGAACATAAATTGGGAAATATACTTATAGAGGTAGACCAAATGACTTTGATTATATGAAATGATTCTCTGCACAAGTATTACTATATGCTTATAAACACACAGGCATGCACACACACACTATGTGCATGTATGTGTGGCAAAGGATGAGTAATAAGGCTTATTTATACATAGCTGACAGTTTTGAAAGTTTTCATGAAGGTTGATAAATTGATGTATGATGAAAAAATAATTCTCCAAGAATCTCAATTGCTTCAAAAAAAATCTTAGCTTTCCCTCAGAGAGGTCAGGAAAGCCAAGTACATTTACCACACATCACACACATCAACAGCCACTCATCAACAGGAGAGCAAGACCATATCCCTACAACTCTTTTTTTTTCTTCTTCTTTTTGCTTCCCCTCTCCTGGTGTTCAGGCAGAAAGCCAATTTTCTGAAAGAGGTATAAGAGAGTAGGAGGAGATGTGAGCAAATATAGGGTAATGATTGAACCACATCTTAAACATCTGGTTTTATTTATGTGTAGGCACTGTGTATTGCACTTAATTAATGTGACTGAAAATAACCATGTGCCTGTTGCAAACTTAGGTGGTACCCCGTGTCTTTTCTAAGCAGTCTCTGAGCCTGCTCTCCTCATCATAGGTTTCAGTTGTGAGCGAGTCTTAAGAGCGTGCAGTTTCTCTTACTCTTCTATTTTCTTTCTATTTTTTTCTTTTCTTGTAGTCTTCTATATAGAAAACTACTATTTTGGCAAGAGTTGAGGACCAATTCATGGGTATGCCCTTAATCATGTCTTGTGTAATTTGAAGCCAGAATCTGAAGCAGATTCCAACACAGCTGTGATGGGAAGCCATTATAAAGTAAATTGAACATAGGCTATTGCAAAAATTAAGGGGGAGGGGGGAGGAAGGAAGTAGAGGGGATTGAGGGAGAGAAGAATGGTTATTTTCTTAGAACTGTATCTATTAAATACATGAAATCTGTTCTCTTTATATTAATAAAATTTTTAAAAAGAAGAGAAATGCTACCTTGACACACTTGCACACACCTGCAAAGCTATTTTTTTGTCTCTGTGGAAAGTTCTAAGACTGAAATGACATATAGATAGGAGATGGCAAAGGGTAGCCCCTTCCTGTCTCTTACAGGGATTTTTTTTTAAGACTTGTGAATGATATGATACTAACCCAGGAGAAGCACTGCTTCTAGTATGTGTTGCAGCTGATCTCCAGCTGTTGTCCCTGTAGTCCAACCAGGCATTAAAAGTCTCCAGTTCTGACTTCCAATGTTCTACAGCATAACAGGGTAACCACAATTGACAGCAATTAATTCTATATTTCAAAATATCTAGTAGAGAGGATTTTGAATGTCCCTAAACAAAAGAAAAGATAAATGTCTGAGATTACCCTGATCTGATCATTACACATTGTATAGATATATTAAAGTTTTTTTTTACTATAGTCTATAAATGTGTAAAATTACTATTTATCAATTACAAGTAAATATATATTTTAGAAAATAAAAAATTTTCAATTCCGGAAACTTCCTCCTGGGTGATATTTTGTGAAAATTATATGTAAATCTTTACAAACGTAATACAGTTTAAAAAAAGATAGAAAGCAATAGCTTTTAAATAGGTTAACAATGGCAAGCTGAAGTTTATGGCAAATAATATAAAATTTTAATTTTTAACTTTCTGTTTTTTGTTTTTTTTTCTTACGTAGTTGGTTATTAATGTCATAGGCTATCAGAAGCCTTTTGGTACACTATCAGGTGAAAAGAATCTCTAATAAAATGAAACAAAACCTAATGTGATTACTTGCATTTTTAAGTCTCTTTCTTATTAGCAGAAACTATTTCAGAAAATAAATCTCTTGAAAAATTGTGATAAAAAATAATTGAAAAGAGTCATGTTGGTGACAGAGCCAGCTCTGCTGTACCCTGCAGAGTGGTGCCACTGAGGGCTCTCTAGGAACGCAGTGTAACAATCCCTGCCCTGGAAGCTGGGAAATCACAAGCCCCATGTACATTAGGAGGGGTGGAAGAGAACACATCTTGATCAATCTCCATCCTACCATCAAAAAATTGCCTCTTGTTTTTGAATAATGTAGTGGTGTGTATTTTATTTTTTTCATTGCCCAAGATCCCAAACCAGTGAAATAGATAAGAATACCAGATCTTGAGAACATCTAGAGCTTTTTAAAACACAGGTTTCTCTGTCACATTCCTGGGCATTATGGTGCGATGGGTCTTATGCTGGGTTGTGGCATCGACATCCAAATAGCTAAATTAAATAAATTAATAAAAACTTCCTACTCAAGTTTTTGCCCCCCGCCCCAGATTTAGAACTATTGGCTTTAGATTATTGATCTTCCTTCCTGCAAATGACTTTTATAGCCACTGAATGAATCTTCAGTCCAATATAGTCAAACCTGATAGCCAGCATTATGGTAATGGTTGAGGAACAAAGATAGAAGGCATATTCTATCATTTTATTTGCAATGTCTCTATTATTCACCCATATTGCAGATCATTTCAGTTCTGTTAACTACTCATTAGGAGACTAAGGGAAAAATACTTATGAGATTAAAAATAAATAAGATGGATTCAACTGTCCAGATTGAAAAACAAGCTATCTCAAATAGCATCGTAGTTCAAAAACACAAGTAGTTCAAAAACACAATTTTTTGACAATTCGACATGATTCACTGTTTGTGATTACAGGGATCTGGAAAGAATTCAGGGGGTGATAATTGAGTTCCCTTTGAAATATGAGTAGATCTCTGTGCTTTGTCAAAGTGGGTGGACACAGAAAGGAGCCTAAAGCAGAGGAAACAAAACCAGTGAGAAATATGGGAGTTCATGGCATGTTTGTAATGGATAGGCTGATGTCACTCCTCATCAGAGAAGAAGTACACAAGACCTCTCAGGATAAATGTGGGTCAGGTTTGGGTTCTCCTTGAAAGTGTCTGACAGAAACACCAAAATGAAGATTGTGGCCATATAGGGATCAGCAAATAAGCAAATAACATGAATAGGATCAGGCCATATTAGACATTGCAGGAGATTTATATCCATGTTAAAGGAGTCTGGGAACATAGAGAATAAATGAAGTTGGGAAAAAGATACTTAATTGACATGAAGCTTGTGAAGCCATGGCAGCCTGGCAAGACTGAAGATGCTCAGAACATGAGGAAATGTAAGGTAGACACAGTCTTACCCCGATAGTTTAGATGGGTCAGAGCATGGCTGGATGATGTGACTGGGCTATAAACATTCAGCGTGGACTTTTAATTTAAAAAAAAATTCTTGTTTTAAAATGAAAGACATACTTTTTATTATAATTTTAAAAATAATATTTACTTTTTAAGAGAATAATAAGCATTACTTGCAAAAAAAAAAGCTTGCAGCATACAAATAAAAAGAAGAAAATGACAGTTATCAGATAAGTTCAATGCCCTTGGATAATCAATGATTACATTATGAGGTGCATCTTTCCAGTTTTTTCCCCTATACTTTTGACTGTTTCTTTCACAATGGGTGTCATTTTTTGTATTATCTGTAACCTGTATTATTACATTCTAATATAACATTTTTCAATATTCTTAAATCTTCCTTCCCCAAATGGCTGTAACATCCAGGGTTGTACCATGCTGAAGCCAGGAGCCCAGAGCCTCCTCTGGGTCTCCCACATGGGTGTAGGGGCCCAAGGACTTGGGCCATCCCCCTGCTGCCTTCCTGGGTTCATCATCAGGGAGCTGGATCAGAAGTAGAGCATCCAAGGCTCCAATTGGAGCCCATATGAGATGCCAGAGCTGCAGGGGGCTTAAACTACAATGTTGGAGGGATGGGAGGAAGGAGGCAATAAATTTCTTTAATTCGCAGATTCTGGGTATTTGGTTATATTAACTCTTTCATACAGTTACAAATTTGAGCAAAATCCCTTTGTATTTTTTTTTATATTCATAGCCAATTATTTCTTTAAAGTAATTCCTTATCTGTGAGGTTTGTAGTTGAAATATTTGTTTTAGCATTACTGGTCACTATGACAAACTGTTTCAGCAAAGTCATCCAGCATTATACTGACTCACATATCCAATTCATGAGGGCTCCCAATCGCTGCTTCCGACTGCATCATCATCTGCCGGTAGTTTGTTTGACAAGTGCTATGGAATTTGATAGCACTATGCCTGAGGAGACTGTTCTTCCTTTCTCCTGCTCCCACCAAATAGAACCCATGTTGAATGGGTCACAGAAATGAAATTTGAAATTATGTTGACTTCTACCCTGTTAGTGTTTGGCACTGATCATCTTAAAGACATTACTGTAACCTAAGTGTGACATCTTGTGTTACTCAGAATTCAACCAGAAAAATAGAGCCTAGTGTATAAGGGATGTATTGTAAGGAAATGGCTTGTATGGTTTGCAGGCCTGGCAGGAACATCTAAAAATCCTTAGGGCAGGCCACTAGGAAAGGCAAGCTTGAATATGTGGTCAAGTGCTGAAGTTTCTGTCTACAAGAAGAATTTCTTTTTACTGGAGGAAGAAGAAATACTCTACTAAGCCCCTTCAACTTTGTTTTTAAGGCCATTTAACTAATTGAACCAGGCTTACCCAGGGTGTGTAGGATAATCTCCTTTGCTTAAATCAACTGATTATGGAATTTAATCACATGTACAAAAATCCTTCAGAGCAACATCTACATTAGTGCTTGACTGGGAGCTGTTGTCTAGCTAAGAACCCGTAAGACGGTCCATCTCATCCTTGTGGTTAGTCTTTTTCCCTCTGCAGAGTTAGAACAAGAATATCTGAAGGAATTTACTGGGAGTAGGATGTGGGGCAAGAGTAAAAGCCAGTAAGCAGGAATGCAGGTCATAGGGAAGAAAAAAATGTGAACTTTATCTTCAGGTTTTTTTTTTTTTTCCTTGCTGTGACTGCTCTAATTTCCTTACTGAGAGAAAAACAAATTTACAGATTTCACCTGTCAGGAAGCTCAGATCTAAGCGTAAAGCCAAATTGCATTACTTTTCTCATAATTTAGTAATCAATCCAAGCAACTTTGTTTGGCCTGCAATATCTTAGATGAAGTGGATCCTGTCTGATTGTCAAGCCTTCCCTCATGTTAGTCCCGTACAATTTCCTCTGTTTTTCTTTCCCTCAGAGGTGTCACAGGGCTCCTTCCATGAGCCTTGTATACTTCTTTTTCTCTTTGCCTTAGATACCTTGCTCCCCTGGCCTTGTTATCCCCTCTCAGAGTTCTTCCCAGCTATCCTATCCAAAGGTGTCTCCTTCCTGCATGGCTCTATCTCATGATCAACTTTCATTTTTAAGAGTGAAATTTATAGCTACTATAATCTTATCAATTTAACATTTTCCTCTCCATTGCATACCTTCTTTTTATCTACAACTTGTGGCTCTCTTTTGTTTTCCTCTGAGTTATTTGATAAGAGCCTCCTCTAACATGTAGTAGGCATTTCCTCCATACTTATGGAATGAATGGATGCATCCTGGTTGATTTTTCAAGTATAACTAATCAGTTTCCTGTATGATTTTTCTAATACTTTACTTCTACCTATATTTATATGAATATGTATATATTTTCTTTTAACATTATATATTATGTCATGCTCCAGTATCAATTTTGGAGGTTATTCGTGTTGGTTCTGTTAATAAATGCGAGCTTTTGCAGAATTAGTGGAGTGTCCCTGGTGAGGAGTCTTATGCCTTAGTTCTAAGTGGAGTGTGATACATGATGTCTTAGAATTCTTATTGGGACCATAAGGGAGACAAATGTCAGAATTATAGTCTGTGTGTCATCTGTTTTAGAAAAAGATGTGGCAGCTGAAAGGGGCACAAGAGCAGAGGGAATGTTCCTTGGCTGGAATCATATTTCTGTATCATAGCAGTGGGCTGACTCCTCCATACTGTAAAATTTCTCCCATTTGGAACTGGTTCTGCTAAAACTAATATGTCATGTGTTAGGATTATGAAGTGCAAGAGAAGTCAGTAAGCATCTGGGGATTAATTTCTACTTCTAGCAAGCACTGAAGAAGTATTGCTTGATAATTTTCAAAATATCTTGGGAATGGAGTTGGACACCTAATATTTCTTTTGCTTTCTTATTTTGTTTTTATTTTATAAATGTCATTTGTTTGACCAGCAGATGTGAACTATCTTAACTAAAATGAAGTAAGTTGTAACAGGTTTTTTTTTTTTCATTTTATATTTATTTTCAGTGTTTACCACAATCTACAACCTGGAAAGTGGAAGAATGCAATTTATTTTAGTTGTCCGTTTTATTATTGCTTCCTGGAATATATCCAGATAACATTACAAAACTCCTATCTCAGTAACAAAAACAGATTTAAAACAAATTTGTCAAAAGTCTGCTAGAAACAAATTTCTTTTTTAAAAGGCATGCCTCTTATTCTACTATATTCCATCACATTGATTTTGTGTATGTTAAAAAAATAAGTTAGCACTCTCTGCTAGGCTTTTATAGTTTGGGTAACATAGTTAGCAGTCATTTTATGAAAAAAGTTGTACCCTTCTCTCTATTGCCTATGTTGTTTTCTCGTCAGAAGGACACGAACTTACATGTAGACATTCAGGATATAGTTAGGGCACTGATTGGTAATGGATTAATGACTGTGTCTCTCTAGGAATTTCTCAAAGAGAACATGTTGCATAAAACTTCACCAGCTCCCATTCTGAAAATCATAATGGAGGTAAAACAAGGCAGACAACAGATAGTAAACTTAATTGAATTCAGAAGAGATAGTGATGTTCTCCAAGAAATAATTTTCATGAAGTAATACTTCTGATTTATGATTGCTCTTCTACAGAAGTGAGTGTTCTAGTTTCAGAAGGAGAAATATCCCCAAATGTTATTTGCTTTTGTAAAATCACTCTTTCAAGAATGTGACTTTCAGTCTGCCTCCTGAAGTTCTAAGACCACCTATGATGTTAATAGTTATATTACTGGAATTATGCAATAATTCAGTTGTCTGGATTTTATTTCTTTCTAGAAAATTTTTACTAGACATAGATGAAGACTGGTAACATATTTTTGTATCCTTGACCCATTATCCAGAGCTTTGCCAAGTTTCACAAATTACAAAAAGAGTATTTTCGCTAATGGAAGAAGGTTTAATAACTGTAAACCTGGAAAAAGAAATGAAAGGAAAGCTGCAATACAGTTCCAAATTTCAACGTGTTATCAATAGAAAATTTTGGATTCCCTTTAGACAGTATTAAAAAAAAGGCATCAAGTAACTACCCTTCAAACTCCCTGACTCAATGCTCAGATAGGGTCCTAAAAAATGACATCATTGGTATGTCCTGGTTCTGTACTGTACTCTAAACACAAGTCTTGGTGGTTCCTGACAAGAAAGAGAACTTGTTAAGCTCTACGAAAAGGGTATGTTTAACCTGGAGGAGGGATGACATGAGGATTTGAGGTCATCATGGGTTCTAGAAAGATTACAAAGGAGAAATGAAAGGGGTTTCTGAGAAGTGGTTGGATAAGTTAGAACCAGGACATGGAGGAGGGTTTCATATGGCTGTAGCTCAACACAGTTAAACTGAATCTACAAGGTAGTGGGTGGCTCTCCCTGGAAGCCTTTTCACAGAGCCTGTGCAGCTCTGTGGCAGGATACAAAGATATGTGAAGAGATTGGTTGGAGTATTTGTAAAACCACATATTTATATTAAAGCTTTGCAATTCCCTCTTGCACGGCCACTTACTGAGTACTTGCCAAATGAAAAATATTTCCCTAGAAAGTGGGAACAACATGTATGTATGTGCTATATCCTAGATAAGATTTTGTTATGCAAATAAGAATCACAGAGGATTAATGGGTAACTGTAAGGTGACTTTCAACTCAGACTTTGCATTGCCTTGCAACTCCAGGCCTCTCCATCTGGCCCTGGGAGATGCAACTGAGGGTGTTTGGTGCACATTGTCATAGGGCTCTTTATCTTCACTTTCATTATGGTTCCCAGTCATGATATGTAAACACTAGATTGATGTCTAGAACAGGATAACAACTTGATAACAGGTACTATGTGAGGTGAGGGTACGTAGATTAACTTGAATGTGGTAATCATTTTATGACAACACATAAAATAAAACATCAAGTTTTACACTTCCATTACATAATTACTACTTGTCAGTTACAACTCAATAAAGTTGTGGTGGGGGTAGGAGGGAATCAAGAGGAACTTCCTATATAACAAAAAATTATGCCAGGTCTTCCTAGTCTACCTACATTCTGCCATCATCCTCTACTAACATAAAGTGCTAGTTCAAGGAGAATCAGATGATTCTGAAAGCTGTGAATTACCTGTAGTATACTAGCACTCTTTCCACTCATCACTCTTCAACTGCATCCTCTCCATTCATTGGAGAGCTCCACGTGGCATTCTAGATGTTAGATTTTGATTCCTTAATTTAGATTAGTGACTTTGAATCTTACAGGATGAAAACCCCTTTACCTCCTTGAGGGCATATAATAACTCTCATATGAGATTTTACTGCAATTAACTAGAAATGTGATCAATTTAATATTATTTATATATATATATATATTCTATTTATTTTTTTTTTGACAGGCAGAGTGGACAGTGAGAGAGAGAGACAGAGAGAAAGGTCTTCCTTTTGCCGTTGGTTCACCCTTCAATGGCCCCCACGGCTGGCACGCTGCGACCGGCGCACAGCACTGATCTGATGGCAGGAGCCAGGTGCTTCTCCTGGTCTCCCATGGGGTGCAGGGCCCAAGCACTTGGGCCATCCTCCACTGTACTCCCTGGCCACAGCAGAGAGCTGGCCTGGAAGAGGGGCAACCGGGACAGAATCCGGCGCCCCGACCGGGACTAGAACCGGTGTGGCGGCACCGCAAGGCGGAGAATTAGCCTAGTGAGCAGCAGCGCCGGCTTTAATATTATATTTTAACACAAACACACACTTCTGTTATTTTACCAAAATGAAAATTTTAAAGTGTCTTAGGGATTCTGATTCCTTCTGTGTATTTCCAAGCACTTTCCTATACTTACCATCTCATAACCACTCATTACTCGGCCATGTGCTTTACACTGTCCTACTCCTGGAGATTATCTTGGGAAAAAATAATGACCATCTGTGATGGTTACATTTCAAATAAAAAGAACTATATGCCTTCATTTTCAGCATTAAGAATTGATTATCCTTCTTAGTTTGGCTTCTACCCAAGGTGTTATTTATGACTATAAAACATCTATAAAGGCTGACCAGTTTTCCCCAAATGTGGAGCTCTGGGGATGAGTTTTTACTGCCTTCTCCTGTCTCTTATTTCTAAGACCAGTTAGCATCTAGAATCCCACTTATCTTTAAAAGGGAATAGTAACTATGCTAGTGTCAAGTAGCAATGATGTTTTTAGACCAATAGGTTTTTTAGATCTTTTTTTTTTTTTTTTTTTGACAGGCAGAGTGGACAGTGAGAGAGAGACAGAGAGGAAGGTCTTCCTTTTGCCGTTGGTTCACCCTCCAATGGCCGCCGCGGTAGCGCGCTGCGGCCGGCGCACCGCGCTGTTCCGATGGCAGGAGCCAGGTGCTTCTCCTGGTCTCCCATGGGGTGCAGGGCCCAAGCACTTGGGCCATCCTCCACTGCACTCCCTGGCCACAGCAGAGAGCTGGCCTGGAAGAGGGGCAACCGGGACAGGATCGGTGCCCCGACCGGGACTAGAACCCGGTGTGCCGGCGCCGCAAGGCGGAGGATTAGCCTGTTGAGCCACTGCGCCGGCCTAGACCAATAGGTTTAATGTAGGACTGAAAAAGATGCAAAGTAGAAAATACAGTATTTTAGCCATAAGGTTGCTCTGAAGGGAGATGCTACATTTTTGTTTAAAGTTTTTCCATACAAATGTAATAATTTCTTACATTTTTATATATATTTAATGTTTACAGTGCATGTGATTCATTCCATATATTTATTAGCACTTTCCTATACTTACCATCTCACACACACTCACATTCACACACACAGAGACACACAAAGGGACTTCAGAAGTTCATTGAAAGAGAATGAAAAGATCCATTTATTTTAGTGAAAAAAAAATATTTGAAATTAATGTATATGAAGGGTCTTCAAAAAGTTCATGAAAATGCATATATGCATGGATTTCACTTTTTTGCAGTAAAATAAACATATCATTCAATTCCATTTTCCATGAACTTTTTGATGTACATTATGATTGATTGCTATCTATACTCATAGCTATAGATATGAGAGACAATGAAGTTATTAGGATGTCTGGATGCCTTGACTGATGAAACAAGTAAAGTTTTTTGGAATCATGTCATATGATTCCAAGTACTATGATCTTTTTGCTGTCTACACCTTGATTTAATGGTAACCTGCCACAAATTTGTGGACTGGATCAGTTAAACCAAAAGCCTCATGTATGACCATAATCCCTAGTCCCCAGCTCAGTTTAGAATTTCAAATTCCTATTGTGGTCTACAAGGTTAGTTACGTGCCTATTTTAGATAGCTCTACAAAATAAGTAACTTTCTTCTGCCTTCCCCTCCAGTTTTCTGCCTTTGCATTCCGACAATAGTGGCCCCTTTACAATATTTGAAGCCACTAATTACCAGATGGCACTGCTGGAGTACTTACAGACTTTAATCATGAAGATTAGGTATTTCCTTTTGGACAATGTGTTTTGAATTTGTGTGTGACTTTAAATTGAAAAGCAAACTAGGAAAGAGAAAATAAATAATGACTTTATTTTTACTTTCTTCAAATGCTTTCCTAGATGTTGCTAAGTTTCAAAATTTTGAAATTCCCATGCCTGTGAATTTTTAAATTCTGTTTACAGTATTGCTTTCTGCTTAAAAATTAGAAGTTGTTCGTTGGCGAAAGAAGCGGGGTGTCTCTCTTTCTGTCCTTTAGAACATATAAATCCATCTAAACGCAACTGGCAAAAATTATTTAATATAGATTTTAATATGTTAACAGAGGGTCAGGAATGACAAGACCAGATACTGAACTCTTGACCTGGGTCTTTGGGGCCTTTCATGGCTGTAGAATGGTTGTTACTCCACTTAAGTGTTTGCAAGTCAGGCATGGAAACTTTTAAGCAAACTCTGACTAAAGTGCTAGTTTGCATTCAGTAATTGCACTCAGCAGAATCCAGCTGTTAGCCTCTCTGGACCTTGTTATTGGACTGAAATTTTAAACATTTTGCTGAATAGACAGTAATGTTTTCTTCTCTTCACTCCCACCCTCTTTGTGAAAATCACTCTTAATAAGCTTAAAGAAAACAGGATATGAAAATAAAAATGAAGAACTTATGTGAAACACAAGTCTCAGTGCTTAAAGGTCACATACTCTGCCATGTGGAACTTAATTTGTGGCTATTATATACCAGCTTTGTAGTAGTTGTTCATTAAATATTTATCGAGTGGATTGAATGTTGGTTGTCTCAGTGCTCAAAAAGAGTAAACAGAAATGTGTCTAATTTATCTTCAAATATAATAGATTTCCAAAGACAACACTGCAATTTTTCTTAAGTCATGGCCCCTTTACATGAGGCCAAGAAACTAAAAGATGTTCTTGATGCAAGGCAAAGTCATCACCACACCTGGAAAATCACTGTGCATTCATGTCCATAAAGGTGAAAACATTGTCTTCACAGATGACAGATTTGAGTGATTTTTTAAGTCTAATATCTGATGTCCTCAGAGACCAGAGTAGATCCCACTTTTTGTACCAAAGATGTTGCACTTGTGCCTTTACTGTGATGCAGCAGGCTGATTTTCCGAAGTTCTTCTGCAGGTGGCAGATTCAATAATTATCAGTTGGCATTCTCACCAGCCTCAAGTAACCTCTCTGCGCACATCAGGCTTGTGAGACTAAATGAACAACATGAACGTTTATAGATCTCATAAAAACTATTTAAATGTCTGGTAGTGCTTTGCAAGCATCTCGATCCAAGGCCCTTCAAATCTCCCCTGGAATATGTGCTGCCAACTATGCAGCTGTCCTTTAACTGGTGAGCTGCTGCATGCCTTTTGTTAAAATGTAAGAAAAATGTCCGTGGAGCCCCAACTCTGGGCATTGTGACACATACCCTGAATTGTGACATGGAAAGGCATTATCCATTGAAGTGACAGATAATGCAATGTAGGGGGTCACTGTTCTCATTTCTCCATTGTCAGGAAGATTTTGTTTTGATTATTGTTTCTAGAACGTGCAGTAATCATTTTAGGGATGGATATCACGTCAAAGAAATAAGAGAACAGATAGCTTACTGCATTTTCTTATTCATTCCTCTAACCAACGTTTGTGCCAGGCTCTGTGGGGACTAAAACCTGTTTTCTACCCTTACCAACTTCAAGATCAGTAGAAAATCAACCAATTTCAAGGTCAGTGAAATGTCGCATCACATGTTGATTCTTTCCTCCTGTGAGTCCCCATGTAACTTTGGAAGCCTTATGGGTAGACTTTGAATTCCTGCAAGACAAAGCCTGTGTCTTCGTGACCTTTCTATCTCCGATTCCATGTATAATCAACAACCATTTTCAAGAATGAATGAATGACCCAATAGTTGTGGCATTAAATTGATTCAAAATAAAATGGTTTCAGATAATAAGTAATTGAGTATCCTTGGCATCTGTTTCAATATCTGTAAGTGAGGATAGTGCATACCTCATCCCAGTTATGTTCTCAGAGTTAGATTAATTAAATAGTACAAACTGCACTGTATCAAAGTATAGAATTTTCTTATTGAAATTGAATGAGTGATTTCATTTAACTGTGAGTGGTCATTCAACTATGGCTGGTAATCATGTTTGAAAGATTATCAGCAGAAAACTTAACTATCATATGGCTGTAAAATTTTCTTTCCTCATAGTACTCAATTGCTCAACAAAATTTCAAAAGTAGTATTTAACAAAACCTATTAACTGCAGTACGTTAAAAAAAAAAAAAAACTTTTAACTTCTGTCATGACTATAAAATGTGAATTATTGTGGCATATGGTTCCACTCAGGGAATGATAAATACTGTATGTACTTTAGGAATGAAAGTATAAGGTATGTTTCTGGCTTGTCTTGAGGAAGAATTAAATGACCTATGCAGTCGTTTCCATCTCTACTTTCCATAATTAATGCATCCTAGTGGAACAAATTTCTTTAAGCTATACTGCCAGTTGCTATCCTCATCTCATTCCTGGGGTTTTTGGCAGAATGTGAACTGAAAGAACATCAACTAAAAAAAAAATAGATTTTTTTTTCCCCACACCTCCTGTGTTTTCACATTCTTTTCCTTATGCAATTAGTTTTTGTGCCTCTCTATTCTTTATATAAGAGGACACATGGGGTGGCTGAGATGATGCAGAAGTGTGCCTGGTGTTTGGAAGTGGTGTGGATGCCAGGGGAAGGAAGAGACCCCAACAGTCACACGTCACAGTGCCAGCAGATTCTGTGCTACTCTGTGTGCTTTTCACTCAGTCTCCAGGAAGCTTGGGACCAATCAAGAATATATGTTTGGCCAGTTCTGCCTTTTTTTTTTTTTTGTAAGATTATTTATTTATTTAATATGAAAGAGTGATGGAAGTCAGGGAGAAGGCGGGTGATGAGAGATATTTTTAGTCCAGTGGCTCACTCTCCAAAGGCTGAGTCCGGGCCAGGCTGAAGCCAGGAGCCAGGAATTCCATCCAGATCTCCCCACAGGAACAATAGCAGGAAGCTGAATTAGAAGCAGAGTAGGACTATGCAGGATCAGGATTCAAACCAGGCAGTCTAACATGGAATGTGACCATCACAAATGGTGGCTCAACCTACTGTTCCACAGTGGCCACTCTCGGGTCAGTTCTTGACTGCTGTGTTATAAGACACAGTAGATGAACATTTGTGGCCAGCACCGCAGCTCACTAGGCTAATCCTCCGCCTACGGCGCTGGCACCCCGAGTTCTAGTCCCGGTCAGGGCGCTGGATTCTCTCCCGGTTGTTCCTCTTCCAGTCCAGCTCTCTGCTGTGGCCCAGGAAGGCAGTGGAGGATGGCCCAAGTCTTTGGGCCCTGCACCTGCATGGGAGACCAGAGGGAGGCGCCTGGCTCCTGGCTTCAGATCAGCGCAGTGTGCAGGCCGTAGCGGCCATTTGGGGGAGTGAACCAACAGAAGGAAGACCTTTCTCTCTGTCTCTCTCTCTCTCACTGTCTAACTCTGCCTGTTTAAAAAAAAAAAAAAAAAAGAGCATTTGTGAAACAATCTGAGTGGGAATTAATCAAGGTTTGCTTGCATTTTCTCTTCTATTTAGCTATATCCAATTCCAACTTCCTTTTCAGTTTTATTTTTCTTATTCTCCAAAAAGATACTTTCCACCATCAGTGTAAATTACCTTGTTATTAAATCATGGAGACCTTAAAGATCAGCAAAGTATAGATTTTTCTGAATCTACAAAATTGTGAAGAAAATGTTAGTAAAAGATTATAGAAAATGTCAACTTAGGAAGGTACCTCAAACAGTTTGTGGTGAAATGGAAATAAAAGATGAGTTTATTCTGTTGCAAATTTTTTTAAAATCCATGAATATAAGTACATGTGGATGCTTATAGTGCTATAGGAATAATTCATTGTCTCATTTAAAAAAAGATTTCATTTATCAAACATTGATTGCCTATAATACATGACACTAAAGGAGAGGCAAAAAAAAACTAGATCCAGTATCCATAATTAAATTGGTAACATATTGATTTTTTTAAATGTCTTATTATAGAATCATCTAAATTCATCTATGACGGTCAATAGCTACGTGAAGAAAGTAGTTTTACACAAATGGGATGCATATGTTTGGGATATTGAGTTATTAAAATTGAGTGGAAAAATTCATGGAGTATTACTAAGTCAATCCATATGCTAAGATATGAGATCATAACATTCATTTTTCTGTGGACCCTATCCAGAGCAAAAATTCTTCTCTGAGATCCATATTCTCCTTGAGGCTTCAGTGTCTATGAAGCCCATAAACCTGTACATGAATTTGTATATATTTGAGCATCTTTCCAGGGAGAAACCTAAAACTTATACTACATTCTAAAAATAATGATCTGGTAATGATAACATTCATTAATGCAGATTTTTACTTGTGATTGGCTTCTCTTTTTAGGGAAAATTGTATGTTTAGTGACAATATCCTAAAATTGCACTGAAAAGGCATAAATTATAACCCTTGATTGTCTCCTTTCCTGCTGTGTGATCCCAGAGAGACAACTCAACTACAATATTTTTATATATAACATGGGTTGATAATCTCTTTCCCCCAGTGGTCAGATGAAATGCCCTTCCTGACTAATTGTCACATGAGGTGCACTATGTGATTGGCCAGAATAAGCCATAAAAGATTTGCAAGCATAGAAATTATTGCTATTGTTTGGGCTTTGCATCTAGCAATCCATAATAAATTCTTGTTAGTTGAAATTTTATTCTAATACCAAGTAAATATATTCTTCATATCTTCCCAGTATCAACTTAGTTTCTCAGAGAATGAAGACTCAGTTTTTCCATGCCTTTGGAAATCTTTGTTTACCAATGAATCAATATATTTAAGAAAGCATGGTGTCTGTCTGATTTATATTATAGTATAAAGCAATGATCACCAGTCAATGTCAGAGCAGAGGGTATCCCTGGATTCTCTCAGATTCTATGGAGGGAACTGGAAAATACAAATTTGAACTTTGAATTAAGGTCAAAAGTAGGTTGAATGAGTGAGATTTATGATGAAATAGGGAGAATAAGAATGAATGTAATTTGCCCTTAGATTATTAGTTAAATTTCCTGTTTCATCATCATGGATTCTTAAGCAGGTAATAATGTTTTAAGACTCAATGTTAGTTGTTTTAATTTTTAAAGATTTATTTATTTATTTGAATTGCAGAGTTACAAAGTGTTAGAAGGAGATCCAGAGAGAGAAAGAGAGAGAGAGTTCACTCCCTAAAAGGACACAATAGCTGGAGCTGGGCGAGGCTGAAGCTGGGAGACAGGAGCTTCCTCTGGGTCTCCCATGTGAGTGTCAGGGACCCAAGCACTTGGGCTCCTCCACTGCTCTCCAAGGCACATCAGCATGGAGCTGGATCAGAAGTGAAGCATGGGGCCAGCACCGTGGCACAGTGGGTTAATCCTCTGCCTGCTTTGCCAGCATCCCATATGGGCACTGTTTCTATCCCCGGCTGCTCCTCTTCCAATCCAGCTCTCTGCTATGGCCTAGGAAAGCAATAGAAGATGGCCCAAGTTCTTGGGCTCCTGTACCCTCATGGGAGACCGGGAAGAAGCACCTGGCTCCTGGCTTCGGATTGGCACAGCTTTGGCCATTGCGGCCATTTGGGGAGTAAACTAACGGAAGGAAGACCTTTCTTTCTGTCTCTCCCTCTCACTGTCTATAACTCTACCTCTCAAATAAATAAATAATTTAAAAAAAAAAAAAAGAAGAAGAATTGAAGCAGCTGGGACACAAGCAGCAACTTTGTGGGATATGATGTCACATGTGTAGTTTAACCTGCTACACCACAATGCCAGCCTCCACGTTAATTGTTTTAAGAATGGAGATTAAAAGAAATGATCTCACAAGATTATGCTAAGCAGGAAATAATAATATATGTACAAACAGCTTGTCAAATGTAAAGTGAGAAA
Organism: Lepus europaeus; assembly: GCF_033115175.1. NCBI lineage: Eukaryota > Metazoa > Chordata > Mammalia > Lagomorpha > Leporidae > Lepus > Lepus europaeus. The sequence goes on from NC_084828.1 coordinate 89,618,465, forward strand.
CCAAGTAAAATGTTACTAAGTATTAATGAATAATAACTTCAGCAGAATTCAAAGAAAACAAAATAATTTGTTCCGTTCCCTTGAACTTTCTTATGATGGAATTTCATTGCAATTTATTGTCAAACATATATGTAGTCTGGATGTAAGTAATATGTACTCTTTGGAGACACAAGAAATATGAAATGTATCATTGGTTAACACCAAATGTCTTAAATAAGTAATCAGATGCTGAATAAAAAGTGAGAAAATGTTTGAGACAATCATGTGTTTTAGAAAGCAGTTAATTTTAGAGAATATATAGGAAAGAGTTAATGTCAACAAGTAGGAATTTTAAATGGAATTATTCTGAATGTGGAAAAATGGAAAGTAAAATGATGTGGAAATAAAGAGAGTAGACAGTGATTTTAATAGAATAAAATAATGGGATAGAGACTCATCCAATTGGCAAATAGTTTCCAGAGACTTTTCACTGAAGCCTACTGTGTACAATTTAAACTACTTAACAATTGGATACATAACTTGTCTGTACCTCTTGTGCCCTGCTCCCACTTCAGATCTCACTACTAATTAGCACCACATGTTAAGGGAAAAAGTGCCGATAATACAATCCAATATAAGATCTGGGTTTGCTTCACATACCCTCAAGCTCAGCAGATTGCTCTTGGCCTTTCTTCTCTTGTTTAAATGGGAATAATTTTGAGTTATCAATGCCCTTTAGTGTAAATTAAGACAACGACTGTGATTAACTATTAATAAAATAGCAGAAGTAACAAGGGACCCACTAGGATCATTAATGAGTGATTGAGAATTGCTCTGTAGGTCATGGATGATGGATTAAAAGGGACCAACAGTGAGGATGTTTTACAAAATTGAATCAGATATTCAAAAGACAGCAAATATTTCAGAAGGACTTAAGATTCTTTAATCTTTAAGGATTTAAAACTTCAAAATGTCTCTTTAAAAGGCTTTATATTCATACACAATTTCAATAGGATTTTTTATGCAATGACTCAAGTCCCAGATACAATGACATTAGTTGGGGTGGTAAATATCCTTTATTTTTTGGTTTGTTTTTTTAAATATTTATTTATTTGGCTGTACTTTGGAAGTTTATATTCATTAAATAAAAGTTTAATAAAAAGCAAAAAAAAAAAATTATTTATTTGTTTGAAAGCCAGAGTTACACAGAAAGGGAGAGAGAAAGATCTTCCATATACTGATTCACTCCCCAAATGTTTGTAATGGCCAGGGCTGGGCCAGGCCAAAGCCAGGAGCCAAGAGCTTCTTCCAGGTCTCCCATGTGAATAGCCAGGGCCCAGGCACTTAGATCATCTTCCACTGCTTTGCCCAGGCCATCAGCAGGGAGCTGGATGGGAAGTGGAGCAGTCAGGACTCAAATAGGTGCCCATATGGGATGCTAGCATTGCAGGTAAGTGGCTTTACCTGCTACACCACAATGCTAGCCCCTAAGCATTCTTATAGACATAATGAACTAGAGAGGTTATAGTGTTTTCCTAAAATCATGCAACAATTAATGTGGAACTCAAAGTTCAAACACTTGTCTTCTTACACTAAATTGTTTTATCAACTTCTTGTTGACAAAGAAGAAAATTAAAAATAAGAAAAAAATAGTAATTTGGCCAAATGCGTTCAATATTTAAAATTTTTTATTTGTTTGTCTTAAATTTTCATTTATTGAAGTTCCCTTTTATTGGGGCCTGCATTATGACATAGTGGGTAACAATGCTGCCTGTGACACTGGTATCCCATATGGCTACAAGTTTGTGTCCAGTTGCTCCACTTCTGATCCAGCTCCCTGCTAATGGCCTGGACTTGGGACCCTGCCACTCATGTGGGAGATACAGATGAAGCTCCTGGCTTCTGGCTTTGGCCTGGCTCAGTCCTGGTCATTTCAGTCACTTGGGTAGTTAAACAGATGGAGGACATCTTACTCTGTCTCTCCTTCTCTTTCTGTAACTGGCTTTCAAATAAATATAACTCTTTTAAAAAGTCTCTGTTTTCATATATAGATCTATTGCTTTTTTCTAAGAGTTGTAGGTTTATTTATTTATTTTGAAAGTCAGTTACAGTGAGAGAGGGAGAGACAGGTGTTGCCACAATGCTGGCCCCTAAATCTATTAATTTTGACAAATGCATAGAGTCATGTACATACCACACAAAAATCAGGATACAATACAGTTCCATCAGCTCTGAAAATTCCCACACAGCCCTATCCTATTCAACCTTCCCTTTTCCTGACTGTTGATTTGTTCTTTATCCCTCTATCGCCCATTGCAGAAAGTCTGTACATGGAATTAAGCAATATGAAGCCCTTTGTGTCTGGCTTCTTTCTGTTTTCAAACATTTTATATAGATGGTTGAAATCACATGAAATAAATACGATTATTTCCCGGTATTTTTGTTTATATCTGCAACTGAAAATCCTGCAGAAACTTCCAAATCTCAAATTTATTGTGAAAACTAGTGTCCAAATTCTCAGGCAAATCTTTGAATTCAACCCCTTGGAAGCTTTACTACCCAATATGCCTAAGTGGAACACTACTACAAAAAATACAAGTCTAGCTGTCACTTCCTTTGAGTGTCTCCACCAAAAAAAGGGAAGTCCTACTTTTACTCTCTATGCCTCAGTTTTGTCTTGCATCAGTGAGGATGACAATCATAAATTGTTATATAGTTAAATTAATTAGTTTGTAAGTCTCCTGAAAGAATGCTTGGCTTTTAAAAAAGACTCACATTTGAAATAAAATTTAACTATTTGTCTCTTAGCCTAACCTTGCTCATTTCATAGCTTCATACAACAACAAATATTCATTAAACTCAGAAATATGTAACACATTTCACTGATTGAGAAATTAGATTAGGATACTACCACAATCGATACTGTATGCTACATTTAGTTTCCGAAACTCTTCTCATTTAAGTTTAATCCTTACAATGCCATGAAGAAGATAATGTAAGAATTTCTAAGAATCCCATTTTTAAATAAAAAGTCAAATAGATACAACTGAATTTGCTTCAGTTTACACTCATTATGTAAAAATGACAATAAATTCCTGTTAAATTTCATTTGAAAAAAGGAAATGCTGCAGATTTTGTAAACTGGCTTATGGCCTCTCTAAAAGATAGGGGTTGCAGAGTCTAAGAAATAATGGTTAATGAAAAATAAAATAAAGTTAGCAACTCTAAAAGTCATCTTCACTTAAAAGATAAGTCTACTTTTTCCTTTGTCTTAGAAAGGGTATTGTAAATTCAGTAGAAAATTTCTAAATTTAGCTCTTCAAAATAATCTTGAGATGATTTCTGTACATCTGACTTGCAACTCATCTTAATCTTTGGTGGAAGCACAAATAAATACCTCCAAGCATGATGATGGAGACTTGTGTGTTAATTCATTTATAAATGAATCTGTTTCTAAACATATAGTGTGAATATAGCTTGAGTTGATTTTATTATACTTTCACACATACTTCTACTTGATTGTTTTTAACCAATTTTGGGTCTTCAAATTAAAGATATCTGAAACAGTTATTTCATGCAAAGGGCAGTTCCAATTCCTTAAATGTCCATTTATATAGTCTTCACAACCCTCAGAGGTGAGTACTATTATTATCTCTATAAGGCATAAAATGGTTAATTAGTTCACCTGAGGCAACAGAGCTAAGAAGTGACAAATTTAGTATTTAAGTTCACTCAGTTTGCCCACGGATGAGTGGGCAGATACACAGTCAGCTGGATAGGCATCTATGTGTATGAATATTTCAAATCTGTGCAACTTAATCCAGAAGTATGGATTTTATTTTTAAAAACTGGATGACAAAGAGTTTACGTAATTTAGAAATGAAATATTTGCAGAGAAGAGAAAGTTACTTTTTTTAAAAAAAGAAAATTATGAAAGAAAAACTCCATTTGGTTTGGATTTATGCATCATGAGTGTTGAAAATCTAATTGTTTTAAAATCCAAGAATCAAAATGGGAAAACTTTAAAAACAAATTAAAACAGGCCAATTGAAGTTCTCTTTTCCAAGCTCAAGAAAAATGCCAAAAGCTAAGTGGAGACAATGGCAAATTATTATGTTAATAAGCTACACTGATGCATGAGAAAGGGAACTACATTTGTTCTTTCTGATTATGGTTTTCTCCACTAAGTTAAAACATCTGCATAAAGGGTGTGAAATCCCTGAAATCACCCACATATTTTCATTATTATATTAATTTTTTAAAGTAAATATCTGATTATTTGGAAATAGTTCACATTATATGTTGTATAAATATAAGTTTCCAGATGTCTATAAATTGGAATGTGTTAGACTAAACATCTGGAAGACTAGCCTTCTATAAGGCAAAGATAGTTTGGGTCCTGAGGACTAAAATTCCCCAGTGACTTTGGGAAAGTTATTTCCCCATTCTAGTTCTTCTATAAAATTGAGAAGTTTGTACTAGAGTATGCCTAAAAGTTCCTTACAACCCAGTAATCCAGTTTTGACCCAGTTTTGATTTGTAGACATCGCTTCCTTTTGTTTTACATTTTTGAGACAGCCCATTCCTACTTGGAAAATTACTTCTTAATAAAAAGTCTTTTCAAAAGGCAAGCTAAGTTTCAGGCACTTCAGGAGGCTTAAAGTAATCCACATACGTGTCATGGTTGCCCAGCCAGACTTTGCACAGGAAAAAAAAACCCCACCCCTGGATGACCTTCACACTGGAGACTATGTAACTTTACTGTCTATCTCGGACTTCTCAGACATAGGAGGCTTTCTTAATAGGAAAAGCTTTGACTTTAAGGTGAGACCTGAACGTCAGGTCTGTTGAACCATAAGAGAGATACTGTGAGGAAAAGGTTGAAGGACTCATTGTGGCTTCTTTGATGGTACCACTGGTACTATATTTGTTGTTACAGTAAACTACTTGAATTGGGAAAAAAAAATAAGAAGAATAAAGGCTGGATTAAGATGGAATAGGAAAGGCATATTTGGGTATTGGGAAAGTTCTTGCCTTCTTCCCCAAAAGGAATATTCTATTTTACTTTTCTTCTAAATCTGTTTGACTTTTACATGATCAAGATCACACATTTGAGTGCTAAAACTTACTCTTGGTTTTATGCATAGTGCTTTTGAAATATCTGCCTTAGATTTTTTGGCTGCCTATAAAAGTTCTAAGAATTCAACATGATGTCGAATGCCTTAACTTTTCTGAAGATGGTAGCCATCACAGGTAATGAAAGAAAACTTTGAACTAGTTTGAGAGCTTCCTGCTGCATTATAGAAATAAAGCTTATGATCCATTCTAATCAAAGTCCTCAAGTTTGGGCCCCATCCTGCTGCCAATGTTCATGACCACTGGCAGAACTGGGACCCCTAGACAAGGTATGTGAATTTCATTCTCACCTTCTATCACTGACATATCCTGAATGTCTGTCCTTCCTAAGCACTCAACATTACATGAAACATATGGCAAGTCCTTACATCACCAATCATGGTTTTGTGGGTGCATATATTTTGTTGTTTTGTTTTCTAAGCAATGTTACGTGGATTTTCCCAGTAGTTCCTCACAGCAACTCCTTGAGATAATCTGAGTAGAGATCATCTGTGATGTTTTATGAATGAGATTTTTAAAACTAGGATCACAGGGGAGCAACTTGTTGAGATTCCATAAGTCCAAGACAGGCCTGGGTCATCTATCTTCTTTCTGTTTCAAAGAAACAAGCCACTGGCATGAAAAATTGCTGTGAAAGGGGTGGGTATTTGGTCCATGGTTAAGATGCAGGTATCCCATATCAAATGCTTAGATTCAATTCTAGGCTGTAGCACCCAATTCTAACTTCCTGGCAATGCAGACACTGAAAGGTATAAGATAATGACTGAAGGTCTTGGATCCCTGTCCTTTATGTGAGAGATGTTCATGGCTTTACAGACTCTTGGCTTTGGTCAAGCCCAGTCCTTGCTGTTGTGTTCATCTGGGGAGCAAACCAGTGGCTGGGAATTCCTTCTGTCTCCCTTTCTGTCTCTTGAATAAATTAAATAATAAATTAAAAAAATGTATATTGACATGTATGGATTTAGGGGTAGAGAGGTATTCTCATCTGTGAATAAATAAATTATTGAACCAACTGAATCAATACCATTGACTATTTTGACCATTGCTCAGTTCTAGGAACTAAACTGAATTCCAAATATGAAGCTATCACACTGTACTTCAGGAATGGAAAGGAATCCTTGGCTTGTTTTTTTTTTTTTTTTTCTTAAAAATAGACATTCATTCCAGAGGAAAACGTAGGTTAAAAATAACATCAGCATCGTTCATCTCCATTGCTTAAGAGCAGTCTGTATTCACAGACACTGGGAGGGCCAGTCCTATTTCAGTTTGCATCTCTTCTGTTTGTCTAACTAACCTTAAATACCAGGTCAAATACTGACTACACCTAACCTTCAGTTATTGAAATAAAGAATAGCTTTGTTGGTTTTCTCAGGGGACTGCTTGGTCATACTGTGTTCCCAGACTGTCATGTGTGTTTTGAGACAGCTGAGCAATGTAGAATTCAGTAGTTTCTTCTTATATATGTCATAGTGGCACTAAGATCTCTGCATGTATTTCCATAATAGCTTGGATTGTTACTGTATAAGGAGTTTACAGATGGCTGTCTGAAGGGAAATAACATCTGAAGTGACGTATGCAGAAATATAACAACACACACTTACAGTTCACTACCTCCTATGCCTATAAAAAGATAAACTAGAAGCATAATGTAGTATGTTGAGAAGATCTAAAATATTTAATGTATCCAAATATTGTTTTTCTCATTTATAAAAATGAGACTTTTAACTTATACTTTATATTGCTATTAAGAGATTAAATATGATAATGATTTTAAAGTGCTTAACAAGATGGCACAACACATGGTCACCATTGTTATTATTATTACTTTGCAGAAATGTGCATCTGGATAAAAGAAAGATTGAACTGGTGGCAAATGTGAATAGTTAGTTCAACAAGAAAAACTGCAATGACTGAGAAAATAACTTTTTAAAGATTTTCTTTTAATTTTTATTTACTTGAAATGCAGAGAGAGAGAGAGAGAGAGAGAGAGAGAGAGACCTTCCCTCAGTTGGTTTACTCCCTAGATGCACACAACATCCAGGGCTGGGACCAGCCAGTCTCAATCCTGGCTAGACCAGCAACCAGGAACTCAATCCTGGTCACCCACATGGATGGTGGAGACACAAATACTTGAGCCATCACCTTCTGACTTCGAGGGTGTGTACCAGGAAGATGGAATTGGAAATAGAGCAAGGACTTGATCCAGGAATTCCTGTATAGAACATAAGCCTCCCAAGCAGCATCTTAATTGCTGCGCCAAATGCTTATCCCAGAGAAAATAACTTTAAGTAGATGTCCTCTTATTAGAAATTATCTTTGCCAAGTAGGACAGGGCTTCCTTAAATTTTCAGATAGTTCTTGACTGGCTGCCTATACAGTTCTCATAATCAGAGTCTGCATTCATAAAGAACTACAGAATTGCTATGACCTAAATCACCTGACAATTCATGAGAAAAGTATTCTAAATAATTTTATTTTGATTGATTTGTTTAGATCTGCTATACTTGGGTTACTACATACATGTATATGTATGTATGGAAGGAGGGCAAATTTCTCTAGAGTATTAACAGTTGTCCTCTTGGGATCAATTTTCAGCATTCCAGCATCCTGAGCAATTTAACTTTAATCGCAAAGACAGGATAATTCAAATAAAAGAAAGAAACCCTTCAGGAAACAAACTGTAGAGAAATTGCATGTTCATCTATTTGTGAACCCACACAAAAAAAGTTGACTACTGTTCCAAGACTTCCAAGGGCTGTAGCATCAGCAGCACTCAACATCTCAAACCACATGCATTATGCATTGTGGTTTAGGGGTGTGGCTCAAAGGCAAACACACAACTTTGTTCTGCTGGCCCTGAATGTGCTAAGGAGAAATCCAGCAGAGAATTTCTTTTAAATCCATTTCCCATTATCCAAGCTGTCTTTGTGACTTGTTTTGGTTATTGTCAGGTGTCAGATATATTTACCACATTGTTGCTGACTCCTTATAGTCAACAGATCTCTTGCATCCCATGTGTGTGCTATTTAGCCTCTGGAAATAATATCTCTTCTTTGAAACTCTTTTTGGGCTACTTCCCAAATTTTGTAATTGGAGAACCAACAGTGAAATTTTTTTTTTCCCTAGAAGAGCAACTGAGGTGGCTTCAATTTACACTACTAAATAGAATTTCACTGCTTCAGTCATGGCTGATTCATGAAGGAAAAAGGAATGACAGTGCCCTCTGTATCATGTATCACTGTTTCTTTGGGCAAAATCCTTTAGGATATTGAGTAATGATTCTTAAGTAACAGGACATCTGGAAAGGGACTAAAGAACAAATGTAAGGGAACACAGAGGAAATGTGCAGGACTCATGATAATGATAGCACTGCAATGCATCTGGTTTTAAAATGAAGGTATCAACAGCCCAGGCCTTTATAAAATATTCTTAAAGGACCAATATTTTCTATTGAAAGACTCAGGATTCTCATACTTGAATGGCTACCTTAGATTTATTTGGGATGACTGTGACCTGTAGAGTAGAGACCAGTTGATAGAAATTCTTAGATTCTTTTCAGCTTAAGAAATGGCTTTCAGGGCCTGGCTCTGTGACATAGCAGGTAAAGCCGCCACCTGCAGTGCTGGCATGTGGACACTGGTTCGAGTCCTGGCTGCTCCACTTCAATTCCAGCTCTCTGCTGTGGCCTAGGAAAGCAGTGGAAGATGGTCCAAGTCTTTGGGCCCCTGAGCCCACATGGGAGACCTGAAAGAAGCTCCAGGCTCCTGGCTTTGGATCAGCCCAACTTGGCCATGTGGTCATTTGGGGAATGAACCCAGAGAATGGAAGTCTCTCTCTCTCTCTTCCTCTCTCTCTCTCTTTCTCTGCCTCTGTAAATTCACCTTTAAAATTCATCTTTAAAAAACATGGCTTCAAATGACCAAAGATTTCCAACACTAGAATGGGATGTTTGGGAAACAGTAAATTTCCTGTCACTAAGTATATACCAGAAGAAGTCATAGAACAATTTACAGGACACCTAACTCTACCACCAATTCCAGCTTCCCTGCTAATGCACATCCTGTTGGCAACAGGTGATGGCTCAAGTACGTGGGTCTCTGCCACCAATGTGGGAGATGTGGATACAGCTCCTGGCCCCTGGCCTTAGCTTGACCCGTCTTTGGTTGTTGTAAGCAATGGGGAAGTTAAACAGTTGATGGGGGCTCTCTTTTTCTCTATCTGCCCTTCTGTCTGTCTCTCCACTTCTCAAATAAAGAAATTTAAAAATAATTTTACAGTCTCTGAGATTCAATGTGAATATACTAAACACATTGTGTTTTAACTTATTATAGTAGCATTCTTTTCACTATTTTTCATATAAAAACAATAAAAATTTAAGATTTGGTATTTTTATTCCCCTTAAGCATATGAAGCAATTGAAACATATTAGGATTTATTTCCTATCAAAACCTGAAATAGAATAGGAAACCCACCAACTTTGTATGTTGTAATTTCTTCTCCCTTCAAAAGAAAGGAACCACGGTCATAGTGAACAGTATTTGAAGCAGACATTTGAGAGACAGAACAACAAACTAAAGAGCAGAGGTGTTTACAAGAGACCTACCATCATACCTGAACTCTAAGATAAAATTTTCCACCAGGAAGACAATGTGAGCATCCCTTCCCTGTACCTACACAATCCAAGACCTCAGCTTCAGAACTGACCTGTTTACTTCCAATGGACATTTTATATCTGCAGCTTTATCCTTATGGTAGAATTTCAAGCTGGCAGCAATGTGGCAATTGTACCAGACAGTTCTTGAAAGTCATTGGCTAATTCAGGGACTACTCAAAAGATTGAAATAGTGAGGAACTCACCCTCTGCACTCTGTAGGATGAGCTCAGGCTCCCCGTGATGATGCCTAGCTAAATCAGATCATAGCAATGACAGCTCGATAAGGATTAGAAAGACTGGATCCATTCTTGAGTAGAGTTTTATCTTGAGGAGTAGTTCAAGGTTGGTCAAACAAGAATGCATAAGAAAGAAAGAGTTCGTGTCAGATGAGTGCTATTTCTCTTAGAGAACACTGTCTTATTGGCGTGGAGGAAAGGCTCTGAGATGGGAATGAATTATTCTTCAGTGAGTGAAGAGAAGTAAAGGGTCTCTGAGTAATGCTTGTTTTGTACTGCAACACCCTTTCATTGCTTTCATAATGCAGTTTCAATAACAGATTAACCTGATTAAAATGCCTATCCTCTTAGAACTTATGTAATCTAAATATGTAATTGTAGCAGTCTGGAAGTCCTCTTAGGGATCATCTGGCCCATCGCCTTCTTTTCACAGATTCAGAAGCAAATGCAGAAGGTAGTGAGCAACTTGCTGAAGATCATCCGGCAAGTCTCCCACAGAAGCAGAACTGGAATCTGTGTTACCTATTGGCCTGGCTTCATATGTTCCCTTTATCCAAAACTGCCTCCTTCCTCATACATCTAGAAAATAAGCTGCTGTGGTTCTGAAGACATTGGCTGAGGGTATGGGAAGCATGAAATAGAGCCCAGTGATTATGAATCCCAGGCAATGGCTGAGACCCTGGAGAAGTTTCAGGGCTAATAGGATTGGGAAAGCAGAGCTTCTCATTTTTAGTCAAGCCACTGAAGATGTCAGGGACTCATGATTGGCATCTACATGCACACACAGAATACCTGCAGAATACATCTGTACTTCCCAAACCAATTTCCCATTTCTGCTCAGTCTTTGGCCTCAGCTGCAACCAATCAGAGTGCTTTTCCCAAAGCATAGCTTTCACTGTCTGGGCACTCTACTTCTGTCAGTTACAGTTACCCCCTCCCCCAGACAGCCTGTCAATCTCCAGTTGCCAAACCCTAACTATCCATCAAGTCTGATCCCAAACACCCCTTTCTTCACAGAGTCTTACTTCTGTCTCCCAAGTGGTACTCTTCCTCATGTAGCTATACCTGTTTGTCCCCTGTCAATTTGCTACTCTGAAGGGATAAAAATTATTTGCACAAAAGTACGAGAAAGTAATTTCAGTCACAAGAAAATCTCTAACTTCATGAAGACTTGAAATATGTATTCATTCATTCAATCAACCTTTTAGATTAATAACCCTTTGTTGAATACCATTCTTCATATTATTATCCCATCTTTTCATCAAAGGTCAGCATACATATTGTATTTTTTTAATTCCTCACCTATAAGTAATAAGTACTTCTCATAAGGCAAATATTAAAATATTGTCTATATCTGACCAATATAAGTGTTTTCCCTCTAATAGACATTAAATTCCCATAGAGAAATTTTGTTCATGAAAAATATCCAGAAAGGTAACATATTTTTCCTATTTTTTTTTAAAAATGAGATCAAAGCAGAGATTTACTGATAAACTGCCTGCACCAAATTCTTGGTCTTAGTGCAATATTTCATTAAAGATATGATAGAGTGATGATTTGATTGAATCATAATAGGTTTTTCTTCCCCTGTGGAGCTTTCCTAGCCATTAGCATCTGGCAGCCAAGATCATTTTACTTACTCTCTGGTCCTGTAAAAGGTATTTGAAAACACAGCAGCAGGCAAACCCACGGTTGTTAAAATCATCATTTCTCTTAAGGATGTAAAAGTCCTGAGGAGAAATATTTACAAGGAAAATCTGTTTTCTCTTTGAAATTCACAAGTTTTATTTGTCTGTTTTTCTCATCTTACATGTCTCACCCTTGTCCCATTCCACGTGGCAAGAAGACAGCTCCACTTTGTCCTTCCAGGGACATGGCCATCACCCAGTAGCTGACTGAAGTCTAGCCTTTTCAAGAGAATGCTGTACAGTTTATTTAAGATGGCTAAAAGACCCTTCATGTTGGCATTAGTTTATTTCCATTTAAAACATTCTTTTTTCTTTTTTTTTGACAGGCAGAGTGGATAGTGAGAGAGAGAGACAGAGAGCAAGGTCTTCCTTTTTGCCATTGGTTCACCCTCCAATGGCCACCGCAGCCAGCTCATCGCGCTGATCCGAAGCCAGGAGCCAAGTGCTTCTCCTGCTCTCCCGTGCGGGTGCAGGGCCCAAAGACTTGGGCCATCCTCCACTGCCTTCCCGAGCTATAGCAGAGAGCTGGCCTGGAAGAGGGGCAACCGGGATAGAATCCGGCGCCCCAACCGGGACTAGAACCGGGTGTGCTGGCGCCGCAAGGTGGAGGATTAGCCTGTTAAGCCACGGCGCCGGCCCCATTTAAAAAATTCTTAAAATGACTCACTAGTTTAATTTTAGCTAAACTTAAAAGAAAACAACTATCAAGCAAGTGCTGTAATTTTAAAAACCCATTTAAAAAATTCAGTGGTGTAATAAATACCACCTATTTTGAATTAGTTGTTCCTTCAGTGAATGCTAATATCATTTGCTTTTGCCCTTGAATCATTCTTGACCATTACCTTGTTCATTTATTTTCTGTAACTTTCACAATGCTATAATATCTTATTACATGACATTGATATATATTGAGAGACACACTTGTGTCCCCTGTGCCTTTCATGTTTGATTGGTGACTGAGGAGCCCTCAATAAATGTTTGATGAATGGACAACTATATGAGCAGCAAGAGAGTTCCCCCGGGAGCATCAACAATCAGGGACACAGCTTTTCATGAGCTGAGCAGATCTTCAACTTAAAAGAGAGGAGAAAGCTCCATTTGATTTTTCTACAAACAAATTGTTTTTTTAACTTGCAAATACTTTATATTTTTTATGTTTAAATTTTAAATTAGCTTTTACCAGATTCAATATAGTTTGCACATACACTTCTAAGAATATAAAATAGTCCCTTTCTTCCTCCCTCTCTCCCTTACCCTCTGTTCCTCTCTCTCTTCTTTTCCCTCTTCCACTGCCACCCTCCTTCCCTCTTCCTTCCTTTCTTTCTTAGTTTTTGAGATAGGATATTTTAATGTGCATTGCAGTAAAAAGGTTTAATGCTTCACCGAGTAAGAAGTTTAATAAGTAAAAACCAAAAAGACCCTAGTTTAGTGGGAATATAGACAATGGTTATAAACAATAATTGAATTGAAAAATGACTTGCACCCATATACAGTAATTTTTAAAGTAATCACAGATCACTAAAACTATAGTAGTATAACATTCTTAACCATTGGTTTGACAAGAGTGGAAAAAAAGTTATAAAACTCTATTTTCAGTAATACTAATACACACAGGAATTTCTTTTTTTGTTTTTGTCTTTTGCTTTTTCTTTTTTGTTTCTTCGGTTTTTAAATTTTAGCTCCCACATGTAAGAAAGAACATGCAGTATTTGTCTTTCTTTTTTCCACTTATTTCATTTGACATAATATATTCCAGTTGCATCCATTTTGCTCTAATTGTAGAATTTTATTATTTTTATAGGTGAATAATATTCCATATCTATACTACATTTTCTTTATCTGCTTATCTGATGGTGGCCACCTTGGTGGATTCCATATTTTGGCTATTGTGAACAGAGCTGCTATAAACACAGTGGTGCAGGTATCTCTTTGATACAATGTGATCATGTGTTTTGGGTATATACCTAGTAGTGGGATTGCTGGATCCTATGTCTTGCAAAGTCTCTTAACATTCTGCATACTGTTAAGCAATGTTTTCATACCTCTGCCCAGAGGACCAGTGGATAACTTAGATATACCAGGGATGACTACAGTACTCTGAGAGAGGCATTATGAAGTGTTCAGAAGTCTATGGGAGTCCATGGGATCTAATTGTTCATAGAAAACTCAAAAGAGGAAGTGATGTCTAAGCTGACCAGTAACGATTGTGAGGAAAAAAAATCAATCTAAGATCTGGGAGAAAATTTTCCAAGAGGAACACTACAGACTCGGAAGGGAGATGGTGATCATAACAGAGTTGATTCATTTTGATAGAGTGGTAGTTTTGGGGCCAGTGCTGTGGGGTAGCAGATAAAGCCACCGCCTGCAGTGCTGGCATTGCATGTGGGCCCAAGTTTGATTCCCGGCTGCTGCACTTCCAATCCAGCTCTCTGCTTTGGCCTGGGAAAGCAGTAGAAGATGGCCCAAGTGCTTGGGTCCCTGCACCCGCATGGAGACCCAGAAGAAGCTCCTGGCTCCCGGCTCCCGGCTTCGGATTGGCGTAGCTCTGGCCATTGTGGCCAACTGGGGAGTGAACCAGTGGATGGAAGACCTCTCTCTCTCTCTCTCTGTGTCTCTCCTTCTTTCTGTGTGCAACTCTTTCAAATAAATAAATAAATCTTTAAAAAAAATGTAGAGTGGTAGTTTAGAAAACAAAGTAGTGAGAAAGGGAGACTAGGGTAAGCCTGAGAAGGTCAGGCAGGAGCTGGTGAGTCTTGTAGGGAATTTTAACTTTAATCTCAAACCAGTGGAGAGCCTCTGAATATTTTAAATTGGAGAGGGGTAAAAGGAGATTTGCAATTTTAAAGATCACTCTGGCTGCAGCGAGGCTAAACAGATTAAGGGAAACAGGAACTCATAAGAAAGTTCCCCACAGCTTTATGCATTTAAATATCATACCCTTCACACACACACACACACACACAAACACACAAAGAGTCTGCAAACACATACCTACCTATACCAACACAGTTTTTCAGAATTTCACTAGTCTGATATAAACTGTAGAACCCATTCACTCTGGCCCTGTCAGATCATCTTCCAAGGCAAAGCATTTCCTTCCATGAATGTTTGTTTATTTGAGAAATAATGATTAACCTAAGTTTTTGCTTATTTTCTTTTTTTACTTAATATTTCTGTTTCTATATACACCATATACATATATAATATGTTCCTAAAACTAAAAAGCATGATAAAAGCAAGTTAGTTAATTATAAATTCCCTGCTTTTACTTGGATATAACTACCATTAACAACTAATGTATAGGGCCGGTGCCGTGGCTCACTTGGTTAATCCTCCACCTGTGGTGCCAGCATCCCATATGGGTGCAGGTTCTAGTCCCGGTTGCTCCTCTTCCAGTCCAGCTTTCTGCTGTGGCCTGGGAGGGCAGTGGAGGATGGCCCAAGTGCTTGGACCCCTGCACCTGCATGGGAGACCAGGAGGTAGCACCTGGCTATTGGCTTCAGATAGGCGCAGCTCCAGCCGTAGCGGCCATTTGGGGAGTGAACCAATGGAAGGAAGACCTTTCTCTGTCTCTCTCTTACTGTCTATAACTCTGTCAAATAAAAAAAAAAAAACTAATGTATAAAATTTTCTTATGAATTACCTAAGTGAAACTATACTATACATAGTACTATAGTCTGCTCTTTTTTTCACTCAAGAATATATCTTGAGCATCTTGACATGCCATATTATTATTATCAGTGGCCCTATAATATTCTATCATATAATTGTGCCATAATTCAGCCCAATGCTGTTAGAAATTTTGCTTTTAATTTAATCAGAGTTTCTTTTCTTTTTTTTAACTTTTATTTAATAAATATAAATTTCCAAAGTACAACTTTTGGATTACACTGGCTTTTTCCCCCCATAACCTCCCTCCCACCTACAACCCTCTCATTTCCCACTCCCTCTCCCATCCCATTCAAATCAAGATTCATTTTCAATTATCTTTATATACAGAAGATCAACTTAGTACATACTAAGATTTCAACAGTTTGCACCCACACAGAAACACAAAGTATAGAGTACTGTTTTAGTAGTAGTTTTACCACTAGTTCGCATAGTACAACACATTAAGGACAGAGACCCTACATGGGGAATAGGTGCTCCTGTTGTTGATTTAACAATTGACACTCTTGTTTATGGCGTCAGTCATCTGAGGCTCTTTTCATGAGTTGCCAAGGCTATGGAAGCCTTTTGAGTTCACCAACCCCAACCTTATTTAGACAAGGCCGTAGTCAAAGTGGAAGTTCTCTCCTCCCTTCAGAGAAAGGTACCTCCTTCTTTGATGGTCCATTCTTTCCGCTGGGATCTCACTCACAGAGACCTTTCATTTTTTAGGTCGTTTTGTTTTGTTTTGTTGCCACGTTGTCTTGGCTTTCCATGCCTGAAATACTCTCATGGGCTTTTTAGCTGGATCCGAATGCCTTAAGAGCTGATTCTGAGGCCAGAGTGCTGTTTAGGACATCTGACATTCTATGAGTCTGCTGTGTATCCCGCTTCCCATGTTGGATCGTTATTTCCTTTTTAATTCTATCAGAGCAGAGTCTTTTTAAGTTTTTAAGTCTATGGGGTCTTAAAAAATCTGTTTCACAGAGGGTGGCACTGTGGTGCAGCAGTTAACGCCCTGGCCTGAAGTGCTGGCATCCCATATGGGCGCCGGTTCCAATCCTGGCTGCTCCTCTTCGGATCCAGCTCTCTGCTATGGCCTGAGATAGCAGTGGAAGATGGCCCAAGTCCTTGGGCCCCTGCACCCACATGCCGGAAGAAGCTCCTGGCTTTGGATCAGCGCAGCTCCGGCCATTATGGCCATCTGGGGAGTGAACCAACAGATGAAAGATCTTTCTCTCTGTCTCTACCTCTCTCTGTAACTCTTTCAAATAAATAAAATAAATCTTTAAAAAAATATGTTTCACAAATTTAAGATGACATTTCCCATGGCTGGTGCTGTGGCATAGCAGGTAAAGCAGTGCTAGCATTCCATACGGGTGCTGGTTCTAGTCCTGGCTGCTCCACTTTCAATCCAGCTCTCCGCTATGGCCTGGGAAAGCAGTAGAAGAAAGCCCAAGGACTTGGGCCACTGCACCCACATGGGAAACCCAAAAGAAGTTCCTGGCTTCTGTCTTTGGAGCAGCACAGCTCCAGTCATTGGGGCCATCTGAGGAGTGAACCAGAAGATGGAAGATCTCTCTCTCTCTCTCTCTCTCTCTCTCTGACTTTGTCTTTCAAAAAAATAAATAAATCTTAAAAAAAAAAAAAAAAGGTAACATTCCCTAGGCAGCCTTCTCTGTCTGCATCTCCAGCATTCTGGGTTTTCAATGTTTTTCAGGATTTTTATCTGTGAATCAAAGCAATAACAGGAAAATATCTTCACTTTGGGAGTTTTTTTGCATTAGGAAAAACTGTTATTTACAACCAAATGAATGAAGATGTCTAAGGAAGAGGATCTTGACCAAACTCTTTTGTAGAATAAAACAAAATGGGAGGCTTAAGTGCCATGAATAAAAACAGATGTGTCACGCCAGATTGCCTACAAGAGAATACTCATTGGCCTTGAATGCTTTAGTCTTGCCTGGAGAAATTACAAAGGAAAGCAGACATTTTAGTTTTCATCTGAAACTCCATTTTTTTCTTAAATTTCTCTCCTATCTTTTGTAATTCATGGTGGGTCTATCAAGGTCAGTTCATGATGGTTTTCTAAAAATAAATTGGATCAGAAGTTAGAATACCCTCTTTCACTGGCCATTGATCCTATCATTGGGAAAATACAATATAGAGATTATGGACCTGAGTTCAGAGGGGAGACGGAGTTGAGGTTAAAGTCATAGTCAATGACTTGTTGTTTTTAGTTTTCTCAGCTACAAAGGAAGTTATTGATGCCAACCTCACTGTTATTTTCAGTTTTAAAATGTGCTATATTAGTTTGCTAGGGCTGCTACAAAAAATACCACACACTGAGTGACTTAAATATCAGACATATATTTTCTCACAGATTTGTAGGCCAGAAATTGAAGATCACAGTATTGGCAGGTTTAGTTCTCCTGAGGCTTCTCTCTTTGGTTTGCAGATGTCTGCCTTTTAGCTGGGTTCTCATATGGTCCTCTGCACATGCATCTTCAACGACTCTTTCAGTGTTATAACATTGTCTTATTGGAATGACAAACAGAAAATGAATTGAATTAGACCCCACCAAAATGCCCTCATTTTAACTTAATTTCATTTTAAAAGTCCAATCTCCAAATTCAATCACATTCTGAAGTTCTGAGGATCAGGGTTTAAACATATAAATTTGAGGAGACAATTCATATGCCTATAAGGTGATGAAAGATTCATTTCAGGTCTCTGGTATATTTTATACATGTATTTAAAAGGCAGAATCACACAAACACACACACACACACACAAAGAGAGAGAAAGACAGAGACAGAGAAAGAGAAACTTCCATTCCCTGTTAAATCCTCAAATGCTACAATAGCTTGGGCTGTGTCAGGCTGAAGCCAGGAGTAAGGAACTCCATTGTGGTCTCCCACGTGGTTGGCAGGGACTCTTAATACTTGAGTCATGATTTGCTGACTCTCATGGAAATTAGCAGAAAGCTGGGTTGGAAGATTGGAGTAGTCTGGACTAGAACTGGGCATTCTGGTATGGGATACAGACCTCCCAAACAGCAGTTTAACCCATATCACCACAATGCCCCCCACCCCAAACTCATATATTAAATATTTGATAGTAATGATAACTGTTAAGATTTTGTGTCTTTGAGCTTCATTCCTCTAACTTGCAAAATTGGGCTATTAATATCTCTCCAGTCTACATAATATGATGACTTGAGATAATTTATGTTCAACTCTGTGAAATAAGTGACAAGCAGGCTGGCGCCATGACTCACTTGGTTAATCCTCCGCCTGCAGCGCCAGCATCCCATATGGGCTCCGGGTTCTCCTCTTCCAGTCCAGCTCTCTACTGTGGCTTGGGAAGGCAGTGGAGGATGGCCCAAGTGCTTGGGCCCTGCACCCGCGTGGGAGACCAGGAGGAGGCACCTGGCTTCTGGCTTCCGATCACTGTAGCTCCGGCCATTGCGGCCATTTTGGGGGTGAACTAACAGAAGGAAGACCTTTCTCTCTGTCTCTCTCTCTCTCACTGGCTAACTCTATCTGTCAAAATAAATTTAAAAAAAGGAAATAAGTTACAAGCAACTGTTATTTTAGGTATACACATAAATATTCACCTTCTTCTCTTTGAGAATATGCAAACTGCAAACAGGCATTTGCTATGAGCTTCTTTTACAGTAAAGTGATAAGTGTGGGATTTAGGATGTTGATCATCTTCCTTTTATTCTGAAGAGATTTGAGCATCCTCAGCATCCTCCTTCCAAGAGCAGAAGGAACAAGGTAAATCACTGCCAATGTATGCAAACTTTTCCATAGTGACTTCATCTGATTGCACGGGGCAAGGTGCATAGATTAATTAAAGCCTAACAGAATTTCTTTGCTTCACTGTCTCCAAGTAGAAGCAAGTGAAAATTCCACTAGTGTCTAATGAAATGTTTTCAAAAGAAAAAAATAAGAACTCCTTGTATTATATTATAATGGGAGCACATTTTCTGCATAGGAAAGTAGAGGTATGAAGTTGGCATTGTGGCCCAACAGGTTAAGCCACCATCTTTGATACCAGCGTCTCATGTGAGTACCAGTTCAAGGCCCAGCTGCTCTCCTTCTGATCTAGGTTCCTGCTAGTGTGACTGGGAAGGCAGTGGAAGATGACCCAAGTACCAAGTACTTGGTTCTCTGCACCCACATGCGAGACCTGGATGGAGTTCCTAGCTTCTGGCTTCAGCCTGGCCTAGCCCTAGCCATTGCAGCCATTTGAGATATGAACCAGCAGATGGAAGATTCTCTCTCTCTCTCTCTCTCTCTCTCTCTCTATCTGTGTGTGTGTGTCTCCCCCTTTCCCTACAACTCTACCTTTCAAATCAATTAATAAATTATTTTTAAAAAGTGGGGGGGGGGGGGATAAGAATGCTCAGATTTTTGATGATTTGGCTAAGATTTCTCTGTTTTAAAACTGGCTTTGCAATGTAGTCTCTATAAGGAATTTACACTAATAGGATGTGGGTCTTCTAGACATGAAAAATATTGCAGTGTAGCAGCTTGTTGTCAAGCCGTACCAATTAACTTTGGAATATGAGTATGTGGCCTGGTTCTACACTGCTCAGAATCAAGGCTAGGTGGAGACATGGTTGGAGGGAGTAGCAGGTACTGCCACCTACTGCTCAATGGGACTTGACCTAATCCAGCTCTCTCACTACAGACAACATATGTCATGAGTACAAACTAGTAAATAGGCATTCTTGTCGACAGAAGGAGATGTTTCTGGAAAGGAGTTTTAAAGATTCAAGTCATCCTTTTTCTCTAAAATGATCATGTACTACCCCACCCCACCTTGGACTTAATTTTTCCATATCTTTGACTACTCCAAATCTAATTCTAAACACTTGTTCTTCCAGTAAAGCTGTCCTCACATGTGAAGACAATTTTCCTCGGTTGTTTACTCACGTTGAAATGCCTTTCCCTGGTCTCTATCCTTTGACATTCTACATAAACATCATAGTCTATTATAAATGCCTTATTATTAATAAGATCTCCATAAAGACTTTCCAGACCCAAATCTACCTTAAATAAGTGTTTTCTGCTACTTTGAATCGTTACAGTACTTGTTTTTAATGTCTCTTAATGTCCCTTACTCAACTTGTAGGTACGTGTCTCTTTCCCCACTGTATTCCCCAGATTAGCTAATTAAAAGCAGGAAATATCCTACTTTTATCTCCACTGTTTCACCCACCAAATACCCAACACAGGGCCTTCATTAGATGTAGTTCAGGTTGAATTGAAAGATGAAGTACAGTAGCAATCTGAGCTTCAGGACCTCTAGAAAGGCCAAGTTTATCACACTCTATGCCTACAGAGTAAGAACATTTTACTCCACAAGTGGAAGTTCGTGGTGACAATCCTTTCTTGGTACAGATCTACCATGCAGCTGCTAAACCCTGCCATAGTATAACATTTCAAGGGGGAAGATAGCCAATGTAAACCCACTGTCTGCAAAATCAAAATCAGAATCTCTGAGTTTTTTGACCACTGAATATAATTTCACAGTCTATTTGATATCATTTTTCTAGGCTGTGGCTCAATTCAAACCAGTTTCTTCATTTGAACACAATCCCATAGTTTCCTTCTGTACTCATGAGCAGTCACTTTGCAACTTTAATTAGGCTGATTCTGGGTGGCATGAAGAAAACCCTTTAATTTAGCTTATTCTGGCTGCCATTGACTTCTGGAGGGATCTATTTAGGGTATCACTTTATTCACTTGTTTAAAATGGTAGACTTTATATTTCTGCTGAGTAGGATTAATGGGTGGCTTTAGTCTCAGATGTCTTATAGAATATTCTAGAAAAAAATAGAATACTTTTTCATTAGCTTTGGAATTAGATGACAAGGTTGTGGGTTCCAGCTCTTCTATCCAGACTCTTGTAGCCCTGAGAAGCCTCTCTTACTCCTTACCTACTGATCTTAACCCTGTAAGTATAAGTGAGAGGGGAGGCAGTGTTACAGCAGATGACTTCAGAGGGCTGTTTCAGTATCTATATTTGGGGATTCTGATACAATTTAGGTGATGCTTTTACAACTAAAGGCATTCTTTCATCAAAATTAGTGAAGTTTGCCATATATGTATACAGAGAATCTCAGAAAGCTGGTTAGATTTTGAAGCTATTCCAAAACATATAGGAAGGTTTTTAGTCAGAAGAGCTTGAAAAATGTACACTATGATATCCCATCCATGGAGATGAACCGTTCAGTAGTGCATTGAAGACTCTGAATGTTCTACCCTAAAGAAATATGCTGGGACTGGCATTGTGGCACATCAGTTTAAGCTGGCATCTGCAGTACCAGCATCCCATATGTGTGCTGGTTCATGTCCTGGCTGTTCTCATTTCCAATCCAACTCCTGCTAATGTGCCTGGGAAAGCAGCAGAAGATAGCCCAAGTCCATGGGCCCCTGCAACCTATTGCTGGCTCCTGGCTTTGGCCTAGCCCAACTACAGGTGTTGCAGCCATTTGGAGAGTAACCAGCAGATGAAAATCTCTCTCTCTTTCTCTCTCTGTCTCTTCTTCCTTCTCTGTAATTCTGACTTTCAAATAACATAAATAAATCTTAAAAAAAGAAAGAAATATATTTACCTCTTAATAGGATTTATCTTACTTTTTAAATTAACATTGAAAGAATTTACTATAAAGTCTTATCCAGGGAATACACTTCTTAGCAAGATAAGGGTTGGCTACTAACACCAAAACGTATTTTGTTTCTGTAATTTTGGGCTGATCTGTCTCATTAGTAGTAATTTATTGCTCCTTAATTTTGAAAACTCTTCTCTGGCTTCCTCTAGGCCAAAGACCTCAAGTTTATCTCAAGTGAATGCTTGCCAGCACCTACTCAATCAGACCTCCAGTCAAAGTTCTTCACTGCTAAGATGTATTTCTTTTGAAGCCTTACCATCATATAAAATGCAACCGAAATCAACATGAAATGATAATTTTCTGTTGCTCACAACCAAATTTGTAACCACCTAAAAGAATATTGATTGTGATTATTGTTAGCACCACATTCCCGGTTGACTGATTTTGAAATTTTAAAGATGTCCTTAACCTTACAATTCTCTTGCCCAATGTGTTTCCTCTCCTTTATGTGAGAAATGGAGTTATGATGATTTTTCCAAAGACTTTGCTTCTTTTTTTTAAGATTTATTTTATTTATTTGAAAGACAGAGTTACAGGGAGAGGTAGATACAGAGAGAGAGGTCTTCCATCCGCTGGTTCACTCTCCAGATGGCTGCAATGGCCAGAGCTATGCCGATCCAAAAGCCAGGAACTTCTTCCTGGTCTCCCATGTGGGAACAGGGGCCCAAGGACTTGAGCCATCTTCTTCTGCTTTCCCAGGCCATAGCAGAGAGCTGGATCGGAGGAGGAGCAGCCGGGACTAGAACCGGTGCCCATATGGGATGCTGGCACTTCAGGCCAGGGCATTAACCTGCTGTTCCACAGCGCAGCCCCCCCCCCCCATTTTTTTTGAACTTTGCTTCCTATCCATTCTTCGCTCACCCCCAGTTAACCCCACAGTACCCAGGCTAATGTTTCCATAACTAAAAGGACATCATCAAGTTGATAACATGCCGCTAGTCTCACCCTCTTCCCCATGCTGATAAATGAAGTCTTCCATAACTACCTGATGTTTTAGTGTTTACTTTCAAAATCATTTCTGGAATGAGGAATGAGGCAAGATGTATGCTCATGACAACAATCATATCTAGATATATAGATATATAAATATATCTGCTCCTCTTCTTTCTAGGAACAAAAAACGCACATCTTAGATTTCTGTCCAATGATCCCTGTGATCCAGGCCTTGTTTCCCCTTACTCTGTACTCTAGACCTTCCACATGAACCAGGTCAACCAAATTACTACTGGAATGAACCCATCTCAGGCCTTCTTGTGGCTGTTGGCTCAGACTAGT
The DNA here is from genome assembly GCF_033115175.1 of Lepus europaeus. Taxonomy (NCBI): domain Eukaryota; kingdom Metazoa; phylum Chordata; class Mammalia; order Lagomorpha; family Leporidae; genus Lepus; species Lepus europaeus. The sequence goes on from NC_084828.1 coordinate 89,641,769, forward strand.
GCATCTGAAATATATACATACTTCTGTTTCTCAAGACCCACACCTCTACTTTCTAGAAAAAAACTTTTTGTGATTTCATTGTCTGAGTTTTAACTACACCATTTGCAATCATCCAACTCACTCAACCCTCCTCTGGAGTTCTTTAGTTTTTTATATTAATTGTGTCTTCTAGTCCTAACCGAACTGTATTTAGTAATAGATCAGGACCTTGTAGCATTTATTGTGTATTCTCAGAGGTATAGTGTCCATCACAGTTCTTTCTATGTCAGAAGTGATCAGCAAACACTTGTTACATAAAGAGATGTATGCTAACTAATCTCTACTTAAAATAATGATGACTAAAATCCCAAGGATGTGTTCTCAACATTAGTTTTAACCAAACCTATAGATTTTAGTGATAATCCTACCACTCATTTTCAGGGAAATTCCTTTATCCACCTGTAAAATGAAGCAGAGAACAATAGCGTTTAAAGGGCCTTTCTAAGCCAATTCTCTATGCTTAATGGAAGTTAAGATGCATAAGATTAATGAAAATGCCACAAAAGTAACAGAATTGTTGCTACTTAAATGTTTAGTCAGTAAGTAGATTTTTTTCCCCAAACTTAAACTTTCTTAGAAATTCAAATGGACTGGTGTTTTCTTCGTAATGTAGTCTGTTGGCCAAGGTACAGAGAAAATGTTTGGGCTTACATTTAACCTGTATATATGGTAGGGATATTTCATTTACTATACAGCCTCAAGGTTATTGCTGCAGTGAAATACCCTTTTAAAATGCAGATGTGATGCCACTGGAGCTTAGGAAACATTGAAAGAACTCTATTATCAAAGCCACCTCTTTAGTGAGACCATGTGCCTGGCAGGTTAGGAGCACCCATTAGTGACCTTGTTGGGTTAAATATCTAAAGGAACCTTAGTGTTTTCCTGATGTTCCCTCCAAGAGAGGCCTTTACAGTGAAAATCCCTTTGGCTTATAGCCATGGTGCATTTCTCTGCATGAGCTGAAGTGGGTACTTGGAAATATTTTTTGAAGCAAATCTCCTTACCCCTAGAAGAGCAAGAGTTTGAATTCCTCAGAAGATCATGGCATATTTATGCTACCATAAAGGTACAAATGGAAAATACTTTGATTTGCTTGTTTGTTTTTCTTGCATTGCTCACAGTGAAGCATTTGGGATAGGTAAAATGTTAAATTTGCTTGTAAATACAAAATTGTAAGAGAATCAAGCATGTTAAAATTGTAATGACAGCATGTGTGTGTAAACTCACTAAGCCTTGGATTTTTCAATTCATTGTTCTAGCACTTTGAACATTTCAACAGCCGAAGGCAACTTCCTGCATCTGCAATCCACTCAGGAAACACTGAAGCAGCAGCAAACAGACCAATGTGTTGATACCTTCTTTGGGCCTCCCAGTCCTTCTTACATATGACAAGACTTTTATAACGGTCATTTTGTTGTTTCATAAAACAACATTGCACACATACACATATAAAACCTTTTGATTTGTTTTTATAGTCTCATGGTCAGAAAACTAGGCCTTAGGTCTATATTAAGTTATTTTGCTTCTCATTTCCAAAGGACATTTTAGGAGCAGAAATCCATAACTCATTGCCATCTTGCTATCATATTGCACACATAAATTCAAGTGATTGCAATATTGTATAGTTGGGGATAGGGATGGGATCTGGCTGCTAATGGCTGCAGAGACATAGCACTGGGAATGAGCAGTTGGGGAACTAATTTTTGGCTCTGGTAAACTGAGGGCCAGCTTGAAATTTTTTAATGGATCACTAGAGAAAGGCAATTCTTATCCCCATTTATCATAATGACAACCAGGCAAAAGAAAAACATAAATGAGCAGATAGCATGACAAAATTTGTTTTTATACCATGAAGTTCCGTAAAAGAACTCTATCTGTTCCAGCAAACATTTTTCAATTGGTGCTCTGAGCCATTGTTTATGTCCTTAAGTGCCTTTATAAATAGCAATCAATACATCTGCCCTAAGCCAGAGATAGAGGTAGGGTCTCCTAGCTGCCTGAGGAATTTCCTATTCCTGTTGAGTAAACACTCAATTTAACAATCATTTTATTGCATTGATTTTTATTGGTAGTATTAATGCTTTGCAAACTATACAACCATATACAAGGGTAAGCCCTCTTTGTAACAATCTGACAAACTAGCTTGTGCTCACCGACATGAGGATCATGTATAAGAGGAGCCTCGCTCTGAGTTCAGAGAGGAGCACTATGTGATTTCTATTGATTTTTCAATCCCTGACATGAATCAAGTTCTTTAAACAGAAGCAATGATGACTACAACAGTCCTGGGACATCAGCAGAACTTGATTATGAAATGAGTGACAGATACCTTATGAAGAATTTTGAAGAGGATTAAAGCTATGTTTCCAGAAACAGTAGCAGGAAGCAAATGTCCGAGAGGTTTTGGCCCAGGCTCACTTTTCAGCAACCATTAGTCATCTACTGACACCTCAGGGACCCTGCTGGACAAACACTGCAGAGGTTAAGACGCCTGCTCAGTTGTCCAGTCATACCCTGTCCTAGCACTGAGAACCAAAAACAACAGTAACATACCAATAAACCACATGTACTAATTTCATTTCATCCAAGGAAGACGATTTGAGCACATTCCATCACCAAGATAGTACACTTGTCTCCTTCCCAGCAGCAATCAAATTTTGGCTGTTTTCTTGGGAAATTAGACGATACGCAGACGGCTTGAGGGATTTGAGCCAATTAAGCAAGCACTTATTTTTGGCTAATACTTTGCAGTTTTTTCTAACATCTAGGCCTTTTGGTTTTTAAATAGTTCCTAATCTGAAATTGCACATTTAAAAGGCCTGCTTCTTCACTTTAGTGTTTTCCCTTCTCAGAAAGATGGTTTTTATTTAGATAAGAAAATGTCTGCTTGAAGTTAGCTGATGGAATCTTCTGTTGCTATGAGCTCATCAGGCTAGCCGCTTTTGGCAGGGGCTATTCACCCTCAGTGTTTAACGTGAAGATGTAAACATCAGATTAAAACTTCACCAGAGTGTTTAGAAAGAACAGGAGCCTATTAATCAGGCTCAGGGCCATAAGAAATAGCAGGAAAGAGCCTAAGCAGTTAGGCAAAAGAAAGCATTTTGAAAAGACATAATCTTCTTTCCCAACATACTCCATAGAGGGAATGTTACACTTTAAAAATGTCCTTTCCCATTTATTCTTCAGCAAATCACACTTTGGAAGCTTTAAATATTTACTTATAACCATGACTACATATAAGACTAACATTCCATAGATAAAAAGATAAGCTCACTTTCTCCATCAATAAGGACACCTAGCTTATCTACTAAGTGTTCTTTACATGTGAAGATATCTAAACATTGTACAATGAAATGTAATAAACAAATATAATTTTGAGAAATTTGCCTTACTCTTGAGGTATTTATTTTAATTTTATTTATTTATTTTAAGATTTCTTTCTTTCTTTGAAAGGCAGAACAACACAATGAGAGAGAAAGAGGGAGACACAGAGAGAGATAAAAGGGAGTTGGGGATAGAAAGAAGATGTCTTCCATCCTGTGGTTCACTACCCAAATGATAACAGCCAGGACTCGGCCCAGTTGGAACTAGGATCCAGGAACTCCATCTGGGTCTCCCACATGAGTAAAAGGTGGCCAATAACTTGTGCCATTATCCACTGCTCTCCCAGGTGCATTAGCAGTAATGCTGGCTGTGAACCAGCACAGCCAGAACTCAACAGGCACTCCAATATAGGATGGAGAGTAAAGTACTGCTTATGCTGCTGTGCCACAGTGATGGCCCATCTTTTCGGTAATTGTACCTTTCCTATTTCCAAAAGGACATTGAGTAATTATTTGTGTTATTAGACTTTTCAATGGAAATAAAAACAAGCAAACAAGCATAAAGAAAAAAAGGTAGGGCCAGCAATGTGGCATAGAAGGTTAAGCCACTGCCTTTGATGCAGGCATCCCATATGGCACCAGTTTGATTCCCGGTTGCTGCACTTCTGATCTAGCTCCCTGCTAAAGGCCTGGAAAAGCAGCAGAAGATGGCCCAAATGCTTGAGTCTTTGAATCCACGTAGGAGACCCAGAAGAAGCTCTTGGCTCCTGGCTTTGACCTGGCCTAGCTCTGGCCATTGCGGCTATTTGGGGAGTGAACCAGCAAATGGATGCTCTCTCTCTTTCTCTTTCTCTCTCTCTGTCTTTCCCTTTCTCTCTGCAACTCTGCCTTTCAAACAAATAAATAAGTCTTCAAAAAAAAGAAAAACTGGTTTCATCTGATATGCTGGAAACCTAACATAACATGATAGCTGAAAATAAGATAAAATTTAGTTCTGAGGTTTTTAGGAGTTAAGGCAAAAAATACAACATCATGCAAATACCTAGCATAGTTGCCACTGTATGCTAAGATTAATTTTATAAATTTATGATGAGAAATTATTATTTTATATTACTGAGTTGTGAAAGTACTTTCAAACTTGAATTTTTTGTATATTATGCTAACACTAAAATGGTAAAGGCCATGTGAAATAAAACACAGTTGTTTTTTCAAATAGGTATTTTTTATCCTCTAAAATATGACTCCATTTTGTGGTAGGAAATGCTTACAGATTTCCCACAATAAACTTGAATTCTCACTAAACAATCTGGTGTTTATATTTGAGAGACTATAATCTAAATAATTTAATACAGTAGGTCAAGCAGTTTTCCAAATTTTGTTTCAAAATTTTATGATTTTTTTAAATGTTAAGATTATTCTTTAAAAAAAAGGTTTTTTTGTTTTTTTTTTTTTTTTGAAAGTAAGAGTTACAAGGACCAGCGCTGCAGTGTAACAGGTAAAGCAGCTGCCTCTAGTGCTGGCACCCCATATGACCACCGGTTCAAGTCCCAGCTGCCCCACTTCCAATCCAGCTCTCTGTTATGGCCCGGGAAAGCACTAGAAGATGGCCTGGGTCTTTGGTCACCTGCACTAACGTGGGAGACCAGGAAGAAGTTCCTGGCTCCTGGCTTCAGATCAGTGAAGCTCCAGCCATTGTGGCGAATTGGGGAGTGAACCAGCAGATGGAAGACCTTTCTCTCTCTCTCTATCTCTCTCTCTCTCTCTGTAACTTTGACTTTCAAATAAATACATAAATAAATCTTTATAAAAAAAAAAAGTAAGAGTTAGAGAAAGAGGGAGAGAAAGAAAAAGAGGGAGACCTTCCATCTGCTGCTTCATTTCCCAGATGACCACAACAGCCAGCACTGGGCCAGGCTGAAACCAGAAGCAAAGAGCTTCTTCTGTGTTTCCCACGTGGGTGGCAGGGGCCCAAACACTTGGGTCATCTTCTGCTGCTTATCCCAAGCCATTGGCAGGGAGCTGGATTGGAGCTGGAATAACCAGGACATGAACCAGCATCCATATGGGATGCTGGCATCTCAGGCAGTGGCTTTATCGACCATGCTGCAATGCCGGCCTATTTTAAGTATGTTCTTTTAGGGGCAGACATTTGGCCTAGCTGTAAAGATGCTGGTTGGGATGCCTATCACCTGTGGCAGAGTGCCTGGGTTTAAGTTATGGCTCCGTTCTCAAGTCTAGCTTCCTGCTACTGTGTACTCTGGAAGGCAGCCAATGATGGTTGAAACAGTTGTGTCCCTGCTACCCATGTGGGAGACTTGGACTGAGTTCTTAGTATATGTTGTGGGCATTTGGGAAGTGAACCAACAGATGGGAGCTCTGTTGGTCTCTGTCACCCTCAAATAAAATGTTTTTTTAAAGGACATTCTTTTAATGTACTATTCAATTAAAACTTACTTATTTGCTTCCTTGGTTTTGTAAAAGAAAATTAGCCTGAGTTGAAAATTATTAAACAAATTTGGAGATATTTGTAAGTGAATATGATGTCGCTAATACTGATACACACACACACACACACACACAAGGTTACTTCAAAAAGTTTGTGGAAAGAATAAATTGAAAGATAATCCAAAAGGGGGCATTTAGCATAGCAGTTAAGATGCCTACTTCCCATGTTGGAGAACCTGTGTTTGATTTATAGCTCCAGCTCCCAATTTCAGCTTCTTATCAATGCAGACATTGGGAGGCAGCCAGTATTGGCTCAATTAGTTGGATTTGTACAACACATGGGAGACGTGGGCTTTTTAGTCATTGCTGGCATTTGGGAAGTGGACTAATGGACGGCAGCTCTCTGTGTCTAGCATTCTCTCTGTGTTTCTCTCCCTGCGACTCTATGTCTCTCTCTCTACTAATAATAATAAAGCATGCACATTTCCCATGAGGTTTTTGCAGAAGGCTTTGGAGAAGGAAGACTGATTTTAGCTCATGAATTATCAGCGTTTGGTGTGATGTACATGATAACATCTGATGATTCCCTTTCTCTCCAGCTAGTGTGCTTATACCACTAGCTAGCACTAAAAAAACAAACAAACAAACACCATGATTTAGAAACAGAGTGTCTTCAGTGTCTACTTACATCCTTGTCATTTGGTAAGAAATCCCATATGGGGTTAAAAATGCCCAAATTTGCTATATTGTGAAACTTATATTGTGAAGAACCAAGGCATGAATATAGCACCTCATTAAATGTAGTGCATGATATTGGACAAACTCCCAACATTAGGATGGTAACTGTAGAGAAGCAATAATTCCTTTCTTTATTGAAAATGTTGACGTTTAAGGGAAAGAATGGAAATTACTTATTTTAGACTTGATGTTTTACTGTGTACAGAAATTAAAAAGTGATGCCAAATGTTCTGCTTCCAAAGTGCACAGTGAGCTTTACATGTTTTAATGTGCTTTAGAGTAAGCTCCTTTCCTTTATTGCACATGTCTTACAAGCTGTTCTCAATTTCATCTTCAAAATTTTTGTGCTTTATACTTGGAATTTGTATGTTTTTCCTAAATATGTTTGGAAAGTCTCAATTTTTTTCCTTTTGTTATATATTTGTGCCTTCTATGTTAAACACTGGGAAAGCAAGGCTATACAAAATAAAGAAGCAAAGAAATGGAGGAGGGGGCCGTGCTGTGGCATAGCAGGTAAAACCGCTGCCTACAGTGCCAGCATCCCATATGGGTGCCAGATCAAGTCCCAGCTGCTCCATTTCCAACCCAGCTCTCTGTTGTGGCCTGGGAAAGCAGTGGAAAATGGCCTAGTCCTTGGGCCCCTGAAGCTGTGGAGGAGACCAGGAAAAAGGTCCAGGCTCCTGGCTTCAGAAGGGTCCAGCTCTGGCCATTGCAGGCATTTGGGGGATGAACCAGCAGATGGATGACTCTCTCTCTCTCTCTCTCTCTCTCTCTCTCTTTCTCTCTCTCTCTCTGCCTCTGCCTCTGCCTCTCTGTAACTCTGCTTTTCAAATAAAATTTTTTAATAGACCAATATAGCAATTTTAATAATAGCTTTTAAAATCTTTAACTCTTTTTGTAGATTGCCAATTGATTTGAATTGTTTTTTGTTTTTAGTAACCTCAGTTAACCATACTTTCTCTCAGTTGGTACTGTTAATACATTATTGGCTTCATCTGTTTACAGAGCCATCCCAAAGTACTGAATACAATAGAAGTGGCTGGAAAAAGTCCATAGGAACCTATAGGAGGACAGCTAAACACAGAACCAACCATGCTTTAGTTTTATGAGCAGCACATCATATATAACTGTGCATGACAAAAGACTTTAAGTTGCCATGTTTAAAATTATAAACTCATCAACCAACAAGGGGCACTTGCTTACTTCACAGTATTTTTGAAAGCACCTGTAGGATTTTACAAGTATTTAACCCTTTAGGCCTCTGGGGCTTTCTCATTAAGATAACTATCATGTCTAGTAACACAAGATCATTAGACTTTTTAATTCTCAAACATTTGTATTAATAACATTTTCCATTATAGAAACTTAAAATTTAGTACCACGTCACAGCTTCACAGTACTTCTAATATAATCCAAATAGCTTGATTAGTTGGTGTCTCTATAAGATGAGAGACATAGGTCCTCCGATTTTTTCAGTTGGGCCCAAACTGGAAAAACCAAAGTCCAAGATTTACTTGAAATTTTAGAGTCCAGATTGTTTGGAACTTTGATTTTTTGAATGCCTATCAAGAATGCCAAGAAGGCTCAAAATCCAAAATATCTGGTTGAAATAAGATTCCTTAAAATCATGACATAACATAGACCAAATTTGATCATTGTTACAAGGTGATTATTGAAATCTTTGAAAATAAGCACATATTTAAATAACTCATAGCTCTTAATAAAAATTCAGCTGTTTTTGAAGAATTAGAATTTAACAGACATCAAGAGAACATGATAGATTACTTTAACACATTGCTTTAACAGAGCATCAGATTTCAATTCTATGTCAAAGAGAAATTGAGCTTCCTGTGATCTTTTGCTGTGAAGTTTCCTTCCTTTACCTTCTTTCATATTGATGACCGTGTTTCTGTGTCTCTGTGTGTAACACATCTTTAAGCATCTTTAGCAGGGCTGGACGAGTGGCAACAAATTCTTTCAATTTCTGTTTGCTATGAAAAGTCTTTATTTCACCTTCATTCACAAATGAGAGCCTGCAGGATGTAATATTCTGGGCTGGAAGTTTTTCTCTCTTAGTACCTGGGCTATGTCTCACCATTCCCTTCTAGCTTGTAGGGTTTCTGATGAGAAGTCTGCTATGAGTCTAATTGGAGATCCTCTAGAGTAATCTGACGTTTCTCTCTTACACATTTTAGAATCTTTTCTTTATGTTTCACTGTGGTGAGTTTGATTACAACGTGTCATGGTGAGGATCTCTTTTGGTCATGTTTATTAGGGGTTCTATAAGCTTCCTGTACTAAGATATCTCTGTCCTTCTCCAAACCTGGGAAATTTTCTGCTAGTATCTCACTAAAAAGGCCTTATAATCCTTTCTTCCTCTCCATGCCTTCAGGAACTCCTAGAACCCGAATGTTAGGTTTTTTAATAGTATCCTGTAGATTCCTGACAATATTTTTTAGATTTCTAATTTCCAATTCTTTTCTTTGGTTTGCCTGTTTCCTTTCCTGTTCTCTGTCTTCTAAGTCCGATATTCTCTCTTCTGCTTCGCCCATTCTGTTTTTAAGGCTTTCTAATGTGTTTGTCATTTGATCTATTGAATTCTTTATTTCATTATGATTTCTCCTCACTATCACATTTTCTTGTTCTACTAGTTGTTTCATTTCATTTTGATTCCTCCTTAATATTTCATTTTCACGTGAGAGATTTTCTATCTTGTCCATTAAGGATTTCTGTAGTTCAAGAATTTGTTTTTGAGAACTCCTTAATGTTCTTATCAATTTTTTGAGATCTGCTTCTTGCATTTCTTCTATCTCATCATCTTCATAATCTTGAATTGGGTGTCTTTTTCATTTGGGGGCGTCATAGTGTCTTCCTTGTTCTTGTTACCTTGGTTTTTGCGTTTGTTGTTCGGCATGTTGGAGATATTTGGTTTCTTCACTGTGGTGTTTTTTCTTGTTACACTATGGCTCTAGTTTAAGTGGACTGTCTGCTTTCAATGGAGCCTTAGAGGCTTGAGATGAGTGTGGCCTGAGAGCTCTGTTTGGTTCCTCAGGGTTGAGGGTGTGCCAAAGGTGACACTCCCAAGTTAGGCGTGGTAAATCTCTCTCTTTCTTTCTTTCTTTCTTTTTTTTTTTTATTCAAAAGGGATGTAATTCCACACAGCTGAGCGGAATTGGAGGTAGTTAGCAGGTGAATGATATACCCACAGGAGCCAGAGATCAGAAGCTCTTTCCCAAGGACCACACAGGGAATCTCTGCTGCCCTCAGTGTGGGCTCCAATTCTCCAGCAGTCTCCCACTGGGTTGCCAAGTTAGATGCTAATCTCCTGTTATTTCACCCCCCCAGAGTCAGGTTTTTCTGCTAGGCTCAGGGCCAGTGCAGACATGAGGTCACCCTGCTTATGACGTATGTCCAAAATGGTGCCTGCTCTTTATCTTGCTCGCCTTTGAGAGGTGAGCGAAGAGAGAGAAACTCATGTCCGTATTGGTCACTTTTTTTTTCCTCTCTCTCTTCTAGTTAGCCTGGTGAAATTTTCCCCACAGGGTTTCAAGCCTCATTCCCTCTAGTCTCCTCTTGCCGCTTGCCCGCTGGTGTCTTGGGCTATTGAGGTTCCGCTCACCTCGCGTTCCAGCGCTGGTATGTTGAGTCTGCCGCTGGTGTCCCAAACTTGGGCTCCCACGCTCTCCACGCAGATCCACTATGAATCACTAGTTCCGGAAGAGTTTCCTCTGCTGTTTCTTCCCCTACTTTTCCTTGAACCTGCAGTATCTCCACTTTTATTAAACCGTCTCTTCCTGGACTGTCAGTGTCCTCCCTTCCTATTCTGCCATCTTGCCGCTCCCTGTTTTCAAATAAATTTTTAAAAAAATAAGAAATGGAGGGGAGAGTAAAGAAAAAAAGGAAGTGTCCAACCTAGGCTATCCTGTTTGTATTTTGCAACATGACAAATTCTGCTCTGAATTAGGACAGTTCTCTCCTGATTGCTACAAAGATACAAAGATTCCCACGTGATAGTCTGAATTATCATTCAAAAATGCATATCAGATCTGGTCATATCCTCATTAAAATTCTTTTCTTTTTTTAAATATTTATTTATTTATTTATTTATTTGAAAGATTGAGTTTAAACAGAGAGAAGGACAGAGAGAAAGGTCTTCCATCTGATGGTTCACTTCCTAGATGGCTGCAACATCCAGAGCTGTGACAATCTAAAGCCAGGAGCCAGGTGCCTCTTCCTGGTCTCCCATGTGGGTGCAGGGGCCAAAGTACTTGGGCCATCTTCACTGCTTTCCCAGGCCTTATCAGAGAGCTGGATGGGAAGAAGAGAGCCAGGACTCAAACCAGAGCCCATATGGGATGCTGGCACAACAGGTGTAGCTGTTCCCTCTATACCACAGTGCCAGTCTCATCCTTAAAATTCTGTAATGATTTTCTCTTCCGCTAAGAATGACATTCATGGGCCAGTGCTGTTGCTTAGTGGGTAAAGACACCGCCTGCAGGGCTGGAATCCCATATGGGTGCCAGTTCAAGTGCGGGCTGCTCTATTTCTAATCCAGTTTTCTGCTTTGACCTGGGAAAGCAGTAGAAGATGGTCCAAGTCCTTGGGCCCCTGCACCCATGTGGGAGACCCAAAAAAGCTTCTGGCTCCTGGCTTCAGATTGGCTTAGCTCCAGCCATGTGGCCAATTGGGGAGTGAACCAGCAGATAGAAGACCTCTCTCTCTTTCTCTCTCTCTTTCTCTCTTTGTAACTCTGCCTCCAAATAAAGTAAATCTTTAAAAAGAAATAAAAAGAATGACATTCAAACTCTAAAACATAGCCTGCCAGTGATCTTTCACCAACAGCTTCTCAAATCTCTCTCTTTCGTCATTGCTTTGTTTTCAAAGTACACCAGTTTTTCCACTTCAAGGCCTTTCCACTTTGACTTTCTTTTGCCTGGAATGCTCTTCCTCCTGTTGAGTTCATGCCTGGCTCCTTAACTTTTGGGTCTCAGTTCAAAAATTACCTTGCAGAAACATCTTCCTTGACTTACTTACCTAAAGGCATTCTCCTTCTACTCCAACTGCAGCCAGTGCTCACAATGTGGTTTATTCATTTACTCCCTCACAGTACTTAGCCCACTCTGAAATTATTTTCATTAATTATTTCTTTACTTGAGACTTGTCCCCTTTGACAAGAAGTAAACATCTAGAAAGCATGGACTTTATTTGTCTAGGCCATATAAGTATTCATCTTCATTATTACCATATCTGGCATGGACTTGGTACAAAGTACTCACTGAATAAATCAATGAACAACTAAAAGAATGTGGGTATTACTGGAATATTGGGTCTATTTGTGTTTTCCTGAATTGGGAGGGATAGTGATTTGTAAAACTTGCAGAATTTCATTTGGCTGGGGCAAATGAAATTGATAGGAAGAAGTTACGCTACAAAGATTGGAGCCAAAGCCTGCAGTTCTTGAATGTCACTCTGCAGAGTGTCTGAAATTTCTTTTGTGGTCAATGGATAGCTACTGAAAATTTCTGAATAGTCCATGTGTGCTTTGGAAATGCTTCCTTTATTACTAACTGTGGAAAATTATTTGTGTGTCAGAAGAGCCTCATCCACTCACCAGCTCATGACAGCGTAACTTCTGAATGTTAGCAGGGTGTTGACTTAGTCAGTGTTCATTTCTTTTTCCATGCAGCGTGACTGCCACGTACCATCACTGCTTCTGGGCTGGCAGGAGAAAATGTTTGCCTTAGTTCTTCACAGTCTGAGATGAAATGACCCAGTATTTCTGACAGGCATTCTTGCTGGTATTTCTGACTTCTCAATGGGGAAGTGGCCTACCTTAAAGAGTTTGATACCATCTTCCTATCAAATCATTCTCCTTTCCTCAGTTGTTCTTCATTTTGTGTTTTTCTTTTCTGAATGCATAACTACTTTCACATTTGTTGCCCTGTCTTGTGTTACGTCTTTAGTAGGTCTTAGTTTGGACCCTTTACATGCAGTTTGCTTTTGGTTTGCTTCAATGGAGGAGTGTGTACATCCTCCCTTTCCTGAATCCTAGTACTTCAAAGTTCTCATAATAAATGTAGCATACACATGTTCATGTCAGATGTGTGGATTTAATTTCAAAAAGGAGTACAAATATATTAAGTTTCTAGTTAAAACGCGGGTCTGTTTTATAGACTCTGGCAATCAATTGTAGTTTCCTGAAGTGATTTACAGCAATTTAAAAGCCAGGGACAGGTCATGAAGAACTTTTATTGTATTAAGTAATGGGATCTCCTTAAGTAATAGGATCTCCTTTACATTTACATTGGGAAAGACAATGTTATGTTCAATCCTGGGCTATAGAGATAGAATGCACCAAATAAGAAAAAAGCCGATGTTGCAAATTCAAGAAAAGAGAACGAACTTATCAACACTGGTTAACAGGGGTGGGTATGTGCTACAGCAGTTAAATTGCTACTGGGGATGCCCTGTCCCATGTTGGAGTGAATGATTTGAGTTCCAGCTACCCTGCTTCTTATCCAGGTTCCTACTAATGAGTACCTTGTGAGGCAGTAGATGATGGATCAATTACTTGGGTTCTTACCACTCACGTAGCAGATCTGAACATAGTTGCAGGCTCCTGGCTTCAGCTTGACCCAGCCCTAGATGTTAGGGACATCTGGGGAGTAAACCAGAGGATACAAGATCTCTCCATCTTTCATTCATCTCTCCTCCCTCTCCCTCTCCCTCTCCCTCTCCCTCTCCCTCTCCCTCTCCTCTCTCCCTCTCCCTCTCCCTCTCTCTCCCTTTCAATTAAAATAAAAATAAAGAAATTCTTTAAAAATTGAGTGACAGCTTCAACAGCTACAGAGTAACATTCCTCTGTGATAATCAGTTTTGGAAACTGGCATCATAAGAATGATGACTTCAGAGATGTTTTTATTTAACTGGCATCCTTTTAGCACCATTTAGTTTATGAGGCACATACACATGTAATATTCTTTTTGATTTATTTATAAAAGTTGCATTTCTTACAAGTTAACTCAATCTTTTCTTAGAGAAATCATAAACATCATGGATAGTAAATACAAATTATAGAGATAAATAAATCCCTATCCATGGACTGTTGTACTGGGAGTGAAGCAAATATACTCAAAGCCATTTAATGTAAGATAGACTACTGGCAGGTGCCATGGCTCAATAGGCTAATCTTCCGCCTTGCGGCGCCGGCACACTGGGTTCTAGTCCCGGTTGGGGCACTGGATTCTGTCCCGGTTGCTCCTCTTCCAGTCCAGCTCTCTGCTATGGCCTGGGAATGCAGTGGAGGATGGCCCAGGTGTTTGGGCCCTGCACCCGCATGGGAGACCAGGAGAAGCACCTGGCTCCTGGCTTTAGACCAGCGCAGTGTGCCGGCCGCAGCAGCCATTGGGGGGTGAACCAACGGAAAAGGAAGACCTTTCTCTCTGTTTCTCTCTCACTGTCCACTCTGTCAAAAAAAAAAAAAAAGAGAGAGAGAGCGCAAGATAGAATACTACTACATGCCTTCAAAAAACTGATGGAAATGCATAATACTAAGAATACCAATCCTATGGCCAGAGTTGCACCAATTCGAAGCCAGGAGCCAGGTGCTTTTTCCTGGTCTCTCATATGGGTGTAGTGAGGTCTTCAAAAGTTTATAGTAGTGTCTCTTGTGGGGATGCTGTTTGGGATAGCTGTATCTCACATTGGAGTTTTTGGTTCCAGTCCCGGGTACTCCGCTTCCAACCATCTTCTTGTTAATACACACCCTGGATAGCATCAGATGATGGCTGAAATGTGGGGTCCCTGCCACTCACATAGGACACCCGGATTGGGTTCTAGGTCTCAGATTTTGACTTAGCCCAGCCCTGGTTACTACAAGCACTTGGAAAAATCTCTATCCACCTCTCTGCTCTCTTTCTCTCTACCTTTCAAATAAAATGAAAAGTAAATAATTTTAAAGTGTATTTTGAAAAATACTATGCATGGATTTCACAATTTTTTGCACCACAATAAACTTATCTTTTAATTTCATTTTCCCACAAACTATTGGAAGGACCCTGTTATCATATCATAGTGAATGTGAACTCAAATTCTGGTCTTAATGCTTTCAACTTCTGAGGCTTCAGACTGATCTGTACTTCTCTGAACCTAGTTTAGAAATAATCGTCTTCATTTGGTCCTTTCTCTCTTTCTCTCTCTAGCTTAACCAGCTGGACAAGGCAATGGAAGCAGCCCACACATTTTTCATGGCCAACCCCGAACATATGGAAATGCAGCAGAACATTGAAAATTATAGGATGATGGCTGGTGCTGAAGCATTCCAGATGACAGACCAGGAAGCCAAAGCACACCTGGTGAGCTCTGCTGCCGCTTGCCCTTAGTGCAGGGAGCAAAGTGCTTCTAAGTTTCACTTGACTCATGGTCAGTTTCTGTGAATGAGCATCTCAACTTGATTCTCAACTTCCAGTAGCATCTTTGTAATTTCAGAGTTCCCAAGTAGAATATTAAAATTATCAGAGTTGAAGAAAAAAACTAGGAGAAACTGTTTTTAAAGATTTAATGAAAATTTAAACATTAGAAAAACTAAAAACACAAAAACTTTAAAGATTGAAAGAAAAATAAAATTGGTGCAATATGGAAAAACTACAAAATTGTACAAATGTCGGTAGTATATTCGAAAGCTCAGCTCCTCTCTAGAGTATTTATTTCACACCTAGGCGTGGAAACCAGTATCTGTACTTTTCAAACTGAGCTTCTAACACATCATATAACTCTTTAGATGAAGTGTTCCTTGAAATCATATGTTAAAAAAAGAAAGAAAAAACTACTTTTTAATTTTCCATATCACCATTCTCGATGTGCGGCCTCCAAAATCAGGATAGCAAAGGAAAACAGTAAGATTTTAGATGCATGGTTTTCTTCTTTTTAAACTGGGCAAGGCCTGAAGTGAAGGGGCACTTCCATCCACACCTGTTGCACCACACTTGTTACATGGTCTGACCTACAAGCAGAGGACTTAACAAGTCCAGTTTGTGTGTGTGCTCAGGAAGCAAATGAAATCCATGGGTGCTGTAGAGGCTTCTAGCTCAGTAAGTCCCCTCTTATTTACAGCTATTTGAAGCCAGGGAAGTGACATTTTACCTTCAGTAAAGACCTTCTTTGTCCCTCTGCAGTACAAGAGTTTGAAACCCAGCCCAGCTGCCTCCATCTTACTCTTTGTTTGTTGGTTTTTCTCTCTTTTTCTTTGCAGGAGAGCTACAGTGCAGCAGTTAAACATTATGAGGCCGATGATTTTGAGGTAGCTATCAAGTACTTTGAACAAGCCCTGCGAGAATATTTCAATGAAGATGCAGAGTGCCGCACCCTGTGTGAGGGGCCTCAGAGATTTGAAGAGTATGAGTATTTAGGGTACAAAGCTGGTCTCTATGAAGCCATTGCAGGTAAAGCAGCTTTTTCCTTTTATTTATTTCCTGATTATAAGAATACTACATGCAATTTCTAAAAATATTTTAACATATGGAAGTCTATATGGTTAAAAAGTGAACGACATAAATGTCTACTCCATCATACTTCCCATAAATACATTTATGTAGCTAAAATTTATATGACTCTCTCCCCAGGCTTTTTTTTTTTTTGGATGAATTTATAAATATGTATGTGTTTATTTATAATTATTAGTTCATTTTTTATAAAATATAGCAACCCTATAAAAACTGCTTTTCACTATGTTTTTATTTTTGTTTACTTTATGCTTAACGGCACACGTTGTGGACCTCTTCTCATGTAAGTACATGTAGATGCACCTCACTGCATTTAATGACTGGGTAATAGTCCATGGTAAGGATACACTGTAGTTTATTTTGGCCGCTCCCTTTTTTATATTATTATTCTTACTTTGTTTTTATTTTATTTGAAAGCAGAGAAACAGAGAGAGACAAAGACAGAGAAAAAGAGATTTTCCATCTACTGGTGCCCAAATGCCCACAGCAGCCAGGGCTGGTCCAGGGTGAAGCAAGGAGCCCAGAACTCAGTCTAGGTCTCCCACATGAATCACAGAGACCTAAGTACTCGAGCCACCATCCTCTATCTCTCAATGCACATATTAGTGAGAAGCTGGATTGAAAGTAGAATAGCTGGGACTCAAACCAGGCCCTTGGATATTAGATGCTGGTATCCCAAAGGTCAACCCCTTGGCCAGTCCTTCACTGATGACTATTAAGAAAGATGTAATTTTTCTGTATTATAAACAATGTAATAGTGTGTACTTGTATAGTATGCTTAAATTAGTTGAAAGGGGCCTGCGCCGTGGCTCACTTGGTTAATCCTCCGCCTGCGACCCTGGCATTCCATATGGGCACCTATTCTAGTCCCAGTTGCTCCTCTTCCAGTCCAGCTCTCTGCTGTGGCCCAGGAAGGCAGTGGAGGATGGCCCAAGTGCTTGGGCCTCTGCAACTATATGGGGGATCGGGAAGAAGCTCCTGGCTCCTCGCTTTGGATCAGCACAACTCTGGCAATTGCGGCCACTTGGGGGGTGAACCAACGGAAGAAGACCTTTCTCTCTGTCTCTCTATCTCACTGTCTGTAATTCTACCTGTCAAATAAAAAAAAATTATTTGAAAGCATATTTTATTATATATGAGAACTTTATAGTATTGCCAAGTGGCATTTAAAATGATACTGTGCATTATATAGTAATTGAGGATATTGGCTAATTGACAATTTATGGGAACTGAGTCCTCTTCTGTACACCATACACAAAAATAAATTCTATTATATTAAAAATGAAAGAGTAAAAATAAAGCCATTGGGACAAAATGTGGGAAAGTATTTGAGTAATATTAGGAGAGGAAACTATAAATGAAAAAGACAAGAACATGAATAGAAATATAGACTTTATTTAAGATTTTAAAATATAGATTTATGAAATAAACCAAGCATATTTACAAAACACAAATGGAAACATTGTAAAATATTTTGTAAGCAAATAGGTAATATTCTTCGTATTTAAAAGGAGACTGTAAAGTATTATTAATAGTAGTAATTTACTTCTTAATTGTTAGTAGTAGTTACAATAACAACTGACATCTTGTAGTAATTATAGTATGCAAAGGGCTTTACTGATTTACAACATTTTAATCCTCTAAACAACTCTTGGTAGGCAGATACTATTGCTTTATACTCTGGCCCTTTTTTAACTGAGGAATTTTGTGTCTCAGAAAGATTAAGTATTGCTATGAAAATGATGCTGGTAACCAAGCCAGACTTTTCTGAATCTATAACTCATACTTTTAAGATACACCAAATTTTAAATGAGCAAAGAGTAATTTATTCAGTTATAAATGTTTAAAACTATTTTTGGAGCGTGTAATATGTTGTAAGTCTTATTTATATATATATAAAGTTTTATATATATATAAATTATGTGTATGTGTGTGTATAAATGTTCAGTTTTATGTACTCACAGAAATGCTATTAATGAAATTAGTTTTCTGCCCTCGCTTTCCAATGTTTTCTACCTCATCTAGTAGCTCAAACAAATCCCAGGGAGCTATATTTCAGTACAGCATCTCCTTCAGTTCCTATCCCCATCTGATTTGCTGCCAAACTTTGATAGATGCCACCTCCTCAGAGCACATAAGACTTCCTCACCCTCTCCACCCATTTTGCAACCATCCTGGCTTACATCCTATACCACTGTGATTGCTTTTTTGGTTCCTCATATCCTGGTCAGGTTTTGCTTCAGAGCAGAACATTCTGTAAAAAGTAAAATTCTTCTCACAGCCCTGCTTAAACTATCCTAATGGATTGCCTTCTACTTGGAATAAAACCTAAAACCTTTAAGAAGGACATTCATGATTAAGTGTTTATGTCTCTCTCTCTCTCTCTCTCTCTCTCTCCTCTCTCCTCTCTCCTCTCTCCTCTCTCCCTCTCCCCCTTGCTTTCACTGTCTTTCTGATCCATTCCGATTGCACTTCTCTTAATTCCTTGGATAGGCCATGGTTATTTCCATGTATAGACCTCCAAAGTTTTTCCTTCATACCTTGGTTAAAGCTGTAGCTTGTTCAGTGCTGCATCCTCAGTGTCAAAGTATAGTGACTGGCAAATAATCCACACTTGGAGAATATTGGTTAAATGAATGTGTTGATGGATGAATGAATGAATAAAGGAGATGGCATATCTATCAATTAACCATGCTGTTATGCATTATTTTCTCAGATTTATTCTTAGATGCTTTGTAATATTTGCTTGTATCATAATTGGTGTCTATGAGAAGCAAAATTTTCCGATTTTTCCAGTATTTAGATATATATATATAGTTAACTTTCATATTTATTTGCCTGGGTAGACTTCATTCCTAATATTTTATAGATTCTGCAGTGTTACATTTTCTGCAAATAATCATTTTTTTCTTCCTTTGCAGCCTTTTGAGGCCTTTAGTGCAATGTTATATACAAAGGAACATAGTTGATATTTGTGATTTTAAAATTAATGTTTATTTAAACTTTTTTAATATAAAGAGAGCAGATTTAATACAGTTCATAAATACAATCTTAAGTATATAATGCTACTTTCTTTCCATCCTTCGTCTCTCCTTTTCTTCCTCCCCCTCCTTTGGTTCCTTCTTTGGGAAAGGAGTGTTTTTAATGTTTTCCTATTTAGGATGATCTTTACTGGGAGATCTCAGATACATTTATTTTGAGAGGAAATATTTTAACTTTTCTGATTGAAGAAAGTATTTCTTCTGGAGTTTCCTCAAATGGATTTTAAAATAATATGAGACATTTATTCAGTGACCCACTGTGGGCATTAACATGAGCAAGATAAAGATTTCCACTTTTATAGAGTCAAGAGCTTTTATTTTCATTTTATCACTTTCTCTGTTTCATTGTCATAACAATAAAAAGTTTAATAGATACTGCTAGATTGCCTTCAAGAAGATATCAGAAGTACATGACACTATTTGTCACTCACTCTTTTACTTACTGTCTGTAACAGCTATCCAAGAAGAGAACAGTGATAAAGAGTAAATTAGTTTAGTTTGTATCTCCTTAATTTTCAGGGATCATGGCATGTCTTTCACACTTGATATTAGCCAAAAGGGTAAGTCTTGGGAATTTGAAACATATTCAATGTATTATGAAGAGAAAACTTTTAAAAGTACTCCCATGCAAATATCTTGGATCTCAAACTTATTAAAAACATGAAAGTTGCACAGTGACATTTGAAATAGAAAGCAGGCAGAGAATATAACCAATAAAAAGTGGCATGACAGCTCTCATTTGAATTTTTGTGTGGTTCAAATTGTCCTAAATTAGGATTAAAACTGGCATTTAAAATTCTGAATTTATCAGAAAACCAGAATATTTGATTTTAGAATTAGAGGAGACAATAAACGCTGGAGAAAAGTACAGATGACTCCCAAATGAAGTTATTTTTATTAACTCTGCTTGATGAAGCCCTAAAGGATGTCATTCTGGTACTCTTATTTTGGTGCCATTTATATTTTGCTTTGAAAAACATTTTCATTCATATTGAGTTCTTTTTGGGTGTGTCTCTGACCTTTTCTTTTGGCTTGTCATTTGGAATTAGAAGAATGTGCATTAGAAATTTGTCCCAGTGCTTTAGCAGCCAGTTGGGACACTGGTGTCCTTTATTATATGGCCTGGGTTCCAGAACTCCACTTCTAATTTCAGCTTCCTGTTAATGTGCACCCTGGAAAGCAGCAGGTAGTGGCTCAAGTACCTGGATCCCTGCCACCTCCATGGGAGCCCAGGTTGAGTTCCTGATTGCCAGCAACAGTCTGGCCCAGCCCTGACCATGACAGGAATTTGAGGAATGAACCAACAGATGGGAGATTTCTCTCTCTCTCTCTCTCTCTCTCTCTCTCTCTCTTTGGCTCTCACTCTCGCTGTCATTCTCCCTCTCTAATAAGAAAAAAAAAAATGTTAATGAAGCATGTAAAGTTTCAGTTAAGTAGGAAAAAAACAATTGAAGATTGTTTGTTGATTTTTTTCCTTCCTTCCTATCTATTTCAGGCATGCTAATCACATAAATAGAACTCATTCTTCCCTTCACAACCTCCAGTTGAGGTTAATAACAAGTAGACTTTAGGGATTCTATTGGCCGTGCTCTATAGGACTGAGTTAGCCAGATTATGAGAAACTGGCTCATTGTACCTCACACCAGAATATGCACATTTCCTCCCTGTTGTATTTTGGGTTCCCTCTGCAATGTCATCAAGATCCGAGCTGAATTTTGACTAAACAGAGAATCTTTTGAAAGAAGGCAGTTGTTGTAGGTTACATTGTACAGCCATGAAGTCCAATGATTTTGTTGTCATCCTCAGGGGAACCCATTCAGCTCAAGCATGAATGAACCATTCTCTTCCTGAGGCGCAGCCCCTCAGGCTTTCTCAGCTCATGCTTTGAGAACACAGAGCTAAGATGTGAAGGAAGCATGAAAATCCCTGCACTTCAGGATTCTCACCTTGTTAGCAAGCAAGAAAAGTGGAACTAGTAGAAAGGAGACCAGAGAAAGAAGAAAATGTTTTCTCAAGTTCTTTAGATTTTATCCTCCCCTTACTTCACAAGTCCCTGAGTAAGAGTAGAAAATGTCATTACTAGAATATGAAATGTCCAGGTAATAGACTCATTCATAACTGGGTGGAACAAAGCCCTGATCAATAGATGAGAAGAAATAATGTTTTTATTTTCCCTTTAGGAAAATTTGGCCTGCAAATGTTAACTGGGAAAAAGAGCATTTTTGCTTTACTTCTCATCATATACTCTCCACATACATGGTGGTTCCTTTCTCTGATCTGTTTCCTAACATCTCCAGGATCTGAACTTTCAATCCTGATTCCAGTACACTTCAGACCATCTCAAACATCCAAAGAGAGGCCCCAACATTGTTAAATAAGAAAGACAATATTCAGCCGAGTATGGGTGGGGTGAAATGGTCTATCACTTTCAGAGGGAGAAGAAAAGAGAGTGGATGGCCAGGGAAGACTGCAGCACGGAGAAAGGCCCCTAAGCCATAGGATTGGGAACTACTGTGTCTCTGATATTCTCCAGCAAGGAGGCCTTACTTGCTTGCCCTGTGAAAGTGTTTTCCATTCACAGGATAAGGATTATAATGACTTCTCTGAGTATTGTAAGGTCAGAAGTGCCCTATGTAATTGTGGCTTTGAATTGAAATGTGGGTTTTCAAATGAAACATTGCTTGGGTCTTGTTTTCCAGATCACTACATGCAGGTGCTGGTTTGTCAGCATGAATGTGTGAGGGAACTTGCCACCCGCCCTGGCCGCCTCTCACCAATCGAAAACTTTCTTCCTCTACATTATGACTACCTACAGTTTGCCTACTATCGAGGTAAAGTGTGGATCATCTGGGAAGTCCTTTAAAGGGGTTTCTGTTCACCATGGCCAATATGTTGTCATCATGTAGTCTTCTGCTTTCTTCAGGCTACCATCAGATCTATGGGGTTTATATATTTTCTTTCTTATCTCTCATCACTGTAGTCAGAACAAGAAGAGCAGAAGGTGAAACACAGGCAGGTGAAGTGCAGAATTTAGTGCTGCAATAATTTCTTGAAAATTAGACTAGATTAACATTTTATATGATTTTTAAATTTAATTTTTTCAACTTAATTTCATTAGCTATATATATATATATATATTCACATGATTGAAAGAAAAAACATTAAAAAACTTCTCTCTTCCCTGTCCCAAATACCCAGTTTAATGCCCTATAACCTGGTTTCTTATCTATCCTTCCAAAATTTAACATAGAAAGAACAAATGCATATGCACCCATTTATGTTCTCCTTTACACAGAAGATACTATATTTATCACTTGCACTATTCTGTACATCTTTTTGCTTAAAAACATCAGAAAACACATTTGATAAGATTCAACACCCCTTAATGATAAAAAACCCTCCAAAAATTATGTATAGAAGGAGCATTCCTCAAAGTTATAAAGGCTATATCTCACAAAACAACAGCCAATATCATACTGAATGGGGAAAATCTGATAGCATTTCCCCTCAGTCTGGAAGAAGACGAGGATGTCCACTTTCACCACTCTTATTCAATACAGTACTGGAAGTTTCATCAAGAGCAATTAGGGAGGAGAAAGAAATAAAGGGCATCAAAATTGGAATAGAGGAAGTCAAATTATCCATGTTTGCAGATGACATGATGGTATGATGGTATACATGGAAAAACCTAAACACTTCAACAAAAAATTGTTACAATTGATAAACCAATTCAGTTAAGTTTCAGGTTACAATATAAAAAGCAGCAGTTTTTCATATGCTAATGATGAACTCACAGAAAGGTAAATCAATAAAGAAATCTCATTCATGGGGCAGGTGCTGTGGCACAGTGGGTTAAAGCCCTGGCTTGAAGTGCTAGCATCCCATATGGGCGTTGGTTCTAGTCCTGGCTGCTCCTCTTCTGATCCAGCTCTCTGCTATGGCCTGGGAAAGCAGTGGAGGATGGCCCAAGTCCTTGGGCCCCTGCCCCCACATGGGAGACTCAGAAGAAGCTCATAGCTCCTGGCTTCAGATCAGCGCAGCTCCAGCCATTGCAGCCATCTAGGGAGTGAACCAACAGATGGAAGACCTCTCTCTGTCTCTATCTCTCTCTGTAACTCTGACTTTCAAATAAATAAAATAAATATTTTGAAAAAAGAACTCCCATTCATAATAACCACAATAATCTCAAACACTTAGGAATAACTTTAACAAAATTAGTGACAGATAATCTATAATAAAAATTATCAAACATTGATGAAGGAAGTCATCAAGGATGCAAAATTTTGGAGATATTCCTTGCTCATGGATTGGAAGAATCAATATCATCAAAATATCAGTACTACCTAAAGCAATTTACAGATTCAATGCAATTCCTATCAAAATACCAATGGCATTCTTTACAGAGTTAGAAAAAATAATCCTAAAATTCACATGGAATCACAAAAGACTCTGAATAGCCAAAGCGATCCTGAGCAAGAAAAACTGAGCTGGAAACATCACAATAACTGATGTTGAAGCATACTACAATACTGTATAGTAATTAAAATAGCTTTGTACCAGCATAACAACCAATACATAAATCAATGTAACAGAGTAAAGAGCCCAGAAATTAACTCACATACATCCAGCCAACTGATTCTTGACAAAAGTACTCAGGCTATTCAGTGGAGTAAGGATAATCTGTTCACAAATGGTGCTGGCAAAATTGGATATATGTGTGTAGAAGAATGAAAATTAGATCCAAACACCTAACCATAAACAGAAATCAATTCAAGATGGATCAAATACATAAATTATAACCTGAGACTTAATGTAGGGAAGACAGTCAAAGGCATTGGTGTAGGGGGTGACTTCTTGGCCAAGACTATATTGAATATCAGTCATGAGAGTGGGCATCCTTGTCTGGTTCTAGATCTTGGTAGGAATGCTTCCAGCTTTTCCCAATTCAATAGAAAACTGGCCATTGGTTTGTCACAAACTGCCTTGATTGTGTTGGTATAATAATTTTATATTTCCTTTCTTCACTCAGCAGAGCTTTTTTTCAATTATTTAAATGAGAATCACTTTTTTTTTTTTTTTGACAGGCAGAGTGGACAGTGAGAGACAGAGACAGAGAGAAAGGTCTTCCTTTTGCCGTTGGTTCACCCTCCAATGGCCGCCGCGGGAGCGCGCTGCGGCCGGCGCACCGCGCTGATCCGATGGCAGGAGCCAGGTGTTTATCCTGGTTTCCCATGGGGTGCAGGGCCCAAGGGCTTGGGCCATCCTCCACTGCACTCCCTGGCCACAGCAGAGAGCTGGCCTGGAAGAGGGGCAACCGGGACAGGATCGGTGCCCCGACCGGGACTAGAACCCGGTGTGCCGGCGCCGCTAGGCGGAGGATTAGCCTATTGAGCTGCGGCGCCGGCCTGAGAATCACTTTTTTTATCAGTATGTAAATTCTTTCTTGCTTTTTGTCCATGTTATTCTCTCTGTGCTCAATAAAGCAGTTACTAGTAAGCTTTGTAAATTATTATTTTGGTTTAATTTTATCAGATGAATACTTTTAAAAATTATTTCATGTTATATGTATTTTTGTGAAATCTAATTAAATATGTATTGACTCAAGAAAAAAATAAGTAAAACTAAAAAACAAGTAAAATGAAAATGAATGCTTCCAACTTTTCTCCATTCAATACAATGCTGGCCGTGGTTTTGTCATAAATTGCCTTAAGGAATTGTGTTGAAGAATGTTCCTTTGATTCTCAATTTGCTTAAGGTTTTCATCATGAAAGGCTATTGCATTTTATCAAATGCTTTTTCCACATCTATTGAGATAATCATATGGTTTTTGTTTTTCAGTTTGTTAACGTGAAACATCATATTGATAGATTTGCCAATGTTGAGCCATCCCTGCATACCAGGGATAAATACTGCTTGGTCCAGGTGAAGGATTTTTCTGATATGTTGTTGGATTTGATTGGCTAGTATTTTCTTGAGCACTTTTGTGTCTATGTTCATCACTGAAGTTGGTCCACAGTGCTCTTTCTCTGTTGTGTCTCCCTTTCAATTGTTTTGAATAGCTTGAGAAGAATTGGAGTTAGCTCTTCTTTAAATGTCTGGTAGAATTCAGCAGTGAAGCTGTCCAGTCCTGGGCTTGTCTTTGTTGAGAGTATATTTGTTACTGATTCAATCTCCTTGGTTATTGATCTGCTTAGGTTTTCTATATCTTCATGACTCAATTTTGACAGGGTATATGTGTCCAGAATTCTCTCCACTTTTTCTAGATTTCCTGATCTGTTGGTATACAATTCTTTGTGGTAAATCCTGAGGATTTTTATTTTATTTCTGTGGTATCTCTTGTTACATTTCCTTTTTCATCTCTGATTTTATTGATTTCGGTCTTCTCCCTCTTTTTTTTTTGTCTAGTTAGGCCAATGGTGTATCAATTTTGTTTATTTTTTCAAAAAACCAGTTCAGTGATATTTTGTATTTTTGTTTTGATTCTATTTATTTCTTCTCTAATTTTAATTATGTATTTTCTCCTATTAATTTTGAGTTTGGTTTGTTGCTGTTTTTGTAGGTCCTTGAGATGCATTGATAGTTCACTTATTTGGTGCCTTTCAAATTTCTTAATATAGGTACCAACTGCTATAAACTTCCCTCTAAACGCTGATTTTGCTGTTTTCTATAAGTTTTGATAATGTTGTATTACCATCTTCAATTTTTTAAAGATTTATTTATTTATTTGAAAGCTGGAGTTACACAGAGAGAGAAGGAGAGGCAGAGAGAGAGAGAGGTCTTCCATCTGCTGGTTCACTCCCCAATTGCCCGCAATAGCCAGAGCTGCACCAATTCAAAGCCAGGAGTTAGCAGATTCTTCCAGGTCTCCCATGTGCATGCAGAGGCCCAAGAGTTGGGCATCGTCCAGTGCTTTCCAAGGACACAGAAGAGAGCTGGATTGGAAGTGGAGCAGCTGGGATTGGCCAGCACCCACATGGGATGCCAGCACTGCAGGTGGTGGCTTTACCTGCCACAACACCTGCCCTTGCATCTTCATTTGTTTTCTGAAATTCATTTCTCTTTTGATTTCTTCTATGACACACTGTTCATTCAGGAGCATGTTATTCAGTCTCCATGTGTTTGTATATGTTCTAGAGATTCTTGAGTTGTTGATTTCCAGCTTCATTCAGTTGTGGTCAGAGAAGATGTATGGTATGTTTCAGTTTTTTTGAATTTGCTGAGACTTCCTTTATGGCCTACGATGTGGTGTGTCCTAGGGAAAGTTCCATGCACTGCTGAGAATATGTATTCTGCAACTGTAGGATGAAAAGTTCTGTAGATATCATTAGGTCCATTTGGCCCATAGTGTTGATTAACTACGTTATTTCCTTGCTGATTTTCTGTGTGGTTGATCTGTTAATTGTTGAAAGTGGGGTATTGAAGTCCCCCATTACTATTATATTGGAGTCTATGTCTCCCTTTAGATCTAATAGCCTTTCTTTTAAGCAGCCAGGAGCTCTGTAATTCAGTGCATATATGCTTATTATCATCACATCTTCCTGTTGAATTGATACCTTAATCATTACATAGTGCCCTTCTTTGTCTCTTTTAACAGTTTGTGTGTTAAAGTCTATTTTCTCTGATATTAGGATGGCTACACTAGCTCTTTTTTGGTTTCCATTATCATGGAATATCTTTGTCTATCCTTTCACTTTCAGTCTGCCTGTATCTTTGTTGGTGAGATGTGTTTCTTGTAGGCAACAAATAGATGAGTCTTGTTTTTTAATCCATTCAACCAGTCTGTACCTTTTAACTCGAAAGTTGAGGCCATTTACATTCAAATTTACCATTGATAAGTTACAACCTGGCCCTGTGATTTTCCCATAAATATTCCTAATGTTTACTTTGGATTTCCTTTGTACTTTTGCTGGGAGATTTTCTGCCTACACCTTCTTTCATAGTGATGACCGTATTTCTGTGTTTCTATCTGTAAATGAATTCTTCATCTATAATACTTCATTTTGATTTCCCTTTAAAATCTCAATTTCATGAGAAAAAAATTTCATTCATGTCATGTATTGATTTCTTTAATTCATGCATTTGCTTCTGATTACTTCTGAGTAATCCTACAATTTTTTTTTTTTTTTGAATTCTGACTCTGGCATTTCTCCAATCTTTTCATCTTCACATTCTAGTATTGAAGTGTTGTTGTGTGCCTTTTTCAGGTGACATGTTGTATTCCTAATTCTTGTTTCTTGAATTTCTCCATCCATTTTTAGGCCTTTGTAGAGATACTTGGTTTTGCTTTTTTTTCTTTTTTTTTGTTTTTTTTTTCCCTTCTGATGACTTTTATCTTTGGATTACGCCTCTGTGGTTTAGTGGAGTGTCTGCTGTTTTAGTGAATGACCACAGGTGTGTGCTGGGTGTGACCATGGAACTCTGTTCAGTGCTCCAGGGTGAGGTGAGTGTCCAAGGTGACACCAAAGTTGGGCATGGTAGATTTCCTATTTTTTTATCACAGAGGAAGGTTTGAGCAGCTCTGTTGGCATTGTCTCACCATCACCTCCTCTTCTTTAAGTCGACCAGTGCCAAGGCACTGGCCCCTTTGGGTACAATATTTATCCATGCTGCCACAAGAACCACACAAAGTATCTGTGCAATCCTTAGTGTGATCATGGATCCCATAGCAATGACCCACCCCAAGCATCTGCTCACAGTGATTGCCCAGAGACCAGTCACACCCTACACCCTCCCACATAGCCACAATGTTTCCACAGGCTCAGCACAGAAGGCTCCCAGAGTTGCAAAGTGCTGAGGAGCCACTGTGCCCTGCCAGTCTGTCCTGCAGACAGAGAGGCAGAGACACTCTCAGAGCCAGCCACCTGTGGGTACTCTGCCCAGTCAGCCTGAGCCCCAGAGCCTGTGACATACTGGGAGGCTGGGGACAACTCATAGTCTTATGTTGGCATCTGGCCCCTATCAGTCCTACCAACCAGACTGAGGCATATCCTCTTGGCTGGTTGCTGGGTGCATGGACACAAGATGGTACAGCTATTAAGTATGTCCAAAATGGTGCCCACCCTCTCTCAACTAGTTGAAGGGCACAATTGTCAGGGGGTCAGGGAGAGAGAAACATGCCTTTTTTTCCTCTAGGTTGGCAGGTATACTGTCCCCCACAGGGCTCCAGGCCAGATTCATGGCAGGCTCTTCCTGCAAATTTATCAACAGTGGCTTGGGCTGCTGTGACCTGGTCTCACCTTACTTTTCAAAGCTGGTGCTGAGGCTCTCAGCTACGAGGGTCCTGAGTCATGTGCATCCACACCCTCCATGTAGCTCCACACTGTCCCTCTAACTTTCAAGGAGTTTCCACTGCAGTTTTTTCCCTAACTCTTCCCTGAGATTACACTCTCTCTGCTGATTCAACTTAATTCTATCAATACATAAAGGTCTGGTTCATTTTTTAATTTTGCATATAATTTCACTATTATACCTCATTTCATATTTATCCTTACTGATGGGTAATTGTATTGTTTGCAATATTTTTCTATTCATTCACCATTCAAATAAAAATTTTACAAATGTCATTTCACATCTAGACACAAATATCTATTGGGTAAATATATTAAAAATGATTGCTTAGTAAAATGTTTTATTAATTTTTAATTTTGATTTTTTTTTGTTTATTTGAAAGACAGAAATAGACATACAAAGGTCCTGCATCTGCCTATAACAGCTGGATCTGAGCCAGGCAGAAGCCAGAACCTGGAATCAGTCTGGGTTTTGCATAGCTGGCAAGGGCTCAAGTATTTGAATACCACCTGTTGTATCTCAGGGTGATTATTAGCAGGAAAGCTGGAATTGGGAGCACAGCTGGGACTCAAATCCAGATGCTCAGTGGTGCAAATGTTTCAGGTGGCATCATAACTGCTTCACCAAACATTTGTTCTTTCTTTGTAATTTTGATAGATGTTGCCAAATTTTCCTCTACATGAAATATATTTCTGTTGCTCAATAGAATATATTTCCAATTTTTACATATTCCCAATCTTTTAGATCAAAATTAATATTTCAATGTAGTTTCCCTTTCCACTTATATTTTTGATAGAGAGAGAAATTGAACATCTTTTCTCATGTTTAAAAGCAATTAGTAAAATCAGGATTGCTGAAACTGATCTTAGATATGTTGTCTAACGTCTTCATTATACTTCATCTTGGAGCATGTCACTTAGCTTGTTATTAGGTCATAAATACTGGTTCATTGTTCTCTTTATTCCTCACTAGCCCCAGCATCATGTTGTCTTGTATAAAGTTCAGTGGTGAACAGCATGTTTCCATGTTAAATTAATAATTGTAAGAAAATATCTCAAGCAAATACCTTAAAGATACTTTGGAAAATCCTCTCCTTCACAAAATCAAGCTATTACTCATTATCCTGGAGTTGATGGCATAAGAAGTCATTTGCTTAAGTCTTGAGCATTGAATGCAAAAAACTTAAGAGAGTTGCTTTTATCACAAACTTATCACAAACCCAGAGTCATATGTGTGTGTGTATGTGTATGTGTGTGTATGTGTGTGTGTATGTGTCTAGGGGATTCTTTTAAACAGACATTGAATGTTGTGGCCATCTACAAACAAGATATACAGCATTTCAAAATTCCTCTTGGGGGCTGGCTCTGTGGCACAGTGGGTTAATGCCCTGGCCTGAAGCGCTGGCATCCCATGTGGGCACTGGTTTGAGGCCCGGCTGCTCCACTTCCAATCCAGCTCTCTGCTTTGGCCTGGGAAAGCAGTGGAAGATGTCCCAGGTCCTTGGGTCCCTGCACCCACAAGAGGGACCCAGAAGAAGCTCCTGGCTCCTGGCTTCAGATAGACACAGCTCTATCTTGCAGCCAACTGGGGAGTGAACCATCGGATGGAAGACATCTCTTTCTCTCTCTGCCTCTCTGCCTCTCCTCTCTTTGTGTA
The DNA here is from genome assembly GCF_033115175.1 of Lepus europaeus. NCBI lineage: Eukaryota > Metazoa > Chordata > Mammalia > Lagomorpha > Leporidae > Lepus > Lepus europaeus. The sequence goes on from NC_084828.1 coordinate 89,671,799, forward strand.
ACCCTGACTTGCAAATAAATAAATAAATCTTTAAAAAAAAGAGAAACAATTCTTCTTATAGTAGGTAAGTATTGCTACATTGAAGCACTCGTTGTTGAAACATCCTTGCTCCTGCTCTCTAGTAGCTTGCTGCTGCTGGAGTTGTTGGAGTTGTGTTGTAAGAGGATGGAGGAGGTCTTCTACAGCAAAAGTACTTTAAGTAAGTACTTACATCACACTACCAGTTGACCACAGCAAGAATAAATAACCTTTGAAAATCACTTGTATCACTCACACATCAGATGATGCAGTCATTGTAGAAGATCACCATCAGGATGTTTAGTTATTCCAAACCAGTACAAAAATCATAATTAACTCCTACAGTCCTATTGTTTATCTATATTAACTAAGTTGCCAATAAACTTCTTCAGGTAGAAATTTTCGATAGAAAATTTTTATAGTTTATCTAAAACGTCTAGTGTCAAAGTGGACTGAAAGGAATCCCTTTTGGAAACCTGAAATCATGTACTTTTATCTGTGACTGTTTATTCTTAATCTGCTCATTCAACTCCAAAGGCAGAGAGAGAGAGATAGAGAGAGAGAGAGGTCTTCCATCTGCTAGTTCACTTCCCAAATGGCCACAAGGACCCGGAGCTGAGCCCATCTGAAGTCAAGAGCCAGGAGCTTCTTCTAGGTCTCCCACATGAGCTCAGGGGCCCAAGGACATGAGCCATCCTCTACTCCTATCCCAGGCCATAGAAGAGAGCTAGAACAGAAGAGGAGCAGCCGGGACTAGAACCGGCACTCATATGGGATGCTGGCGCTTAAGGCCAGGGCTTTAGCCCACTGTGCAACAGTGCAGGCCCTATAAATAAAATATTTTTTAAAAAAATCCTTTGGGTTGACTCTGATGTTGCAACTGCTTGGTTTTCCAGTCGGTGAATATGTGAAAGCCTTGGAGTGTGCCAAGGCCTATCTTCTGTTCCATCCAGATGATGAGGATGTCCTCGACAACGTAGATTACTACGAGAGTCTGTTAGATGACGACCTTGACCCAGAATCTATTGAAGCCAGAGAGGTGAGACCAGTGTTCTGAAAAGAAGCTTTTCATGTACTAGAGAGAGTGATAAAAGCATAGCACTGCTCGTAACAATATCTAACAATTTTGTGAAGGTTTGGGAACTCAATTCTTTCAAACTTTGATTATTATTTTTGCTAGAAGCGTATTATTCTCATATTTGCTAGCTTGTAAAACAGTAAATGGGGACATTTTCTGAAGCTCTGAATATTTCTTTTAGCTGATTTGACATGCAATGAAAAATTTTTCCATGTTATCACTGATCTATCTCATCCCTATTATGTAAATATAAATTTTTCTCTTTCTTTCACCCTCTCTCCTTCCTTCCTTCCTTCCCAATTCCTCCCTGCCTCCTCCCTCCCTCTTTCCCTTCCTCCCACCATCTCTTCTTGCCTTTCTGCCTGTTTGCCTCCCTTTGTCTTCCCCCCACCCCATTTCTTTGTCTAGGACTCAACAATGTTTGTGAAACGTCATAAACTTGAATCTGAACTGATAAAATCAGCTGCAGAGGGCCTGGGATTTTCGTACACTGAACCGGTAAGAACAAAGACAAAATGTTTATTATCAGAACTACCCTGTGGAATTCCTGTAGATGTTTTTATTCCCCAACCTCATTTGTTAAGTTTTCTAATTCTCTCCTTGAATTACAAATTGTGGTATCGGGTGTTTACTCCACATGTGTTATGAACTTTAAAGGCTTTCTGGATTTCTACGTCACTGAAGTCCAAAGTCCAAAGTAAATACATGGTAGAACTATTTTATATATGAATATTTTGTTTCAAGATTCTTTTTTTTCTCCTAATTTTGGATGTGATATACTATAGTCTCCACTTAACGGTTATTACCTAACCTTAAGGAGACTTCTAAAAGTGCAGCATCATTCATAATTCTACTTTCTATTAACACTGACTTTTCTTCATCTTTCCACATTGTCTGTTATCATTGTTCATATGAAAGTACCCTTTTTCCAGAGACTTGTGTTCTGATTTTTATTTAAGAAACTATCATAAGTAATTTCCATATTGGTACACCCTTTAAAATCATCTTTAGCAGGGCCAGTGCTGTGGCGCACTAGGTTAATCCTCCACCTGTGGCGCCGGCCGCAGCGGCCATTGGAGGGTGAACCAATGGCAAAAAGGAAGACCTTTCTCTCTGTCTCTCTCTCTCACTATCCACTCTGCCTGTCAAAAAAAACAAAAACAAAAACATGTGTGGTAGTAACCAACAGATAAATGAGTAAGTCCAGCCCAGGTATTTCAAAGAAGAGGGAAAATTATTAATAATAGATGAAAGATGAAAAAAGTTATTCTTGTGGATCATCAAAGGAATGTAAGTAAAACCACAATGGTGTATCATTTTATACATAATACACAGGCAATAAATGCTATTTCTCATTGTTGAAAGTTTGTGATTAACTTTATGGATTATAAAGAGCATTAGGAATACCAGAAAAACTCTTAAAAACTAATTTAGTTGCAAGAATTTTAGTACCTTTGATGGTAGAGTGATTTCACTCCTGGGAATTTACTCTGAGGATATAGTTCAATAGAGACAATGCTAAATACATTAAGCATGGTAGAAAAGAATCAGAAATAAATCAAGGGGCTAGCAGCAGCAGTAGAGTGATTTGTGTACTATATATCAATTTACATACATAGATATGTAGCTAAAGATGATTTTTTAAAAGATTTTATTTGTTTATTTGACAGAATTACAGACAGTAAGAGAGGGAGACAGAGAGAAAGGTCTTCCTTCCATTGTTCACCTCCCAAATGGCCGAAAAGGCCTGAGCTGTGCCAATCCAAAGCCAGGAGCCAGGTGCCTCTTCCTGGTCTCCATGCGGGTGCAGGGCCCAAGCACCTGGGCCATCCTCCACTGCCTTCCCAGGCCACAGCAGAGAGCTGGACTGGAAGAGGAGCAGCCAGGACTAGAACCGGCACCCCAACCGGGACTAGAACCCAGTGTGCCGGCACCGCAAGGCAGAGGATTAGCCTGTTAAGCCATGGCGTTGGCCACACATGTTCTTATACAACATGTATGTTAATGGATTTTTTAAATCATTATTTATCATATATCCTATTTGCAATATTTTTCCTTTCTTTTTTTAGTTGTACCATAATTTCTTTGACATATTTTAAAAATAAAATTAATTTTAATGGAATATTTCTAATGTGACTACCAACATATTTATATTTGGTTCTACCAAATATATTTAGACTTCACACTACCACCAATAGATCTCAGAAAATGTCTAAGTTTTACTTTGCTTCATAATGCTGGATAGATGATTAATCAAGCTATGCTGTTACCGGGTGTTCTATTCATAAACATAAAAGAGTTAGACTAAATGATCTTTCAAAGGTCTTTCTGCCACCAAGTTCAAAGTAACTTCCTTTGAAACAAGCATCATTGAGCAGGCTAACTCTACAACAGTTTTTATTTAATAAAAAAATCCATTTGTTCTCCATATTATCTTTGATAAAACTGCATCAATCTGAACCTTCCTCTTTATTATTTTTTAAATAAATATATATTGCCACTTTATGCAGTATGCAAATCTTCTAATATTTTAGGAATTTTAAGTATATTTATATTTATTTTATTTTATTTCATTTCTGTAAGTGTTTTAGTGATAACACTATAATTTCTTTAATTTAAACAGAATTATTGGATCAGATATGGAGGGCGACAGGATGAGAATCGGTAAGTCCTCCATTCAGTACCGAAATTTTTTATTGGTTCTGAGAAAAAATATTTAGAGACAGAACTTATTGTAAGGAACTTAACTCTGTGAGACTGAAAAAGAGATACAGGTTAAAATTCTTTGAGCTGCAAATCACTAGCTGTTCATCCTGATCCCAGCTCTTCCCATCAGTTTTGTGTGACCTTTTGTAGTTTATCTTCCTCTTTGAGTTACATGTTTGTTCTTCACCTGAAAGGGTTGATCCAGTTGATCTCTGAGTGCTGACATTCTAGGATTTCCAAATCAGAGAAAATTGGATGCTGTTTTTCATGTATCAACATTAAAAAACATGAAATTTTCTTTTTGATGCTGAATTACCTTACTATATTTATTTGAATTCAAGACATTCAGAAAGTTGTACTTCAAGTTAAAATATTGGTTTTTGCTAACTCAGAAATGAGGAGAACTCATTTTTCAAAAGACTTAAAAGTCAGCTTCCATATTTTGAATAATTCAAACACATAGAATATTTGAGTTACATGTGTGAGACAACATGGTCCGCATGTTCATTTTCAAATTAGGAAACAGGGCCAAGGCAAGCTACTTGTTCAAAGTCTCACCACATCCAAATCTTACTCAGAATTTTGAGGTCTTTCAAGGACCACAATCTTGGGTGGTCTACAGTTGTTACAAGAGATCTAAGAACATATTTGTATGTTTGGAATTGTACAATCTGTGTGTATTGAAAAGATATCCTGCTATCCTTTGTGCATTTGAAAAGTATGGCACAAACCTGTGTGTTTTTTCTCAGAACAGTTAAGAACTACAACATTGTATTTTAACAACAACAATTTATAAACACAATTCAATTCAACCATTTTTCACTGCCATGTTGAAGGCACAATATCTGAATGTTATAAAGATACACATGATAATTTTGTACTGCTCTGTTGAGACTAAATTCTGATGTGTAAGGGGTAAAGTTACGGATATTTGTTAAGGTTGCTAAGATGATTTACAGTACCAAAATGGAGTATACTAAGTCAGAAAGTAAAGAAAAACTTCATAGAGGCAGGGACATACAAAAATCTACAATATAGAATCATAGACAACCTGACAAAAGGATTCTTTGCATTTGAACATCTTTATTCAATGGAAAATTTCCACTGCAACTTTTTGATTGAGCAGAGTCCCTTCAGGAGTAAATGTGGAAAGTGCAGAAGTTCATGGATTATCAATGGGAAAAAAGTCATCACCCAAGATAGAACGAGACCTAAGAGAGGGTAAGTACTTGTGCATGTTTACTCTACAGGGACGGAAAGGAAAAGTTGGGTCATAGTCAGTTCTTGGCCACATCAAGGCAGAATCAACATTTTTTGTAAAATAAAAAAGAGGACTAAGCTACAACAGTTCATCAAAGTCTGAAAGCAAGGCTTATAAACAAAAATATTTCAGATTTGTATACAATTACCTTTGGTTTCCGACTGAAGTGCTTTCAGATTCTATTCCTCATCTGTTTCTCAAAGAAATCCTGTGAACTGGACAGGGACTGTGTGGACACCACTACCATTAGATGAAAATCTGAGGCTTAGCAAATTTGCATAACTTAACTTCCGTCTCACAACCAGTGAGTGCTGGGTAGTATGACACAAACTGGTCCACCTGGAAGTGAGACAAGTTATGTAAGATAGTAAGTTAGTTCATCTGAGATATTTGAAACATATAATTGAACAGGACTTTAAGAGAAATTAAATTGAAGTCACAGGAGTACGGAAGGAGCAATTCCAGTTGGTAAAACAAAGTAAAAGCAGAGTTACAGAGAGCGGAGCATCTCATGTAAAATCAAAGTCGATGGAGATGTAGGTAGACTTGTCACATAGTCTTTAAAAATAGCCAACCATGTTAAAATAATAAACTATTAGTAACAGTACCACTAACTACAATAATAATTATTGATATTTACTATTATTTCTGTTTTATAATTTTTCAAATAAATCTATATGCAACTCATTTTAATATAAGTGTCTCCTTGTGTGAGAAAATATAGTGACTTCTCCAAGGTATCAGAGTTCATAGTAAGGTGAGCAGGCATGTAAAACCAGGTTTTCATATTCTCTTTTTCACCTGCTTCAGGAAACATAGAAGTGTCCAGATATTCAAAATATATGCTTTATTTGTCAGATAATTGTAGTACAGAAAAGACCTTTCAAAACCCTGTAATAAGAACTACAATATTAGGGCTTGTGTTCTGGTGTATCAGGTTAGGCCACTGCCTGCACTACAGGTATCCCATACGGTTGCCAGTTCTAGTCCTAGCTGTTCCACTTTTGATCCAGCTCTCTGCTTATGTGCCTGGGAAAGCAGTGGAAGATTGCCCAAGTGTCTGGGCCCCTGTACTCATATGGTAGATCTGGATGAAGCTCCTAGCTTTGACCTGGCCCAACCCTGCCATTGTGGCCATTTGGGAACTGAACCAAGCAGATGATCTCTCATTCTTTCTGTGTAACTCTTTCAAACAAATAATACATCTTTTTTAAGAAGTACAGTACTTCTTTTCCCAGGAGAGTGTGTCAGCACATTCCTCTAAGTAGATTTAAAAATTTCTGGCTCTACAGCCTTCATATTTCCCAGCCCTTTCCTTTCTTCGCTTCCAAGGCAGTTTGGAGTAGTAAACAGGATAACTCATCTAATCTAATAGCTCATCTAATCTGACATGGACCTCAGTCCGTAGCCACAAATCCTAAGCTGCTTTATATTTTCCAGGGAGCTTAATGGTCATCCAGAGTTTATGTTGATATTTAAGATGAGAAATCACTCAGGAAGTGCATGTCAATAAGCCAGCACTTGGCTGTAAATGTTTGGGAAACTCCAAGGTAGTTGCCAGATTTCAAGGCATTTTTTCTGGCTACAAGGGAATCTGATGTCCAGCAACTGACTATAAGGTTAACGGGAAGAGTAGAACAGAAAACTACATATAATGGAGAAAAGCATGGTTGAGAGGGTTACCATAATCTACCATTTCTGCAGAAATTTCTTATTTGAATTGGCTACTGGGTTGTAGAGTTCCTCTGTAAACCTACTGGTCTGAAGGGGAAAATTACTTTTTTGCTACTGTATTTTTAAATTCAACACAAAACACTTCTGTGACAGATGCAAGGGACTTTCCCCCACATACACTAAGTAATTCTCTTAGAATTACTTAGTAATTCTCTTAGAACATCAACCAAGCATCTTATAACTCAATCCGATATTGACGCTATCCATCTGTGCTAGGTTCAGATCTTTCATGTTGAAGACTGAACCCCACAAAACTGCTCAGACTGCCCCCCACTTCAGACACCAGTCACAAGCAATAGATTGTCACCCATGCTACGGACTGAACTTTTGACCCAGATACCACAAACCAGGGTTCTACCCATTCCCTGTGTAGGTTCAGTTAATTTGCTAGAGCTTCTCACAGAACTCAGAACAAATTTACTGTTTAATCATCAAGAGCCTTATAAAGGAGCCAGAGGAACAGCCTAATGGAGACATATATATGGCATGGTACAAGGACAGGCAAGAGTATCCATGCGATCTCTGGGTTAACCACCCTCCGAGCATTTCCACACTTCACAACCAGGGAGCTCCTCCAATCTTGCTGCTCAAGAGCTTGTATGGAACTTAATCTCCAGCCATCATCCCATCATAGTCCCAAAGTCCCAGCCTTCTAACCACTTGGTCTTTCCAGTGACCAGTCCCATCCTAAGTCCATCTAGGGTCTATAGCCCAGGTCACCTCATCAGTTTTAACTCAGGTATGATCAAAAAGGGATCATTGTGAACAACAAAAGCACTCCTATCACTTGGGAAATCCCAAGGGTTTTAAGGAGTTCTGTGACAAGAACTAGGGACAATGACCATATATATTTTCATATGATTCTACACTGAAAAACATTTTAGCCAGTTTTCAAATAACCTAAATAGGATCTAAATTAAGAGCAGTGATAGGTAGAGGCAATTTTTGCAACCAGAAAACCCTTTCATACATTAGTTTTACTGAAAGCAAATGTAAAGAAGGCAAGAAAGACAGATGCAACACAAAACAAATAACATTTCAGCTCTGCTCATCGTCCAAGAAGAGCTTCTCATCTATTTTGGTTCCATGACAGTGTGTAGTAGTAGTCATGCTAGATTTTTTAGTAACATTAAGATGGTAATAACCCACGCATACATCTCAGAGTGACTGCATTTCACAGAAAATATATGGCAACTTACTAAAAACATGTCTGGCACTTGTACATTCTATTTTCTACCACCATTGTTCCCAAGGTTTTGCTCGATACTAATCTGAGAGTCACTGGGGATACAGTAGAAATAGTAAGAAGTTGGGATCAAGGGTTAGTTTCTGGGATTATCTTAGTCTGGTGTTCCCCACAGTGATTGAGGACTAGACACTCAATCTTTCTGATCCCTATGATCCAAGAGAAGCATGGTAATTTTTTAAAATGAACATAAAAAGTCGTTTGTAAGCTATAAAGGGCTGTACTCATAAAAGGTCTTGTTAGTGTACACACCCCTGTGGTGCCTTGTGTGAAATTGTGGTGTTTATGGTAAAATGTTTGCCCTAAGCCACCAGCAGTGAGCATGAAGGGGACGTTCCTGGGTGACTCCAACTTTGTGCAATGGGAGAGTCAGAGCCAGGCACATACTTTGTGAATGAGAGAAGAATTAAGTTGTTAACAAAAATCTCCTTGAACTGTGGTTAGGAGCTGGCCAAAGCCATTAAATCAAAACCCAGGAACCACAACTTGTTGGCCTACATTTTATTTTAATTTGAATGTTTTCCTCTGTCTGGTGTACTACTAGTCATCAATAGGCTGATTGACTCGCCCTTTTGAATGGCAGTATTTATTTTTTACTGTTTTCGTGTGTGTGTTTATGTATGAGTAATTGTGTTTTTTTTTTTTTTTGGTTGAACATGTGTATGTAGAAGGGGGAGAAATCTCAATACTTAGTAAGAATTAGGTTAATTAACTCCATATAGGAAAGGCAAACTTCTAACATAGATTCTCCCTGAACTAGTTTGGATATATTTAGGACTCTATATTACACTGTTCCTTCACCTGATCTTTGTACATTGCTTATGGCATGGTTAGGGAATGGTTAATGTCTTAGGAGTCCCTTTTAAATATATTCCATGATATGCTTAAGATTTCTCAGTCAGAACTTAACACAGTATTCCAGGCATGGTTAAATGATTCAGTAATAGTGATAATAATAATTGCAAATACTTCTACAAAGTTTAAGAGTGACAAGTGCATTTCTAAATGTTTTAGTTTTAATAGTTTTCGAAATCATTTTATCTAAATAACCTAAGTATATTTGAAGTAGTACACCCTCAGCATAGAAAACTGTATAAACTTGGTAAAGCATAAACCAACCTAGTTTACTAAATCCTTTATCTCTCTTCCAGGGTTCTATTTTTTAATATATTAGCAAGTGTTTTTCAATGAATCTGCAAGTATCTAGTCTTTCTTGTTGAAGGAATATTTCATTTTATATTTCTAAATTGTAGTAGAATGTGCAGTTCCCTCTTCCAAATATTTAAAGGAAGAGCTGCCTCAGTTTTGACTATGAATCTTAATTAGCAATGTAGATTTAAGCAAAATTTCCTAAATTGCGTTCTATGGGACAAGGAAGAGTTACTATTGTTTATTTGTTTAATTTCTGTGAAAATGGCATAAATGTAGCACTAACAACAGCATTCATTTGTCGTTTCACAGTTTCTGTAGGTCAGGGGTCTGGGGACCACTTAGGTGAATACATTGGTTAGAAACTCTCACAAGGCTTCATTCAAGTTGTTGACCAGTATTGGGATCTCCTTTGAGACTTGACCGGAAAGAATCTTCTCCAAGTTAGATGGGAATTCAGTTCTTACAGGGTTACTGGACCCTTTGGTTTCCAGTTGGTTCTTGGCCAGAGGAAGCCATGCAAGCTGAGAAGGCTTTAGACTGAGGCTGCTAGTAAGATAGAAATCATAGTGTTACATAACACAATCACAGAAGTGACATCTCATCTTCCTTGCTGCCTCCTACTGATTAGAAGCAAGTTCCAGGCCATATCCATACTTGTGGGAAGCAGATTATACATGAGCATGGAACCAGGAGGCTAGAAGACAGAGTCTTTCCATCTTAAGAAAGAAAAAAAAAAAAGTGTGTGTGGAGGTGTCAGCATGTTCAATTAGGGGTGAGAACTGCTGCATATGATATTACTGTAAAGCCTGCTCACATACAAAGTTCCAAGGGAACAGGTATTTGGCCTAGCACTTAAGATGATAGTTAAGACACTCACATCCTAACTTCCTGCTCATGCAGACTCTGGGAGACAGCAGGTAATGGCTCAAGTATTTTTTCCTTCTACCCACTGGAGACATAGATTGTGTCCCCAGCTCACAGCTTTGGCTTGCCCTAGTCC